>NW_006436283.1:12690609-12709271 GCF_000325575.1 Pteropus alecto
CGAGGCGGCCCCCTGCGAGATGCAGCCCGGGGGTGGCTGATGCGGCTGAGGTCAGGCTCTGGCAGAGGAAGCTAGCAAGGGGGACCCACCACCCCCGACACACACACACCTCTGAAGCCGAGCGACCAGGCAGTTTGCTGGAACACCCAGGCCTTCCCACCGTGCCCTCTCCTTGCCATCGCGCAGCCTCTGCGCAGGGACCCGGGCGCCCAGCGGTCTCTGACGCTCAATCTTCCGGCCTAATAGCCCCAGGCCTCTGGGACTCCTGAGTGACAAAGTGGAGGAGCTGTCCTCAGCGCCGCTAGCGCAGCAGGGATTGGGTTAATGATCAGTCACCCCGTCTGGCTTCTTCAGTATGCTTGGGGGTGGGGGGGAGGAGGAGGCTTGGCCTTCGTGGCTGGGAGGAGAGTTTAGGCTTTGGCAGGCACCTGGGGGAGGTACTGCAAAGAAGCTGGGAGCCTCCGTCCCCTCCCCCCCCCCTCGCCGCCAACCTGGAGACTGGGTGGGGGGCTACCAGGAAAGGGGGAAAGAATGATGGGGGTGTTCTGGGAGGGGGCATAGAGGCCCAGGAGCGCTGGCACACCTGCCCTCTTCCCACTAGGACACAGCTGTCAGTTGCTCATGCAGAAGCAACCACACAGACTGTCAGCCTGTGAGAACTACAAAGATGAACCTAGAAATGAGAACAGCTCCTTCATTTGGCAGATGAAGAAATTAAGACTCAGGGTGAGTGGCTTGCTCCAACTCACCTCAGGTCTCCACACTCCCTGTTAGTTTTTCTCTGTCTCATCCATGGGTCCCTCTAAGTGACAAGCGTGGGGTGGTGGTACAAGAGAGTGGCATCCTTTTTGAGGTGGTTATGGAGGCTGAGGGTCCTCCCTTAACTCCTCAGCACCATGGTGTCTGTCCCCAGAGGTGGGAGGACCCTACACCGTAGCAGACACCCCGAAGGTGTGAGAAGGGACCATGAAAGAAGTGGAGGCTGGGCAGAGAGAGCAGGGAAAAAGCCAGTGACAGCTACTTAGGAGTCCCCAACCCATTCGGCAGCTTGGGGTCTTTGGGAGTCACCTGGACTCCTGGGTATCTGCATGTGGTATGGAGCCCCGGGTTTGGAGGGACACACAGGCTCAAGCGTCACTTGGCACATGGAGTGTGAGTGGGAGGCTGTGTGACCTGAGTACCCCTGAGGTCATGCTGAGTTGTCAGATGACATGGTGCCAGGGAGAGGTATGTAGAGGAGGATGGGGGTAGAGGTGGGGAGGAAGGCGGATGCCCCAGCCCTAGGAGGTGGAGGAGGCAGGGCCGTGCCAGTGGAGGGGAGAGAAGAGGGAGATGAAAGCTGGAGTCCTGTGGCTTCCTTCACACCAAGGGCACTGGTGCACTTAAGGGCTGGCTAAGTGGATGCCCATGATCAGAGCAGCCCTAGCCAGGACGAGGGGCCAGGCTGAGAGTGAGGCAGTGAAAGAGTGGTTGCTGGGGTGAGTGGGTAAAGGATGGGGAGAGAGGAACAGGAGGCTGCAGCTTAGCCTGTAACCAGGGAGCCCTTCTCTACTATCAGGAAAGAAACTGCAGAAAGCAGGATGGAGGCAGGTTTCAGCCGGGGCATCGCCTCTGGAGAGCTCCTGAGAACCGACTGTGAGGATGGTAGCGCAGGCTGTCTGCCCAGCCGGTCTATCCTCAGGTCTAACTGTGGCATTGAGACAATGGCTATAGAACATCTGGGTTAGGGCTTGAGCCTCTGCCTCACTGAAAAATTACAGAAGCAAAGGAAAATCAGGGTTGGAAGATACTCTAACCCCCTGGTTTACATGGTACAAACTGATACCAGGGCTGGTTGGAGGCATCACCCTGCACCTCCCTCACGGTTGCATTTACTATAATGGCTCATTGAACTGTACAGCTTCCTTGTTAACCGTGAGCTCCAGAAGAGCGGAGGTCGTGTCTGCCTATTTCTCTGGTTTTCCTAGAGCTTAGCACAATGTCTGGCACAAAGTAGGCCCTCATTCAAGGAAGGGAGAATAGAAGGGATGACCAACATTCATATTTACTCTCCCAGTGGCGAGCTCACAGCCTCCTGCCAGAATGACATGAAAGGATGAACCTCACTAATTTGGAATTCGCAATAATACAGACATTGCAGCCTCAATCTCAATGAGTAAAATGAGTAATCTCAATGAGTAACTTTCTCTCTCTCTCTCTCTCTCTCTCTCTCTCTCTCTCTCTCTCTCGGTCTTATTCATGAGGAAGAGGGATAATAATAAGAATACACCTTACATCTGGATAGCACTTTAGACTTTTCTAAATTCTTTTGTGTAAATTATCTGACTTGATATTTACAATAACTGAGAAGTAAGAGAGAGACAACCTCTTTTGTTCAGTCAGCTACCTCCCAGCTGCCAATAAAATAATGGAGGGGGTTCTGAATCCTGCAGGAGGGTGTAATTATGATGAGGCTGTGCAGAGAGCCATGGGGGCTGACCCACCTGAGGAAATGCAGTCTGCTTAGTGGATCGCTCCATCTCTTCATCGCTCTTCCAGGGAAGGACAAGTCACCAGGCACCGCAGTTTGAGAAAAATATCTCTTAGAAAATATGCCCAACAGTGGAACAGAATTGAGAGCCCAGAAACAAACCTCACATTTATGTTCAACCGATTTCTGACAAGGGTGCCGGGATAATTAAACGGGGTAGGGAGAAAGGGAAGAAAGTCTTTCTAACACACGGTGCTGGGACAACTGGATTTCTACATGTAAAAGAATGAAGTTGGATCACTATGTACAAAAATTAACCCGAAATGGATCACAGACTTAACGTAAGAGCTAACACCACAAAAATCTTGGAAGAAACATAAGTATAAATCTTTGTGACCTTGGATTAGGCAATGGTTTCTTAACCAAAAGCACACATTTATGTTCAACTGATTTCTGACAAGGGTGCCGGGATAATTAAACGGGGTAGGGAGAAAGGGAAGAAAGTCTTTCTAACACACAGTGCTGGGACAACTGGATTTCTACATGTAAAAGAATGAAGTTGGATCACTATGTACAAAAATTAACCCGAAATGGATCACAGACTTAACGTAAGAGCTAACACCACAAAAATCTTGGAAGAAACATAAGTATAAATCTTTGTGACCTTGGATTAGGCAATGGTTTCTTAACCAAAAGCACAAGTTACAAAAGAAAAATTAGATAAATTGGTCTTCATCAAAATTTCAAACTTTTGTGCTTCAAAGGACACCATCAAGACAATAAAAAGACAACTCATGGAATGGGAGAAAATATTTGCAAAGCATGTGTATGATAAGGGGCTTGTGTCCAGAATATATGGAGAACTCTTACAACTCAACGATAAAAAGACAATTAACTCAATTAAAAAATGGGCAGAGGATTTAAATAGACATTCTCCAAAGAGGCATACAAATGACCAATAAGCACATGAAAAAATGCTCAACTTCATTACTCATCAGGGAAATTCAAACCAAACCACAATGAGATACCACTTCACACCCACTAAGAGGCCTAAAATAAAGAAGATGGACAATAACAAATGCCATCGAGGATATGGAGAAATTGGAAGCCTTATATGTGGCTGGTGGGATTGTAAAATGGTACTGCCTCTTTGGAAAACAGATTGGCAGTTCCTCGAAATGTTAAACAGAGTCACCATGTGACCCTGCAGTTCCATTCCAAGAGAACTGGAAACATGTCCACACAAAAATTTTACACAAATGTTCAAAGCAGGATAATATTATGAATAACAGCCAAAATTTGGAAACAACCCAAACGTCCATCAACGGATGTGTCAACGGATGAATGGAGCAAAATGTGCTATATCCATACAATGGAATGTTATTCGGCCATAAGGGGAAACAAAGTGTTAGTTTTATGCTACGATATGGACGGACCTTGAAAACATCATACTAAGTGGAAGAAGCCAGT
The DNA here is from genome assembly GCF_000325575.1 of Pteropus alecto. Classification (NCBI taxonomy): domain Eukaryota; kingdom Metazoa; phylum Chordata; class Mammalia; order Chiroptera; family Pteropodidae; genus Pteropus; species Pteropus alecto. Next base: position 12,694,550 of record NW_006436283.1, read on the forward strand.
GACAAAAGGCCACGTATGGTATAAATCCATTTATACGACATGTCTGGAATAGACAGAAAGTAGATTAGTGGTGCTGGGCGTGGGAGTGGGAATGGGGGTGATCGCCAAAGGCATGGAGTTTCTTTGCGGGATGATGAAAATGTCCTAATGGAATTATTAGTAATGGTTGCACGACTCTAAATATACAAGAAACCACTGAATTGTACACTGTAAAGGGGGAATTTTATAGCCTATGACTTATATTTTGACATTGCTGTTATTAAAAAGTATGCCCAAATGTTTACTTTCATCATTCTACGTTCGCCAAGGAATCTCCTGCTCATCGATTGGTTTTCAGAGGAGCCATGGTTCTCCCAATGAATATCCTCTTTGCTTAGGCGAAACCCACCCACCTCTCAAAGCCCAGCTCAACTCCCTCTAAAATGAACCACTCTAGTTCCCTCAGCCCAGGCTAACCTCTCCTCTGTATATTTATTCAGCATTAACTCCTGGGGGCACCAAAAGCAAGGTGCAGGGGAAACAGCACTGGATTAGGAGCCAGAAAAATCTGGGACACACAAGTCTTATGACCTGAGCACGATAACCTCTTTCAGCCTGTTTCCTCATGTGGAAAATGGCTGTAATCATTTCTACCTATTCTCCTCCCAAGGGTTGTAGGGAAGACAGACCCTTTGTCAGATGTCATGCAAAAATCAAGACATTAATATCAAAATCATTAGCTGACATTCCTAGATGCAAGGTCCTGGGCCAGGAGAGAAATACAGGGTTATCGTCTTTAGCTTAAGACTCAGGGTGAAGAGAGAATCAGCTCTCTGAGGCTAAGTGCTTACAGCCGGCAGCTGGAGTGAATCTCAGATGCTAAGGAGTTGGCAGGAAGATGGCTCAGGCAGGCTGGAGGGGACAGGCAAGACAGCTTTACTAGGAGGAAGGCAGGGTTTGGCCTCAGAGGATCAGGGGGGTTAGGTGTGAAGTGAAGTGGGAATGACAAGGATGGAGCTGGGTGGGGCGAGAGGAGCCCCACCGAGCTGGGGAAGGAAAGGTGTCATTTCTGTCCACGTGCCCGAAGGGACCGCCCCGGAGGTAACTTCGCTAGGAGCAAAACCAGAAGAAGTGGGCTTGAGGTTTGGAATTAAAAATGAGAATGTCCTGACTCAAGAATATGACACTTGACTTGTCCAGTGACAGTAGACTGAGGCAGCGAACATTCTGGAGGGTGGAGGAGGAGTGGGCCCTAGGGTGGCTCCAGGGTGGGGCCCTTGTTGACCTTTGCCCTTGGGCTCCAACTCTTGTGCGACCTTAGCCAATTTACTAACCTCTGTGCGCTGGTCTCCTCGTCTGTGAAATGGGAATCAAATAGCACCTGACTCTTAGGGCTGCTAGGAGGTTTAAAAGAAATTATGTAAAGCTCTTAGATGCCTGGCTCGATACACATGGCCTGATACGATAAATCGTCATATACCCTGCATCCACCCAACACCCAGAGTACAGGAGGGGCCATTAATACTGGTGACATGGAGAAGGAGGCACCATCAGGGCTGACACCGGGCCTGGCTTCGCACAGGGCCCTGGGCTCTGAGCATGGCTTCCTGGGTCTTGGGCAGTATTTTGAACTCCTTGGTCCTTCTCAGGCGGCTCTGACCTGCCACTTCCCCACTCCCCCGACAGCGACTGCCATGGAAAAGTTGGTGAGCTGTGAATGCACTGGGCTTGGGGAGCTGGGGGGAAACTCGACACCTCCTGAAGTGTCTCTGGGTGGATGCCTGGCCCAGAAGCATCCCAGGGCAGGTGGCAGGCAGAGACCAAGGGCCAAGTCTCTTATGGCTACAGGAGGGCGAGTGGACTGAGGACCCCCGGCGATGGCGGGGGTGGGAAGACCTGGCTCGTCAGTCACCCATCTCCTCACAGCGAAGGGGCGGTGCCCTCCCAAGTCCTCTTCTCCTCGCCCTCCCACCACCTAACCTGCTTCTGGAATATTCCCCTCCTAGGAACATGCCTTTCAAGGCTTCACCCTCTCTTATTCCCCCTCCAGCCAATCGGCTGCTGTCTCCTTTTGTCCCACTGGTCCCATGTCCCTCTGCACACCTGTGACTCTACCACGTCTCTCCGTCTCTGGCTTACCTGCCTCCTCCTACCCGCTCCCCCACCCTCCTCGTGGCTGTCTCCTGACCCTGTGTCTGGGCCTTCTGAGCTTGCTAATCATTTATCTCCACCGATTGCTTTGAAATACAAATATAGTCAGGGTACAGCTCAACCTAAACCTCTCTTGGAAGGAAGTCTGACCTCCCACCCTTTTCTTTGGCGGCCTCAGCTCACACCCCAGTGCTGACTGATGGAAATTTCTTTGTGTCTTCTGCCTGACACGTGAGTCTTCCGAAGACAGGTCTGCTGAACTTTTACCTCTCTTTCCAGGGCTCAGCCCAAGTGACATGCCTAGCCAGGGGCTCGGGGCCCTGCACTCCCTTGGGAATTGTTTATAAAGGTCCCTGGAGTCTGTGTTAGTGAGGCCACCTCTGGCACAAGCACCATGGTCTCAGGAGAAATGAGTGAAGGAACAAGTGAGAGAGAGGGAGGGAGGCATTTTAAATGAAGACCAGGCAAGATTGGGCAACAGGAGATGGAACAGATATGGGGCCGGGATTACTCAGACGATCTGAGACTGCGAGGCGGAGCCGATCGTCACCGGCCACGCAGCAAAGCCGGGCCTCACCCTGGGCCTGGAGTAAAGACACACACCTCCCCTGGCCCTGCTTCCTCGGAGTCGGGGGCCTGACACCCCAAAGACAGAGTGTCATGGAGACAGAGTCCGAGGAGTCTTCGCTGCCACAGGGCATTGTCTTTCGAATATAACATTAAAAAAAAAAAGTATGTTTCTTATTAAATTTGTGCTCGACGTGAAGCTAGGGGGAGAGCTAAATGGAGACAGGAAAGTTAAGAAAACTTAACTTACTGAGTCACCGCAGTAAGATCGAATCCTACGGATACTCTGCATTTAGAGGGAGAAATCAGATGCCTATAAACAAACTGGTAATTTTTCACATGGAAAATAGCTGTGGGGTTTCATCAACTCCCAAGTTCAGCATGAACCACAGGGCTGACGAGGCTGCCAGAACTGCCACGAGCCTCTTTGGCTGCACCCATAGACTGACGTGAACCGGACCAGGGCCTCCTCTGCGCCGGGTTTTCCTCAAACGAGGCCGTGTGGTTTACCAGGGTTCTGGAGCAGGGGGTGAGCAGGCGCCGAGGGATCTAGGAACTACCTCTTCCTAGGTGTTTCTCCTGGAGAAAAAGAGACACGGCAGACATGGTACTACTGCCTCTCATGTCGGAGGGTGGAGGCGACAGAGAAGAAAGACTCGCCGTCTCTCTAGAGAGCAGAGTGACGAACAGTAAGCAGCAACGAGGAGGCAGCAGACAGAGGGAGCATTAAAAAGAAGCAAAAAGCAGTTTACAACAACTGGAGCGGTCCAGTCCACCGAGGCAGGGAGCTAGGCAGTGAGCTTCCTGGCCCTGGAAGTGTTCAAGTGGAGGGCGGTGTCACAAATGTCATAGACGTCACTGGCGAGAGAAAAGTGGTTCCCAAACCTTTTCTCCGTTCTAAACATTCCGTTGTTAAGAAATCCCAAGTTTTGAAATACTGTCTCTTTAATAAAGATTATCCCATGTTAATGGTCAAAACCCCACATACTGTCAATCATCTGATGCTTAGATAGGCCTGGGGCCCACTGAACAGAGGAAGACTTGACTCAGCCTTGGGGGTCTGGAAATGCTTTTAAGAAGAGAACGTTGTGCCTTTCGGCCGGAACCGCGTCTTCCGGTAATTTGCCAAAATGACCAGCATGAAGGGAGCGAGGACAGGCACTGCTGCATGTCCTTTAGGCCTTTTAGAAACATGGAATTGTTCCTCTGGCCACATACACGTGAATCTATAAGAAAGGTGGTATTGTAGACATCAGGGAATGGGCACTGTTCAAAAGGAATTTCCCACAAATGTTACCATGGCAAAGCTGGCCGGGCCTGCAGTGTTGCCCTGTTAGCATTGTTGGACACAAACAAGCTAAGGTCATGATTCTCGCCAAGAGAATCAGTGTATGTACTGAGCATGTTAATTACTCCGAGAGCTGAGATGGCTTCCTCAAATATGCGAAGGGAGGTGATCAGAGAAAGAAGGAAGACGGAGAGAAGTGGCCTGGGTTCGACTGAAGCGCCAGCCCGCTCCACCCACGGAGGTTCGTTTTGTGAGAACTAGTGGAAAGGAGCCTGAACTGCTGGAAGCCTGCGAATTCACGGATTAATAGGCATTTAATAATAATAATAATAAGACCTCCGGGCTCTGAGAGAGAGAGAGAGAGAGAGAGAGAGACAGACAGACAGACAGACAGACAGACAGACACACACACACACACACACGGGGGGAAGCTTTTCTTGAAAGAAGGGAAGGAGAGAAGGAAAAAGGAGGCTGTGCCAGAGCTGGGGTTTGCGGAATGACTTGGGGTTCTACAAGCAGACTAAGGGAGGTCTTTGCAGCAGGGAAAGTCTATCAGTGAAAACATAGACCCCGGAACAAACTACTGAGTATAAAGTGGGCCTGAGATAAGGCTGGAGGCAAGAGACTGCAGATTCAAAAAGGGCCGTCCACCGCCTGCTCGGAGCTTGTCAGTTCAGTAGGGGCCCTGCCAGAAAAGGCACGATCTGCAAGGAGGGAAGAGGAATGAGCCAGAAAAGGAAAGAGTAGATCAAATCCGACTACTATAAAAGTAAGACCTTCTGTTATTAAAAGACACCCCAAGGAAATTCAAATAAGTCTGAAACTGAGAAGGAGATCTGGAATATATTTAAATGACAAAGGACTGATATCTAGAGGATATAAAGAACTGAATGGATCAATAAGAAAAAGAAAAAAAATGGGCAAAGGAAACCGAACCGGAGTAGCACAGAAGAGGAAGTACAAAGGCCCCATAAACATATGTGAAAATGTTCGACCTCATTTAGCGACAAAGGAATTAAAATATGTCATACCCACAAAAGTGGCACGAATTTAAAAATTGAACGGTAGGTACTAAGTGTTGGCGGAGATGCGGAGCAAGGTGGGAACTCTCATCCACTGCCGGCGGAATGCAAATCAGTACAGCTATTTTAGAAAGCAGTTTGACATTTGGACGGCCTTGAACTTTTGCATGCCCTTGACCCAGCAATTTTATTCCCAGTACAGTCCCTAGAGCCGTATATCTCAAACTGTGATGAGGAGCAGTTGTGTTTTAATTTTCAACCTGTTGGTGCAATAATTCTTTTGTAAAACTCGATAAAAATGAATTCCTAAAAAAAATGAACTGAAAAAAAAAGAGACAGTATACAAGTCCTGATATTTCCTTATTAGAGTCAACAGACATAAAGTTATGAATACCAAGGAGATGCGTACGGGAATGTTCCTGGCAAATTGTTCTGTAATAGGAAAAAACAAGTATGTCCAGTGACAGGATGGGAGATTGGAGAAATGAAGTGTACTGCCATCGCACGATGGATTACAAGTCTATAATCTATAATCTATAGAGCTGTGAAAATAAATGAGTGGCAGCTCTGCGCGACGGTACCAATAAAGTCTCAGAAACATAACTGAGAGAGACAAACGAGCCTCAGAAGACTATAATATAATGCCTTTTCTAAAACAGCTTTATCGAAGTACGATTTACATTTCCATGTTAATGCACCCATTTTAAGTGTGATTTAATGCTGATCAGGTCATTTAGAGAATTGTGCAACTATCGCACTATCTATTTTCAGTATATTCCCATCGCCTCCAAAATACTCGTGTGTCCACTTCCAGTCACTCCCCATTCGTTCCCACTGGCAGCCGCGGGCAACCTCTGCTCTGTATTCTGCCTCTATAGATTTGGCTCTTCTGGACATTTCATTTAAATGGAGTCATACAATATGTAGTCTTTATGCCCGGATTCTTCCACTCGACATCACATTTTAGGAGTTCATCCATGTTGTAACATGTGTCAGTGCTTCGTTCCTTTTTATGGCCAAATAATATTCCACTGTGCGGATGAACCACATGTGGTTTACCTGTTCACCAGCTGAGGGACATTCGGGTTGTTTCCCCTTTCGGCTACTTTGGATAAGGCTGCTTTACAGTCAGGGCTTTTTGCAGACACGGTTTCGTTCCTCTTGAGTACATATCGAAGAAACCCCGTTTTTCTAAAGCTCTTAAACAAGCAAAGCTAAATAGCGTGATGTTTAGAGATACATACAAAGCAGTGAAACTACTCTTGAAAAGAGAATGAAACGCAGGATGCACGAGGCGGGGGGGACGGGAGAGGGAGGACGGGAGAGGGAGGGCAGGGATCGGCGAGACCAGGGTAGTGCTGGGTGGCGGGCGTCTGGGTGAGCTTTTATTATGCTTCGTGATTTACATATATATTAGATAGCTCCTCATTTAGCCCGATCCTGGCTCCCTCTGCCCCAGCCCTTTGGGCTCTTCCTCAGAGGCAGAGCCGCTCCTGCAGGTGCTGGTGACTCCCCCGAAAGGCCTTCTCCAGATGGCCGCCCTTGGGGCCCTTCTCCCCTTACTGCCCGCGGTGGGACAGCACGACGGCATCCTCCTCCCTTCACTCTCACCCCCGTGGCCTCATTTCCTTTTTGACATTATCACCGCCCCCCCCAACACACCTCTTATTTATTTGTTGTATCTGTTGCCACCCAGAGACCCACGAGTGGAGAACGACAGTTCCCTGGGAGCTGGGCTCCGTTTAGCTCATCGCCAAGTCCCCGGCTTTGGTACCCAGCTTCTCGCCTCCTCTAGTCCCACTGCCACTGTCCTGTCTTACTACAGACTCTCATCATTTCTCACCGGGCCCGTCTCTCCCTTGGTCTCTTCTCCCTCCAATCCAGTCTTAGACGAAGCCGTGAGAATGGACGCTGGCCTGAAGCCTGAATCTGATCACAGCATCCATTCACTTAAAATGCTTCCCCATCCACGTCATCTGAAGGGCAAAATCCACACTCCTGAGCGTGAAGTCCAAAGTCCTTCCTGATGTGGCTCCGGCCTCCTCCATGTGCCCAGTCCTTGCCCGACCTCCACAGGTCCCTCTATCAGTGCGTCCCAGAGGCCAGTCACCTGTAGGGCCTGGCCCCTGATAAAGTGCTCGAAAGTCAGCAACGAAGGGAGGAAGACGAGAACAGGGAGGCATGAAATCAATCGGCATGTATCCGCCACGTTGCCAGCTGTCTTTTCTTGGTTACGATACCTTTTATTCCAAATAGCCTTTCTTTTCTTTTGTATTTAAAATATTACTTCTTCCATAAAAGGGTAGTAAGAGGAAAAATGACGTATTTTCTTTTAATGTCTTTACTTGGAAAACCAAAAAATGTTTGCAACTCTAGTCAGATTCCATTTTTTTTCCGCCGACAATTTCATGGTCTACAGAAGCTGGCCCCACTGGCGTGCCAAGCAGAAGCTGATCTCTTGGGGCCCTGGGGCCTTTGTGGCCTTTCATTCCTTCTGCCTGGAATTTCCCCTTCCTGCCCTTCCCCCACAAAGACTTGGTCATCACCCATCATCCCTCAAAGCCTGACCTGACCTTTCTTCCCCCAAAGCACGTCCTGGAATTCTGCGCAGCGTCTAGTGAGGAAGACGACACTCATCTGCACATGTCTTCCCACGGACCTTCAGGACAGTAGAAACTGGCACCATCACACCCACATTCCAGAGTCTAGTGCTGCCCAGGTTGCATGGACAGGGCAGCTTCGCTGACGGCCTGACTAGAACAAATGAATTCCGACCTCTTTTGCAGCAGATAAGAGTGTGGTGGTGGTGAGGGGCTGTATGTGTGTAGGGGCTTCCCAGGCCTCCACTAGCTTCAGTTGTCAGGCTATGTTCCTGCCTGGGCCTCAGCACGTAAGAGTGTGGTGGTGGTGAGGGGCTGTGTGTGTGTGTAGTTGTCAGGCTATGTTCCTGCCTGGGCCTCAGCACTGCCATCTCCCTCCTGCTCAGAGGCCCAGCTGGGTGCCAATAACCCCCTCCCCCAACCCCACTGGGGCCCAGCTTGGAGCTCAGAGGCTTGGGGGCTCTAATTGGCCCTAAAGCAAGATCCAGCCCCTGTGTGTATCTTATTGTGGCTGTGTGTATCTTACTGTGACTGTGTGTATCTTATTGTGGCTGTGTGTATCTTATGCACTGTTCCTGGAGATGGGCCAGTAAATGAATGAAACCGCCCACACTCTAGAAGCCCAGGGAACCTCATTCAGACAGGAAGACAGATGGAGGGAAGGGAGAGAGACTGTGAGAAGCTGAGAAAGAGAGAGACAATCAGAGAAACAAAACAAGGCCTGCGGTGGCAGCAGAGACAGAACCATGGGGACCCACAGAGAAGGGAGGGTGGGAGGGACAGCTGCCATCAGCATGGCAGTGGGAGCCTGGAGCTGGGAGTCTGGCCAGCCTCACACCACCTATTGACTTCTAAGTCTCCATTACGGGACCAAGAGCATGGAGGCAAACTCATCTTTGGGGTCCACCCTTTGCCTCTAGATGTCCAGGGCCCTGGCCAGGCCCTCGGAATGCCCAGGGCCCCTGAGGAGCCCCCGGCCCAGCCTCTCCATCCTTCCCCAGGGCCCTTCAGTAAACAAACTCCCTGGAAGATGGGTCAGATGAGGGGGTCCTAGGGGAGGAAATGGCATTTTGTTGTTTCATTACCTTAGAGTAGTTTGCTTTGTTTTAGGAAACGCCTCTGGGGAGGGCCTTTGAGGCAGATGTTGGGCAGAAAGTCCCATGTTGAATGGAAGGTGGCAGTGGACTTCTGTGGCTAAGCAGAGGCTACCTTCTGTCACCCGCCACGACAGTGGGGTGGGTGGTTTGACCAGCGCGCAGAGGAGGAGGAAATAACTGGGACGAGGTCCTTCCATCTTAGCAGGCCTTCTCTAGGGGCGGCTGGTGAGAAAGGCATGGACCTCTGGGAAGAAGATACTCCCTGGAGGAACCTGGGAAGAGGCAGGTTCCATGGGGGCCCCAGTCACCTAAGGGAGGCCTGGTGCTGATCGCTGCTCATGCCGATACTGATCCGGCTACCTGAGCACCGTGGGGATAACACGGGGCACGGGGCCATCTCACTTGCTGGTGTGCAGGTGCCACGGGGTCCTGACTCCACAGTCAGGACTGAGCCCTGGGCCAAATTAAGCTCTGCGTGTGTGTGTGTGTGTGTGTGTGTGTGTATTTGGATTTATCAGATGAAGAGAGGCCCAGGGAAGGGGAGAAAACTCGAGATGGATGAGAGTACATATCATTTGGACCTGACACTGCCCCTCAGGCTGGGAAGGGCGACTCATTTCACAGTGGATAGTGGGATGTGGGGATGTGGGGATGGATAATGACTTATTAAAGACTCCAAGTAGCACCCTCTCATTCCAACAGTCTTAGGCCTTGGAGCTTTGGCGTAAGGCCTTGAACCAAGCTCGCCCATACTACCAGAACTATCTCTGGCTGTAAGGGCAGGGGGCCCAGCTCCAGCCCTGATCCAGGAACTGGCGCCTGTGGTGCCTACGAGAGCAGGAGGCATGACTGCCCCACAGCAGGTCACGAGGCAGGAGACTGAGAGACTGAGGGTCAACCCAAATTCAGGGGCCAGCTGAGGGGCATGATTCTCCCTGGCACTGGGCCACTTCTCAGAGTCCCCCACTGGCTGGGAGGGATCAGACGAGTGTGGCTTCTTGGGCGAAGAAGGTTCTGAGCTAAGGTCAAAGTGCTTTCAAATCGAATCTGTGCTCAACAAGGACCAGCTGGCCGGATTGGCACACTCGAGGCAGGAGGCGACCATCAAGGTCAAGAGAGGTGAAGAGGATGGAGACAGGGGAAGGGCAGCACGGGGCTAAGTGAAACCTCTGACTCAGGACAAGTGTGTTGCTGCCTTCCTGTGCCCCTGGAAGTGACCCAGGCTTGGCGCACTCATTGGAGCCAGTACCTCACATGACCACCCCCTCCTCCTGCTCCTCTGGGCTCAGCTGAGGTCCTACACGGGGAGAGGGCTGCAGCAGAGGAGCTCGGCCAGTGCCTTCACCCGTCGTCCACTCGGGGCACCCTCTAGGCCACGCATGATTTGGTCGCCCCGCACTTTTGGCTCAGAGTGGTCACTACATCCTCTCCACACTCCTGGCATAAGGGGCTTGGCCAAGAGCCAGCGGGGTGGGGAGCCAGAGTTAGAATAGCTTTAGGACCCAAGATGAGAAATCAGAGCTGTCACAGGCTTTCAACAAAGTGCAGCAGTCCCAGCCCTGCAGTTCATGGCCGGTTTGTGGAGGGGGTCAGGTGACCGATGATCAGCAGCTCTGAGCCTCCCTCCCCAGCCCCTGCTGACACCATCCAGTGCTGTGCCTTCCCCTTATCCCAGGCCTCACAGTCTGGCTCCTCTGGGCATTTCCTGCTCTCTGCAATGCTTTTAGCACTGACGTAGCAAGTCTCCCATGTTTGCTGACTGACTGACTGACTGACCGACCGACTGACTGAGGGAGAGAAGCAGGGAGGTGAGGTTTGAGGACACGACCTGGACACAGACTCCTCACGATTTCCTCCCTGGAGGGGAAAAGGTGGCCAAGGTGAGTTGGGGCCGATGCCTCCTGCTCAGGACACACTACCAGCCACAGAGCAAACCTTCTGGGCTGGACGAGGGGAGCTTGGTGGTGCCCTGCTGACCGTGACCCAATGTCCAGATTCTCCAGTGCGTGGAGAACACGGTCAAGTTCAGATGCAACTAGGACAGGCCTATGGCGACTCGGATGCCCCGGGAACCGCGGGTAGGGCCCTGCTCCACACCTCACCCTCGTGTCTTCCACCTCTGCCCTCTCGAAGGGCCTGTTCGTATTCCTGCCTTCGATCCACACAGGCTGCTAATTTGCCCTGAGCTGGGAGGGAGGCGGTCAGAGGGCAGGCCCCCCGCGCGCACTCCTGCCTCGGGCCTTTGCCCTTCCATCCTCTTCCCTCTGCTGGAATGACCTTCCTCTAGATCTTCACGTGGCTGCACCCCCACTAGGCTCTAGCACCCCTCGACAGTGTCCTCCCTCCCGTGACGCTCTGGGCCTTTCCCCTGCTTTATTTTCTTCATCCACTTGTTGCTACGTGCTATCAGGCCTCTGCGTCCATACGAATGTGTTGTGTATACATGTCATCTGCTTGTTAGTGCACTTTTTAATGATCTGTCTTCCTCGCTTCACGTAAGTTACACGAAGCAGGAACCTTGTCTGTCTCGTTGACTACTGTCTCTCCAGGGCCTAGAACAGTGCCTGACGCAAGTAGTATCCAATAAAACTTTGTTGAAAGAAAGGAAGAAAAGGAGGAAGGAAGGGAGGAAGGAAGGAAAGTAGGGAGGGAGGAGAAGAGAAAATTACTTCTTCCTGACCCCTCCCTTTCCCAGAGGGCCTCACAGGAACACATCGGGAGGCTGGGAAAAGCCACCTCTTTTGTTGTCTCCCGCCTTGGGTACCCGGTGCTGTCATGCCACCTCTTGTACCTGGCTGGTCCCCACCACTGCATGTCCATCCCACACCTTCTTCCCTCAGTGCCTGGCAAAGGTAAAAGCTGGCCTGACCGTCCTGATTCTCGACGCTTCTCCATCCATCCTGCAGTGTTATTTTGGCTCGTGGGCAGGTAGGTCACTCGTGTTTGTCTAAGCCGTTTTCTCCACTGGACCAGCCTCGGGGGCAGCTGGGACCCACAGCCTGTGATGTCCCTCAGTCCCATCCTCTCAAATGCTGGAGGTCCCAGGTGACTCACTGTCTTCATTGGAGGCTCAGGAAGCTTGTGGCCGATCCCCTGCCTCACCGCCTCTCCTGCCACCATCGCTCCTGCTCTGCTGGACGCTCCCGCTGGGCCTGTTCCTTCTCTGGTCGCCTTCGCTGCCCTGAACCTAGAAGACAGGTTTTCTCCCTGAGTGTTTATAGTTCCATTTTAAACTCATCAAAGTAGCCAAGCACTTTCAGATTCTGACTAGTTTTCTTTTCAAGGAAGTTGGAGCAAATTCCTCAGTCTTCTGTATCCTGTCAGGGTAGATGTCCTGCCATCTGAGGTGAGGCCACCTCCCAGAGCTGGCCCACGCATGCTGATTACCGTGGCGGCCGTGAGCCCTGAGGCTGTGCTGGTTAGGCCTCCTCTGCCTTCCAGCACAGCGAGCTCTTGTTCCTTTGGCCAGGGACACTCCTGTCCTCTCCCTGCTGTCCCTTTGCCAGGTTAACCCCTGCCAGTCCTGTAGTTCTATGATTCGATGTCACACGCCCCAGAAGCCTTCTCTGACCCTTTCTATGTGCTGACTGTTAAGGCCTAGGAGAACAAGGCTGTGCCTGTCATGTTCATTGTTCTATCCTCAATGTCGCCCGGCACCTGGCACGTGGAAGAGATTCGATCAGACCGTTGTAAAGAGTAAATGAATTTTGTGTGTCTGCATCTTACCATGCCTTAGAGCTGGGGACCATCTCCTCTCCTGTACTCTCTGCAGTCCGGGGTTAAGGCCTCTGCCTGAAGCACGTGCCCAAGAGGAGTTAACTGGGTGTTTCAGCCTGCTGGGGGTGGGGACACTTTGCTCGCAGGGTCAGAATGGCTAGGAGGCCCCTCTCTTGTACTTCCCACATAGGAACGAGAGTAGGATTGCCAGATAAAGTACAGGACACCAAGTTCGATTTGAATTTCAGATAAACAATGAATACCTTTTTAGTATACTACATATAATATGTGGGACGTACTTATGCCAAAAAATATTAAATTCAAATTTAACTGGGCCTCCTGGTTTTTTCCTTCTTTCTAAATCTGGTCATCTTAGCAAGGGCCGACGTGATCAGCCAGGTGCTGGGGGATTTGAGATCCTGTTTACATGGCGCATGCTGCTGTCTTGCTTCTTCCTGTCCTTTAAATACTTTTGGCTAAAGAACAGGGTGAGCGCAAGGCGTGGTTTTCCAGAACTGTCACTACATGCTTAATCTAGGGTCTCTCCCTGCATTTTAAACCCCGACCCCAACTACTGGACTGGATGGTCGGGGAAGGCCTGAGGAGGGAATGTTCAGAGTTGAGATGTGGAGGAATGAGCCAAGAGATGATGATGATGATGATGATGATGATGATGATGATGATGTGCGTGTGTGTAGGGGGTCGGGCGTGCCAAAGGAGAGGCGGGAGTGGACTTGGTGACTCTGAAAAACATAAAGTCTAGTGTAATTCTGTGAGTGTGCGAAGGGGAATGTTTGCATGGAAAATGTCCTGGGCCACATCCTCAGTCCCCAGGAAGGGACCTTGAGGCTGCTCTCCTTGCCCACCCCTCCCCCAGCTATAGGGTAGATGCTTTTCTGGCTTCTGAGGCAGGAGTCTCAGCAGCAGGGAGGGGGAGGAAGGGAGAGTGTCTGTCATTCTGCATTGGGGATTCTGACAACAGGGGCCAAGGCCACAGGGTCCCAGTGCTTGAATGTAGTCTAGCGGGATCACCTGCACTTTAAAATGGTTGGGTGGTGCCATGAACCCTTATTGCTAAGACCCCATGCGGCTGGTCCCCATGGAGGCACCCTGCCTCACCCAGAGCTGCCTCCATCTCCACACTTTAGGCAGACCCCTGAGGGCACCGCTGGCAGGGTGCCCTCTCTCCTGAGGGGAGCGCGTGGCCGTGTGGGGGGTGGTGGGGGGAGGGGGAGGGACACAAAGGGCCCCATCCTGCCTCAGCAGGAGTCTCTCTCCTGGCTTTGGAAGGGGCTCATGGCACTCGCACCAAGTTCACGGCGAGGCTCTGCTCCTCTGTGCACCTCCCTACCCCAGAAACGGCTCAGGTCCACATTCGACTCACAAGGTGTTTGTTGCCTGCTGTTTGCCTGTTGGCACTCTAAGGAAGCTGTTTCTTAATTTAAAATGTCCATGAACTCCCTCCGACTGGAAAGCTACCCCAACAAAATTTATGTTCCTGGAAGGTTTAAGCTTGGTCACTCTGAGGAGCTGGGCCCAGCTGTGTTTGTGCAGTGGGCACCCTTGGTTGCTTTGCCATGTGCTTGAGACTGTTCTCTCTTTAAGGGGGTATGGCTCCCAAGGCCCGCCCATGGGAAGCCCACAGTGCTGGGGGCAGGTGGGGGAGGGGTGTCCCTTTGCTGAAGTTCATTTATGTCTCCAGGGGAGGAAACCCCATTTCCCTCCTACCCCCAGGCCTTTGGTGCATCTTGCCAGCAAGCGCACAGGAAAGAACCCTTTGTTCTGAGCTGCTTATCTACCCACAGCATTTCCTGAAAAAAGGACCTGGACTGGGGCTGCACTAAGGGCTGGCCCCTACCTAGCCTTGGCCTTGGCCTGGCCCTCTCTTAGCAGGCCTTCACGAGAGGCTGGTAAGGGCTGATTTGTATACTGAGGCTGGCTGACTTGGGGGTTTGGGTAGTTTGTCTCAGCAAAGCTCCATGGCTTGGGAAATGGGGCAAAATGTCACCTAGTGTGTGGCGGGGGGGAGGGGAAGGGTAGAGCTGAGAGAGAGAGGGTTGTCCAGCTTTCTTGTAAAGTGAAATCTCCCCTTTGGGGCTGGGAAGGAAGGGGCGTGTCCCCCGGGGCTGCGGGAGCTGCAACGTGGGCTAAGGCCCGGGCCGTGTCTGACACCTAGTGGCCACCTGAGCCCGGGGCGGGGCGAGGGGCGGCAGGAGGGAGGGAAGAGAGGGAGGACCAGGCCACGGCGGGCTCGCGCACCTGGCTGGCACCCCCTTCCCTCCGCGCGTGGGCCCAGTCTGC
>NW_006436283.1:12709794-12710914 GCF_000325575.1 Pteropus alecto
CCAGGTGTGTGTGTGGGTGTGGGGTGGCGGGGCAGGCCAGGCTCCGGAAGCCGCAGCGAGCCTCGTTTTCTGCCCTCACCTGGCGCCATACCTGACTCATCTGCTTTCTCCGGCTTGGGGCGGAGTGGGAGGTGGAGCAAGACCTGAAGTTGAAGAGCTTGTCTTGCTTCTTTCCGAGAGGTCAGCCTCGGGCTCCGGGTCTAACTCTGTGCGGGGTCTCTGCGGAAGTCAGAATGGAGGGGCAGGTGACCCCGAGTCTATCTATGGGTCTATGGCTAATACAGCAAGAAGTAGGGGAGAAGACAGGAGTAGTGGTGGACGCTTGCCCCCACTGGTCTTTCGAAACCTGAAACCGAGACTGCCAACTGCTTCACCTCCCACCGCCTCACATTGTTCCCCGTAGCAGGGCCTTGGGTTGACATGTCCGGTTAGCAGACCCCTTCCTTGCTGTCCTTAACATCCTCAGCTTCTTGGTAAGCGTTTCCTGTTTGGGAAATCCTGACTCACTGGGTTGGTCTTGGTGGGTCCTGAACTGGGGTACAGGGGATGCAGAACGGAGCTAAGGGATATGCTGCTGCCTTTGACACCAAGGTGATGGCAGGGCCACCTTCCCTCTTGACCTGCTCTTACCCCCAGGGGAC
Source organism: Pteropus alecto (assembly GCF_000325575.1). NCBI lineage: Eukaryota > Metazoa > Chordata > Mammalia > Chiroptera > Pteropodidae > Pteropus > Pteropus alecto. The sequence continues at coordinate 12,710,436 of NW_006436283.1, forward strand.
CACAGAGAGCCATGCAGACCTTGGAGTCCTGACAGGTCTTCAGAGGCCCGCACCCCTCCCAAGTCCCTCCCTCTTCTGGTTGTCTATCCATCTCCTCTCATTCATTCTGTCCTGGTGTTCTTTGAGGATTTTCTAAGACTCATTAAATGAAGCTCCATCTTAGGATGCCTGGATCCTGTTTCTTCATTTTCAGGGAGAATGAAAAAAAAAACGAAAAAAAACAAAAAAAACCCCAAACCCAAAACCCAAACTGCCACGTTCTCATAGATACCTTGATATCTCTTGTGAAATTGGACTGAGGCAGAATACATAAGTAACGTGTAAATGTCAAAGTGAGTCACAAAGGGCTGCTACAACCCTGCCCCCATGGAGGAGGAGCCTCCCGGATCCCGAGGTGGAACCATCCTGCTTGTCCTGCTGCTTCCCTGCCGGGTCACCTTCTTGTTAGGCAGAGCCTGGGCTTCTGCTCAAATGGACGG
>NW_006436283.1:12710936-12730133 GCF_000325575.1 Pteropus alecto
GGAATCCACCCCAGATCCAAAAGGCTCTGCCTAGCGGGGAGCTGATGGTAGACAGAAGGGAGTGGATTTCTTAGAGGGTGTCTTGCTGTCCACTGCTATCTGGCTCTCTGGAGCTCTAAACCTCCTGTGTTAACAGCTTCTGATGTGTGACTTCCTAAGGCCCTATCAAGACCAGATTTAGTTTCCGTTAGATTACTGATTAAATGCGTACTGTGTTGCAGGCACTGTGCTAGGCACGGTAGATATTTATTCCACTTAATCTTTGCTTCAGGCCAGTAAAATAGTCTCAGTATCTTCCTGCCTTATGAACGAGGAAGGAGGCTCAGACAAGGGACTTGCTTGTCTGGGAGCACATGGTCACTAATCACATTCCGTTGACCAGGGCTGCATTGTAACTTCCATGAGCCCTAGGCACTTTTGCCATCATGGGCCCCTTCATCTATTTAAAAAAAAAAAACAAACACACACACACACACACACACATATATACATATATAAATATATGTACATATATATGTATATATATATGTACATATATATAGCACCTGTGTTGGCAAACATCTAAGCTGGATTTAAAAATAAAATAAAACATATAGTCCTGTCTGATCTCGGAAGCTAAGCAGGGTCGAGCCTGGTTACTACTTGGATGGGAGATCGCCTAGGAAGACCAGGTGCTGTAGGTGTAAAAATAATTAATTAAATTAAATAAAACATTTTCTTCAACGCTAAATTTTTTTTTTTCTTCCTGATTTTAACACAAATCAAAACATTTCTGAAGGGTCCCTACAAGTAACGGGAGCCCTGGTGCTGAGAAAACCAGGCTCCTCGCCTGACTTCAAGCTCTGCTTTCTTCCTGGGGGCTCCTTGGTGCGAGTGGTAGCAGAGCGCCCTGCCTAGCAGCTCAGCCCTCACTTTGCTTTCTCTTTCCTCCTATTCTAGGACATTCTAGGACATTCTAGGACAATTGAGCTGTTTACCTGCCTCACCCATCAGGAAAAGATCTAGTCCCGGCCCCCAACACCGTCTTTTCTAACTCAGTTAAAACCCTGTTGTTGATAAGGAGCTTGGTGGCCAGGCCCCCCGGCTTCTAGGCTGTAGGACATGTGCAGTGTCTGGTCCCCATAATGAGATTAAGCCTGGTGACCTTTTAATGACTCACAGTGAGCATGGGGAGAGAGAGTGATGCTTAACGCGTTTGAGCCCTGCGGGTAGTTCCTGTTCCTGTCTGATTTCATTAAGTGGAGTCTGACTCAGGTGTATGTGGGAGGGGAGGAGTGACTGTTCCAGAAGCTGCCAGAGATCTGTCACCCCCATCTTGTGCTCTGACAGAGGAAGGAGGGTGGCAGTGTAAGGGGCCACATGCGCTCCCTCTGGTTCTAAGACTCTGGTCTCCTGGACAAAGGAAACCTGTGGGGCCAAGAGTGGCTGCTTCCAGGTCCCTTGAAACTTCTGTTCTCGGAACACAGGAAGCCCAAGAACAGCCAGGGTCCCGGGGGGCCAACCTGGGTAGGAAGGAAGAGCATGAGTGTTCTCATTGTCCAGACGGGGAAATGAAGGAGCATGACCGAAAGGCATTTGCTTACTAGGGAGTGAATCTCAAGCGATTTCAACGTTTCAGATGAAAACGCGTTTGTGGATAGGTCAGATTCCATCCAGTGTCATTGAAATGTCTTTTCCGAATCCCCCAGCATCGGAAGCAGCCCCTCCTTGCACAAAGATGGGCTGTGAATTTTGTTAAACTGAATAAGCAATGTTGCTGAAGGAAACTTTCAGTTCATCATCTATAGAGCGCAGAACCACTCACTACTTTGTCTTTTTTGTAAATCTGGATTTTTCATACTTAGATCTTACTGACGGTGAGCTCTCCTATACAGGGGCAAGGCATAGGCTTGCCCGAGGTCTTGCTTGGTGTGAGTTTTCCTGTCACTCCTCATACTTGGACTTAGAAGGGAGTATGGCAGAGACAGCTTGAGCTCCCGTAATTCAAAATGCCATTCTTCATCTCTGGCTTCCTCCCGGTTGCCTGTTTACCTGGAGCCCACGTGGACCAGGAGAGCTGCCTTTGGAGCAACTGACATGAAGATCTTGCAAGTAGCTTGCGCTCCTGTCACCCCTTCTCTCTCAACCAGTGGTACTGGCCCTGCTGCCTTTCCTCCCAGGAGAGTCCGCAGGGGACACCGGTGCTCATGTGACTTGGGTTTAAACCGCTTGAGGAGCATGGTTCCCCCAGGGATGAGGAAGACACAAGAGGACTGGCATGGGGTGGGGAGAGACTGTCTTGCAGCCCCGGTTCAGTGTCTTCCTTGGCAAGCGCACATTCACATCCTGGGCCGGCTTCGGTATTTGGAAAGCGTGACATCTCTGCCCTAGGGACTGGGTGTTAGAAAGTACAGAGTCGCACCGCAACAGACAACCAACTCAAAGACGAGCTGGAGGAGCGTGCCACTGGAGAGTATTTAAGTAGGGGACACTCTTCAGTGTGTACAGTGGAAAAAGCTCTCGGAGGCCTGAGTTTAACTCGTGGCATGAATCCTTACTACTCTTTACATTAAAATCTGCCTCTGCTCTGCAACTTATCTACGAGCCGCTTGAAGGCAGGGACCACGTCTGACCTGTAGAGTTCCAGCCTCTAGCAAAGTGTCTGGCATATAGTAAGTGCTCAAGAAACAATTGAGTCAAGCAGCTCTTTGCTGCTGATAATTTTGGGCACGTCATTTATCCTCTTTGAGCCCCAATTTCATCCATCAAATTGGGATTGATCGGCAGCACATGTAACAACCTGGTCGTGTTCTTGAGAAGTTTAAATAAGAGAATGGGAGGTGCCGAGTTCAGAGCAGGGGTCCCCTAGCCGCGAGGTCCCCTGTCCTCCCAGCAAACACAAGCACGCATCTCCACTCCGCCACTGTGGGGTGCAAACAGTATTAGGGTTCTGACTTTCAAGGGCATTCGGGATGTAAATTTACAGTGCAGAGTGTTATAGCCACACATAGTCATTGCACTATTCCAGCGTGTAATTTCTTTTCAACACCACCAAGCAGTTCTCCAGTTCTCAGCAGACACTGACTGGGTGTCCTACAATTCAGCTCAGTTCTGACACTGCGTTCCTGGAGATAGCATCAGATCCCTCAGGTTAGCGGCTCAGAAGACCGCCTGCTCCCTGCCCCCAGTCGCAAGACCAGGTTGTTACATGTGCTGCTGATCAAAGGGCTGTATACAAGAGATTCCCAGGACCCCCTCCTTAGGTTCGATTAATTCTCTAGAGCTGCTCTCAGAACTCAGAAACCATTTTACTTACTAGATCCTGGTTTACTATAAAAGGATATAACATCGGGAACAGCCAGATGGAAGAGGGGCATAGGGTGAGGTCTGTAAGGGTCAGGAGCACTGGAGCTTCAGTCCCCAGGGAACTAGGGTGGGCCAGTGTCCCTGATCTCCACATGTTCATCAACCTGGAGGCCCTGGACTCCATCCTTTTGGGTTCTTATGGAGTCCTCATTACACAGGCATGATTGATTAAATCATTGGCCTTGGCCAATTAAACTCAATCTACAGCCCCTCTCTCCTCTCTGGAGGCTGACGGGGCGCGGGTGAAATCGGAAGGCCCATCCCCTGTATTCACTCAGGGTTGGTTCCTGCGGCAACCAGCCCTCCCCCCCTCCCCATTCTTAGGTTACCTAGGGGCTCCACTGACACAACATAAGACACCTTTATCATTTTCTTCACTTGGTAAATTCCAAGGGTTTTAGGAACTTTTTTTAAAAAATAAATTTATTTGGTAACATTGGTTAATAACACTGTAAGAATTCCTGGTGCACCACTTTACAGTACAACAATACTTACCCCCGAAGCCTGGTCTCCTTCCGTCACCATATATTTGGCCGCTTTTACTCTTTGTCCTCCTTGTACCCATACTTCTTATCACAGATTCGAAGAGACCCTCACTCCAATTTCTGCCTGTCTCACTGGGAGATCGGTTGGGAGGGAAAAAGCTGGCTTTGGCCTGCCTTACCACCGAGTGGCTCCAAGGTCCAGGGGTGACGGTCCTTGGCGGCCCTGAGTTCCCATCTCTGTCCTTGCGATTCACTCCCCTTGGCAGAAAGAAGCTGTGGCGGGTTCACCAGCAGCAGAGAATGTTCCTTTTGTTTTTCCTAATTCAGAGCTAATCAGATTCTGGCCGCCCTGGGCTCTCTGGGGATGAATCTAATCAAGGAGGGGAGGACAGCATTGCTCTTCGGCGCATTCTGCCTGTCGGAGTCGGGGCAAAGGATTAGCTCCCAGAGGACACGGGAGGAGTGAGGCGCACCGTCTGCCTACAAGGGGCTCGCAGGGTGCTTCAGCCCAGAGGTCCCACCAGCTCACAGGACAGGACACCCACGAGGGTAAGTAAGCTCCAGGCCAGCCTTGGGTACGTGGAGGAGGGGGACAAAGTGGTGAACACAATGCCCGTTTCAGGTTGAAGGGTAAGTAAGCTCCAGGCCAGTCTTGGGGACGTGGAGGACAAAGTGGTGAACACAATGCCCGTTTCAGGTTGTGGTGGAGGGTGGGCTGGGGAAGTGGAGGAGGTGACCGTTGGCAGGGGCAGGGAGCGTGGCACGGGGCAGTGTGGGGTGGCGGGAATGACAACAGCAGCTTGCGTTGCTAGAGCCTGGGAGCTGGACAGTCTCCCCTGAGTGGACTTGGGGCTGCAGATGGACATCGAGTTGGTGTTTCGCTGGCAGGGAGTGGATGGCTGTTTGTGTGGGGTGGGGCCACATGATTTTGTCTCTGTCACTGGGGGAGGGGGGTCAGGCAGATTGAAGAGGGTAGAGAGACAGGGCAGAAGCTCTGTGCCCCTGGGCTTGGGTGGTGGCAGTGAAGATGGTCGGGAGGGAGGCGATGGCGAGAGACTTGGGGGAGGAACCCTAGGATTCGGTGGCTTGTCCGCCGAGGTGTAGGTGCTGGGACTCGGAGAAGCATAGCCACACTAGCTACCTGGGAGGTCAGCAGAGGAGTGTGACTTCGGATGTGCTGAGTTTGAAGTGCTTGAGGATATCCAGGTAGAGACATTGGTGGACAGTGAGAAACGGGGTTTGAATTCAGAGGATAAGGACGAGACTGGCACTGGATTTGGGAGTCACCAATACAGAGGTGACAGATAAGAACAGAGGCAAGAGTTCTAGACATAGAGATTCATTGTCTGCCAGGGCTTCCGGAAACAGGTGTTCGCATCTGCCATTGGGGTGTTTCCTGGAAGATGATTTGACAGAACATATAGAAAAAAAACAAAAACAAAAACAAACTGAAAAAGAACCTAGCTCTTGCCTCAGGATTCCATTTTTCCATTTAGGAGTTAATTAGACAAGTGCACGAAGGTGGTCACCTCGTGTTGTTTAGTGAAAAAAATGAAGTCTAGTTAAATGTTTAACAAAAGATATTCATGACGTATCATTAAATTAAAAAAGCAGGTTAGAAACTGGTATGATCCTGTTTCTATAAAAGACTATGTATATATTTTTAGAAGAAAAGGATATAAAGATATAAATCAAAATGTTGATTACTTGTGGGTTTTTTTTTTTTTTTTTGCTTATCTGTGTTTTGCCGTAGGGAGTGTGTATTATCACACCCCTGCCCCCTTTTAAATGGTGGCATTGTCAACAGTTATCAGGCTGGCAGAGAACAGGGGTAAACACAGCCCGGTCACCAGGGAGACGAGGCCAGGCCAACTGGAAACCAGTTCTCAGCAGTAAGGGTAGAGAGCTTGTGCTCAATGTTAGAGGGGTGACCCCAAAATTTGTTAGCCTAACGTCTGCTCGGCAGTCATTCTCTGCTGATAATGAAGAAGAAGCAGGATGTCTGCCCTGCTGCTGGGGGAGGCTGGGACTGTGGGGAGGAGGCCGGCGGGCAGCTGCCTTCCCCTAGGGAGGGGAAACAGTGCTCTGCCCTCTGCCAGCACCTTGGCAAGGCAGATGGAGGCCTTGCCATTCACCGCCTGCCTCACCTCCTCCCATCCTCCGGGGCGTGTGGGCCAGGCTGGGCCGGGGTTCAGGAGATCCAACAGATTCAGGGTGAAGAGCTGTGCACAGGCCACACTGACCCTGGACAAGGCTGTGGAAACAGTGGGGACCGGCTGGGGGACTGAACAGAGGAACCAGGAAACCCGCTCCCACACGGCCCCCAGAGCGAGGCTTTCCCACACCAGCCCGAGCTGCCATTTTCCCGTCTGTAGAATGAGAACAGCGACATACTTGTTCTCTTGTAGGATGGCGTGAGTTAAACGATGTGTATGGGACACCCCATCAGCTCTGAGCCGCGAAGTCTCACCTGATAGGTCTCATTTATCGCGCCTTCAGTTTTGGAAGCCTCACCTGAGGGAGGAGTGCCCTTCCAGCCCGCCCTCGATGGGAGGGGAAGGGAGGCAGGAAGGGTGACAGGCTGCTTGGCTGCTCCTGCCCCCAGTGGGGTCTGCATGGTGGAGGCCAGCTCCGGGCTGTGCCCAGGCCTGCGGGGCTATGGGGTGGGGGGCTACGTGTCATCGCCAGCTTCAGGGTTAAAAACCAGGCATGGGCAAGGCGGGATCCCCATTTCTCACCCCAGATGTACTTTATAATCCATCTGGAAGAAAACCGTGACTAACCCTGTACCTTTAAGGAATTGACTCCTTCTGTGTACTTCGCCTGTGAACCCCGCCTGAGAAAACCTACTGCCTCAGGAAACAGAAAGTAAAGCGCAGGCATTGGCCCAGAATTTGGAGGACCTTTCTTTGCACCATCTTTGCGTGTGGAACTCTGGGCACTGCCAGTGGGGACAGCTGGGCCCTCCTGCTGAGTGGGAAAGCACGGTGGGGGGCGGGAGGGGTCTTGGATGTGGGACGGTGATTACTGCGACAGCAAAGAGCCTGGGGGACTGGGGCGCAGCGGGCAGGGGCAGAGGTCGGCCTCGGGGGCCCTCGGATGTATCATTTGGAGCTTGTGGGCCGCCCCTCTGAGCTCTGCTGTCTTTCCTGCAGCTGCCGCCTCAGCATGGAGAGCCAAGCCAGCATGGCGCCCGCCCCCAGAGCGCTGCCCTACTATGTGGCTTTCTCTCAGCTGCTGGGCCTGACGGTGGTGGCCATGACGGGTGCTTGGCTCGGCCTGTACCGAGGAGGCATTGCCTGGGAGAGCGCCTTGCAGTTTAACGTGCACCCCCTCTGCATGGTCATAGGCCTGGTCTTCCTGCAGGGAGACGGTGAGTAGCCCCTGTCCCCGCGCCCCCCCGTGATCCCTCGGAGCTACTCTCCTGAGAGGTGGTTTGCAGACCGATCACCCCAGAGGTCTCTTGCTGTTAGATAAATCTCAGGTTCTAGAAAAGACAGAGAAGGAAGATGGCTTAGAGCCTGGGGACACTGGGGGTCCAAACAGGGGCACTGAGGTTGGTGGGTGGCAGGTCCTTTCCAACTTGACCCAGCTCTTTCACCTCTTGCTTCGATAAGGAGCACCCAAGGGTGGGTGTGCTTCGCGGAGGGGAGGTCCAGGGGCTGGGCTGGGAGCTAAGGCGTCCTCTGCAGGGGCGGTTTGAAGTTGGGGTAAAAAAAAAATCAAGTGTGGGGGGCGCACGATGTTGGACTTGGAGGCGAAGCTCCTCTCCAGTAGCAGCAAGGGGTGTTGGCCCTGCCCCGCTTCCTGAGAGCAGTGAATTTCTGATCAGGCTTCGAAATTGGACGATGCGAGGACCATCATAGCCAAAAGATGAGCTCAGAAGCTTGGGGACTCCTGTGTGCGACTGAAGGGTCAAGCTAAACCAAAGCCTGGACATAAGACCTCTGACCAGAAGGTGGCGGTGGGTGGGGCAGTGCTAGGGCTCCCAAGGCCAGAGGGCCCAGAGGAGCCTTGTTTCCTCTGCGGTTTCTTGTGGCTGAAGGACCTGGACGAGCCCTTAGCTCAGAGCACCTCCGGCCAAGGTGTGTCTCCTCGCTGCCCGCGGCACGAAGGCTCAGGCTCCCGCTCCCGCCAGGGCACCGACTTTCCCTCTCGTTCTCGCAGCCCTGCTGGTTTACCGCGTCTTCAGAAACGAGGCCAAACGCACCACCAAAATCCTGCACGGGCTGCTGCATGTCTTCGCCTTCATCATCGCCCTGGTGGGTGAGTTCCTGGGCTCAGCCCTCCCCACCCCCACCCCTGCCGCCCTGCTCCCTCCCCCTTCCAGGCATCCCAGGCGGGGACACTGGCTGCTGGGACAAGAGCCCAGAAATCCCTGCTAATCAGGTTTCCCTTGGGTCACCTCACCTGCTCCCGTCCCCATCAGCCTGTCCTCACGTGACCCCTCGTCTCTGGTCCAGGCCTGGTGGCGGTGTTTGACTACCACAGGAAGAAGGGCTATCCGGACCTGTACAGCCTGCACAGCTGGTGCGGCATCCTCGTCTTTGTTCTCTACTTGGTGCAGGTGAGTCCCTTCAGCCTCGCAGCGAGGCGGGGAGGTGGGGAACAGGGCTAAAATAATGCCACGGAAGGGCCCGTTCTCCAGGTGTGTCCGCAGGTGAAAGGGGTGCTTTAGTACAGCTGGATGCTGCTTCCAGATTCCGAGATGGGTACAAAGCCAGCCTTTGCAGGCGAGGGGATCTTGGGTCCCGGGGGGGCCCTTCAGCTGCGCACGCGCGTTTGGCCACAGGCCCGGCCTCCCCAGTGCTCAAGTGTGATGCGTGGGACCAGGCCTCAGGGACCTTTCCCACAGGTGCTTCGTGCCTCCTCCATCACTGCTCTTAAGACGGAAGAAACCCATGGTGGGTGGAGGGGTTTGCAGCCTGCCCGGGACGTCCCTGGGTTGGTCAGACGGTGGCCAACCCCGTCCCCGGCACCACCCCGCCTTTCCTTCTAGTGGCTGGTGGGCTTTAGCTTCTTCCTGTTCCCGGGGGCTTCGTTTTCTCTGCGGATCCGCTACCGCCCACAGCACGTCTTCTTCGGCGCTGCCATCTTCCTGCTCTCCGTGGGCGCCGCCCTGCTGGGCCTGAAGGAGGCGCTGCTGTTTAAACTCGGGTGAGCGTCCCGCGCCGCGGTCCCTACAGAGGCCGAGCCCCGTCCTGCTTCCCTGGACCTCCTCCGCCTTCCGAGCCGGTTCTCGGCGGAGTTAGCCGCCTGGCGGTTTCTCTCTGGGTGGGGGACGGAGGGGCTGGGCCTGGGCCGAGGCATCTTTCTGGCTCAGGTGCAAATGGCCCTTGGCCTGATGCTGACTCCTTGGATGGCTCCTCCCTTCTGCCCTGACCCTGCAGGACCGAGTACAGCATGTTCGAGCCCGAGGGCGTCCTGGCCAACGTGCTGGGCCTGCTGCTGGCCGGCTTTGCTGTGGCCGTGCTCTACATCTTGACTCGATCCGACTGGAAGCGGCCCCCCCAGGCGGAAGAACAAGCTCTCTCCATGGACTTCAAGACGCTCACAGAGGGCGACAGCCCCAGCTCCCAGTGACTGGAGCTGTTCTCGTCCTGCGGGCAGGGGCCTGGCTGTGGCTGGCCTCCTCAGGCCCGGGGGGGCTCTGACGGGTGTCTTTCCACAGCCACGGAGGCTGCCTTCAGGGCTCCCGCTCCCCACGATGGCTGGGCGGGTGGGTGGGGAGCGTGGGGGCAGCGTCCCTCTTTGAGCAATGATTTCTGGGATTTGGAGCTTGGCCGCCTCTGCTTTCTCCTCCTCCCCGCTGCTTTGGTGTCCTGTTAGTCATGCGCACACCCCGGCCCCCGTCGTCCCCGTCAGCCCCTGCCATGGAGAAGCTTTGGGTGGTCAGCCCTGGTCGCAGAAGCTCAGAGCCCTGAAGGAGACGGAGTGCGCCCCTCCCCCTCGAGGCGGCGGGTGCTGGACCGAATCCAGGGGCTGCAGAGAGCACAAGGCTGTGGGAGGAACCCAGGGGCCTCAGCGACAGGCCTGGCAAAGCCAAGACTTGCTTTGTGTAACTGAACTCAAACCAGGAGTCTCGCTTGCTGAGTAGCACGTGGTCTGAATGGGCTCAGTGTTTGGCAGGGGAGCAAGTGATATTATGTGCAATCTGTGGTGGAGATCAGAGCGAGGTTCCCCCGGAGAGGGGAGGTACTGGCCCCTTGGAAGCTCCACTGATGTGGCTTTGGCCCAGCCTTGCTCTGGAGTCTTCTTCTTCTTTTTTTTTTTAACTCTCTGGACCCAGAACGGCTTTGCTGGGAAGGGGATAGGGGCACAGGACTTCAGACAGACGTGCCCTCGGCAGCTGTGGGCACTTGCAGGAGAGGAGGGAGACAGCCCCCTGCAAAGGCTGTGGCGGGTGGTGGGTTCCCTTGCAGCTCAGCCTGCACGCTCCCATGTCCCCACCTCCGTGGGCCAGCGCGGGCACTGCTCTGACCGGAGGTGAGGACACAAACCCTTTTAAACGAAAAGCTGCCACTTTTGCCCCTTTTCATGTACATGGGGCTGCCTGCTTCTGTTGGGGGGCGGGGAGCCTCATCTGCCCTCCACCTTCACAGGAAGTTGGGACCAAGTCCGAATTCCCCCGACCCCACACATGAGTTATGCTGTTAGCTGAGTCACTGTTTGGTCTCAGTTGAGAAATAATGTGATTGGGGCATTGATCTTGTGCTTCTCCGACTTGGCGCAAGCTCTCTCCTTGTTTTCCTCGTTTTCTGGGCTTTGGGGAGCATGACACAGTTTCAGACAGACGCAGTTTACTTAAAGGAAGAAATTAAAAAAAAAAAAAAAATCCAAACCTGACTGTCGTTCTTTTAGGGGTTGCTTTTTCCCCACCTAAATGCTGCTCAGATTTCTAATCCACGGCTGTTGCTGCGGGTCCTGCCTCAGGCGGTGCCACTTCTCCGAGCAGGTGGCTGCGGTCCAGCGCCCTCCCCCGTAGGGCCGCCTGGGCTCCCGGAGCCTCTCATCTCCACTGCAGCCTGGATGAGGGTGTTGGCCTCCTGTTTAGATCATGCAAGGGCAGGGGTGCCATTAATTCATCACCTGGCACACACTCGTGTAGTCAAATGTTTACATGTGGGAAAAACTCCACCCTGGACAAACTACCAAAGTACAATGTGTATCTCCCTTGCCAGAATGCCACATAGAAAAACGAAACCTCAGATCTGCAGTGGAAGTCTGTAAACTGGTCTGTTTGCCAAAGTGTATATTGGATGACAAAGGAGCCAAAAAGCCCCCGAAAGCGGATTCATGGTGGTTTATTTTGTCTGTGGCCAGTCTCCTGTGAAGTACAATGCAGTGTTGGTGCAGCATACGATTTAATAAATGTCTAGAGCAGCCGTCCTGCCTGTTACCTTCATTCACTGCGACAACAAAAGGAGCCAGTGCTTTTAACAGGGTTGAGAGCAATTGAATATCCCCAGGTGGGCACGGAAGGTAAAGGGACTCATGATATTTATAATGGCACAGGCTCTGAAATGGCCCGTAACTGTCTGTAACCGTCCAAACTCTGGACCAGTGGGGATGCCTTCCTCGTGGGTAGAGAAACTCTTCTCACCCTGGAGAGAGTGGCCTGGAGGGTGGAGCTGTAAGGGCCTGATAAGGGCCTTGGCAAGAAGTTTTCCCCCCAGCATTCAATTAACCTTTTTCTTAAAAAAAAAAAAAAAGTCTCTATTCCTTATGGAGCGAAGCTTTGCGAACAAGCCAAGGTTCCACTGTGGGTCAGTTCCCAGGGTTCAGCCGATGTGTTTATGGTCAGGTTGGGTGGGATCGCACCAGGATGCACTGTGCTAAAACCCCTTCAAAACTTAGCCGGGGTCTCACTCTTTAAAGGGACCCTAACAGCAAATGCTCTGATAAGGTAAATGACCCTTCGGTGGCATGAATTCTTCCTAATATTATAGTATGGTATCTGGTTTCTAACATACAGGAACCAGAACCTGAGAAGTCTTTGCTTTACGCATCTGTGGAGTCCTGAATCAAGGCTTCTACATGGACCTTCATGTGCTTAAAAGCACACAAAGCACGTGGCTCGATACACATCACATGCTGATCTCTCTCTCAGTCAAGGTCAGGGCTGGGTCTCGTGGTGAGGACAGAAGCATCTTGACCCTGTGAGTGTGCCATCTCACTTCTGGCTTTTGTGCTAGCCTCTCAAGGGTCGTTGTGTCTGTGAACATTCGAACAATCTCAGACAGGATGATGCCTCTCTCTCCAGAGGGTCACCCCTTTACCTCCTCAGGAGGGACCTCACCGTCTTACCAGGTTTGGAATGCCTGGAGGTCCTGAAGTTGTTATTCTTCTTGCCTTTGGCAGAGTTGTTTCTCCAAAGCACAAAGTAGGACTCTCTAAGCTTCCTTCATGACCCGCCGCCTGTGCTCCACCTGGTGTCATTCAGGTCGCTCGCTTTTCTTAGGTTGCCCCGTCTGAGGAGGGGGTAGCACAGTATGGGGCAGGGAGCAGTGCAGCGGGCGGGGGAGACTTTCCAGGCAGATCTGATTCAGACTCCCCCACCCCGCCCCTTCGCCTTTACTTTGAGCAATTTAGGTTCTCAGGACCCGGTTCCTCATTTGTGACTTGTAGAGAGCAGTGTCATCTGTCAGAGGTTATGTGAGGAGTAAGAGAACATGTGTCAAGTCCTAATCCCAGCTTCTGGCACATAGTGGGCATGTCAAGAGAATGGCCCATTACGATGTGCCCTGATCTGTGTCCCTTCTGAGGGACCTTCCTTTTTATCACAGGGCCTTCCAGACGCAATGCCCTTATTATGAATGCCCTATCCTCGTGTCTGGGGACAGAAGGACTCAGTTTCTAAATTTCTCCAAACTCCTCCAGCTTCCATTTTCAAAGCTGAAAGAGGGTGACACCACGTTCTGCCCCTCAGCCACCGTGTACCCAGCCCAGCCCGTGGTGGGAGCCCGGCTTACCGCACGCACGTGTGCACAGTGGTGTGTGAACAGGCACCTGTTAGGGAATGAACACGACAAGGGGACAGTCTGATTTGGGACTTCCGAGAACTGACGAACAACTTGCTGGGTTAGCTGTTCGCTGCGGCTCTGAGTGGTTTTTAAAATCAGGTTCAGGACAAATTCCTTTTAAGAATTAACTTTTTAGGAAACAGTTCCTTTCACCTTTCTTCCAATGTCCCAGGAATCCTTAAAAAGCTTTTTTTTTTTTTGCCAAGCACTTATCCATTTTTGATTTTTAATGAAATAACTAGAGCCATCCAGGGATGGTTCCAGACCATGCAGGCGAGTCCTTCGCGTCCTCTCCTCTCTAGAGGCAATTCCGGTGTCCAGCAGGGGTGACCATATGCCTGGAGTTTCCTGCTTCCCCAGCTTTGGTCATTTTTGGGAAGTGGATGTAGCTACACAGTAGGCATGTTTGTTCAGCACCGTCTGGTGTCTAGAGGAAGTGGTCTCCTTCCTTGCTTGTCCCTGATGTAGACAGAGAGGGGCAGCTAGACAGGAAAGGCTGCAGGACTCAGCCTGCTGGACACTTTTTTAAAAAGGTGAGTGTCCAGCCAGTTTTGGGAAATCTGCAACCTCTCCATTCACGACACAGCTGCCTAGCTCTCTATGGCATGAGGACTGGACTTTCTGGCCAGATTTTTAAAGGAAATGAAAAGCCACTGGAAGCAGTGGGCTTCTGGCCTTGGGAACTATAGCCAGGGCTGCCCCTGCACCCGCGGGTGAGCAGTCTCTGAACTCAGTCGCTCTACCTGGCGGTCCGCTTCGGCCTTGGGCTTCGGTGCGGTAGCTGGGTCAGGGTGCAGCCTGGGCTACTGAAGTGAAACAGGAGGGGTCTGCACTCCCGTGGTGTGGCCGAAGAACTCCTCTGAGGAAGAGGCTCCCTTTGTCAACGGATGCAGTGAGCCTTCACGGGTGGGCCCTCGCCCACAGCAGTCCAGTGCCTATTGTGGTGTGTCCAGCTCCGAGCAGGTGCTCAGCCACTTCACTGAGTGAAGAAGAGCCTGAAGGGGTGACTGAGAATGTCCCACAGGAGACCAAGTCATCGGGAATTTGGCCATCACCTTAATGTGCCAAGGTCGTCCTCGAGGGAGTGTCCTCAGCACTGCAGGCCTCAGGGAGTGTGAGCTTGAGAGTCAGCTCCCTGGAGAGAGATCGTAAAGGAAGGAGGAAGCACCACAACGCCATGTTTTTCCAAGTGTTACCCATTTATAAATAAGTACATTTGCTTTCATACATACAGTTCATTGTACAGATGGCGATCTGTATACATGGGCAGAAAAATGCATTCATTTAACTTTTCACATCTATCTCACACAGCTCACATGTACAGACAATAAAACTGCTCAAGCAAGTACAGCAAAGGAAAATGTCTTTCCTTATACACAGGGGGCTAGATGCCTCTGTTGGTTGTGGGACATCCCCACGGCACGAGTTCACAACTGTGTGGTGTTCAATATATCAGGATAGAGAACAAACATGCATTGAATAATATACTGTACAGAGAAAGTCCTTTACATCTGAGTTATAGAAAACCTAAAGGAAAACTAAGTGCATTAAAGCTTTTTCCAGCAAGTGTCTTGAAAGGACAGCAAAGAGGAGGAAGAATCAAAATCATATTAGTACAAATCGCTCTTTAATTGTAGACTGTACATGTCTGTACTGATTAAAATCATCCTGGATTTGGAGGAGACGGAACAGAGACAAAGATGCTGTGCGAGATGGAAAGGAGGCCACGCCTGAGAACGGCACCTGCCCTGAGCCTGACGAGGAACTGGCCCCACTCAGCAGGCATCAGCCAAAGGGAAAAAAACAAAAAAAACCAAAAAAACAAAATAAAACAAACAAAAAAAAACGGAACAGGAAGTGTAACTTGCAGATTTCCAAAATAACCTGTGAATGAGAGAGAGATCTGGAGCCGGCATTTCTAACTCCTTTTTTCCAGTTAAGTTGGTACACAATAAGGCAGGTACAGTCAAGTACTGAATTTTCCAGAATTAACCCTTTGTCTGGTCCTGGGGACTGGGGATTGAGTCCCCCTAACCAGACGTTCTGGTTAGTGCTTAGGCAAAAGAAAAATCCGGCCAGCAAGTGCTACAAAAACACAGCAGCTAGGCTCCTTCCCTTCCACAGAGTAGGTGTGTCTGAAAAACACGGAAGCGATGCTGGCCTGCACCTACATGCATCCAGCTAGAACCTGACAGGTCAGCTTAGTGGAGATATCGCAGACTCGGCAGGAAGAAATGAGGTGATATGGGTGAGGAAACATGAAAGTAACACTTGATTTTTGGTGTCCAATTATGCGTTCATTTGGTACTGACTTTCAAAGCTCTGACTGTGGCCATCATGTGGCCACAAGCATCTCAGGGTGGCTCAGCTGCTGTGAGGCATTGGACACCGAAATGCAGGTTACCAACACTTCAGCCCTTGAGTGGTCTGTGTTATAAAAGGAGTTGATGAAGACCCAGTGGTTATTCAAGTAGCTCTGCACATGGCTCCACCAGCCCCATTGTGCTTGTGTCCAGGCCCCCAGCCAGCCACCTTTTCTCGGGAGCAGCCAGAGCTGAGTTCAAGGCATTGCATGGTGAAGGTTTCCATGACACGTCTTTGTAGGTAGCTCTTACCCCTAAGCCCTTTGTTCATTGTTGTTAGGCATGGTAGATGGTCCGTCTGGAATTCCTAGAGGAGAAGAAACCACACCTCCTATCGCACATGCAACAGCAGCACAGGCCTTGGCGTGGCAGCAGCAACAGGCTGCCTCTGCAGATCAGCTTCTTGAGAGGACCCAAGGACAGACAGGCAGGGCGGGTGAGGCTGGGACAGGGGGTGAGTGGGCACGTCCTGCCCCTCGGGGAGAGCCTGTTCCATTTCGTGGCAAAGATTCAGTGAGCAACTGGTTTTGTCCAAGGCATTTCTGCAGTAGAAAAATAACTGTCTGAATCAAGCCATCCAACTGTGACACTTCTGGGGTTATAGAAGTTGGAGGCCAAGAGGAACTGTGATGGGTACCGACAGGGAAGAAAGGGGTCTCCCAGCCTCTGCCTGGATGATGGTCCAAAGCAGGCAGCATTCAAAAAGCTTATCTTGCCACGACTGGCACGGATGCATGAAGACCCCGTTCCAGACCTCTTTGTTCCCTCCTTCCTAAACCCTCTGAGCCAAGGAGCCTGCCTGCCTGCTGCCCTGGAAGTGGCTTCTCAAGAGGAGATGCTGTCATTCATTCTTTGCTACCAGACAAGCCTGGTGCAGAGCCACAGTGACACCTAGTGGTAAGGTATGGTGAAGCAAGGTGACGTCCACAGAACCCACTGTCTATGACTAAAACCTAAGGAAAATACGTATGGATATTAAATTAGATACTGATTAATTTTTCTATTGGGTACATCTCTGGAATATAAAAATACCAATATTTAGAGAGGGGTTCATAAACTACTATACAATATAAGGACTGAGAATACCTTTCTGTAAGCTGTTCTGTTTACAATAATTTAGGAAAAGTGTTTAGTAATCCAGGCTTAACTAAATTAGCAAACTTGTATCTCTGGACAACGACCTGGGGTACTGTACATGATTCTAATTAGTGGAATTTTCCTGAGCCTTCAAGTTTAAGTTAAACACATCTAAAAAGAGGGCACATGGGAGAAGAACAAGAAGGGTTTGTGCTCTATTAACTTGGGACTTTAATAGTGCACATCTGCCACCTGGACAAGATACAACAGCAGATACAAAATGGTCTCCATTTTGTCCATGCCAAATTCTCATGTTACACAGGTTTTCCCTTTACTTTGTAAATAAACATTAATTTTTAATTGTTAATTGTGTGCCTTACTGATCCAGTAAATAAAGTAACTATGTCTCAGGAGTCCCTAAGAACATTGCTGGAAAAGCACTTTAAAATCACTGCAAATATTTTTTTTTGTATTTAAAAATTCTTAATCTTTTTGATGCTTATATACAAGTTATTTCTTGTGCTATAAATGTTGTGATCCACTGCTTGACTTCTTTCTTTTTTCCTTTTCTTGAAAAATACACTAAAAGAGCAGTTTTGCTATTTTCTAATGAAGACATTACTCACACTTAAATATCCAGTATTAGTTACAAATTCAAACAGTAAAGTGCACCCATTTATAGACATGATGTGACGGAAACCCATTAGTGCAAGAATTCTGGGCAAACGGAACATACAATTTGGTGAGAAACCCATAAGCTGGTTTGTCACCACTGTCTCCATTTGGGGTTGATGTGAATTGGGTGAGAGGAACTTATCAGTTTCATTTGAACAACTTCCCCGCACCTGAAGCCAGACTTTGATTCAGTAAGTCCTGCTGGGGGAGGGGCACCCCTAAGATACAGTACTAATCCCATGGCAGTGAAGTAGCCAAACAGGGCACAGGAAGTCTGCTTACAAGGAAGAACTCTGTCTCCTCCTCCAATAGGGGCCAGTTGGCGTTTTCTTGTCAAAAACGACTGGAGCCCAGTAGTGATATTCACACCTTCTTCTAATGGCTAAAAAAAGAACTGCATTTTGACTGTCGACATTTTAGGTGTTTTGCCCAGTAAAGCATAGACCCTAAAATGTTTAACCTGGAAAACCGAAAGAGAGACCCTGGGAGAAGTGGCATCAGTGGCGTGTTTGTAAGACTACGGAACCTATTCACCCACCTAGACAGGTGACCAGGTGGTATGTGTCATGTTCCAAAGAAGCAGGGGCACTTTCCTAATAGACACTGAGGAATTTTTCAAAATGTAGCAGCAGCTCATCATTGAGAGATGGTTAAAAAGGGCTAAGATGCAAAAAGCCCAATCAGGTTAAGACCTGGACAAACAGGAAGTGAGAGGCTGCCGGGCTCCCGGGTGTAGGCTGTGCTAATGCTGTCCATTTATTTCATCTTTGATGAGAGAGACAGAGAGGAGACACACTGACGCCCACTCTGCTCTAGCTGAGCAGGAGAGTCCTTCGGCATCAGAGAGTGGAGAGTGTCTGGGTCTTGAGTTACCTCGGCTGTTTGCTTCTAGCACAGGGACAAGTCCTGGCCTACTTTGGGCTTGGGGGCGGAGGGAGTCCAACTATTTGGCAGAATCTATATTAGTAAGGACATGTTTCTGATCTCAGTTTCATGCACCCCGTCTTGGCGATGCTTTCGGAGGACACTTACTACTACAAACAGGTCTGGTCACATCTGGATTTTTATTCAAGGAACTGCCCTTCCTGTAGCCCTTTACTAACAAGAGCAGAATGATCCCTCCCAACAGAGAACGAATCTTCTTTTGCTCAGGTTTAGTTGTTTGTTGAACTATGCACTCAGTACCAGGCCTGTGCTAAGGCTTTGGTTTCACTGTTCTTGCTGTCATCGCAAGCTGGCCTCAGTCACTCAGAGGACAGCTTAGCAAATGACCACAGGACACAGAAGATGTGTGGAGGGTGACTGGATCAGACTTGCTGTCTATCTCATGTGCCCCCACTCGGGCTGAAAGGGGTCCCTCTTCACTCTAAAAGGAGACGCTCTGTGGTGTCTGTTTTCCAAATATCACTCCTGCCTAAAAAATGAACTAGATAATGAAACTACAGACCTTGAAATGGGATCAGACGACATCTGCTACGGATTGCAATGGCCCTGGGTGTAAACCCTGGAAATAAGTTTTTCAGTCCCAAGAGAATTCAATTTGCTTCTCAAAGAACCAATTTCTTCACTATACCATCTGGGTGTTAAAAAAGAGGGCCAGTAGAACGAAATCTGGCTTTAGGTGAAGATCCAGCTAACAGGATTATTGCACCAGCTAATCTTCAGGAAGAGTTTGCTTTTCTTGGAATATGATGCTCAGGGATACATCAGGATCTAAAAGGGAGATTTCTCCAATCGAAGATTTTCTACAGCCTTTCACTGAGAATCCAGAAGTCTTCTTTTCTCTCTTTCTATATATTTATTTATTCCCTTCCCCACCTGTGGAAAATCAGTAGTTTTCAATGGGTGTTGGCTTAAATCTAAAGACTAATTTTCAGTGACTTATTAAAAAATACTCATGATTTTCATCCAATTTCCTTATCTGATGGAAATATTTAAAGGGTTGGTTGTTTTCTAAATGTTCCTACAATGCTTCTGGGAAAATTAATGTAGTGATATTTCAAATAACTATGTATTTTTTTCTTCCAATTTAATAGGCTCATTTCTTCTCTTTCTCCTTGATCCTTCTACCCCCCCATAGGAAGACCAATAATAATTTAAATGAACATTCAGGACCTGACGACTGCAGGGAGCTGGAGCCCAGGGGAGAAGACCATGGCACGAGAATGCACTGGGGCTGGCTATTTGGATAACACTGGATAAGGACGCAAAGGCAAAGGGGCATCACAC
>NW_006436283.1:12730187-12739746 GCF_000325575.1 Pteropus alecto
ATCTTATTTTTGTAAAAAAAAAAAAGGAGAGAGACATTTACACAACGAGAACATCAGTGAAAGCGATTGTCTCCTGGAAAAAGCTGACCAGTGTGTCTGATCTCCCTGGGTTAAAGCACATGGCACAGCAATCTCCTCGTTGGCATCTGAAGAGAGAGAGAGAGCATGTGGCTGGGGCACAGACAAGAGAAACAAGTCCTGGCTCACTGGAGGCCAGCTTCCCAGTCGGCTGCATGCAAAGGGTTTCAGCATGTGAACTGCCACCTCTGAACACCACACAGAAACTACATGAGAAAATAAGCCAGAGAACTACCTCAAATGTGGAAACCAAGCCTGAAAATGTGCAGTGAAAACATAGGGGGTCTCACTCCAACAAACGTCTTTTAAACATTAGACTCCACAAACGGTCTCTTTGGTTTGATAGGGGACGTCTGCCCTTGCCGAGAGTCCCGGGACAGCTGCCTGTACAGGTTGTCCTGGTATGCCTGAGCCACGGGGAGGGTCCGAGCCACCTTCACGTCGGGATATGAGGAGGCCTGGCTGACTCTCTCCAAGAGGTCTCCGCGGGACCCATTAGCCAGCATCCCATGGGGGCTGTAATAATCGTCCTCCAGCAAATGGCCATTCTGTGCATTGTTGGTTTTGTTATAAAAGGCAATGTTGCTGATAGAAGATGGTGGGCTGAAGGACTCAGGCTGGGGCAGGTTGCCTGGAGATGTGGGGCTGAGAACGGTGTCTACTGATGACACTGCCCAGGTCCGATTCTGCTGGTGAAGGTGGGGGTACTGTTGAGTCCGGGCTGTTTTATCTATGATCCCCATGAATGGTGTGGTCCTGGACCGGGTGGGCTCACTGGGGTAACCTCCCTGCGTGGGAGACACTGGCGACAGCTCGTCACATGACCTATCATACGCCGGCTTTAGTGGGATCTCCATTTGTTGAATCGAGGAGGATGGCCGGAAGGTGGGAGCTAGGTTGGAGGCCGACGAGATGCTATGGCTGGATGGAGAGAAGCGGAGGCCTGCGCTTTGGGAGTGCAGCAGCGGCCTGGGGGTCGGCGGGTGCGGCTTGATTTCATTAGGGTTGACACTAATAGGTCTTCTGATTAGATGTGACACGTCGGGGGAACCTAGCTGGCTGGAGGAACGCTCCAGATCTAGTTTTGAGTGACAGACTGGGTAATAGGATGCAGACTGGCTCCGCCCAATCTGTGGCGTTTGGCTGTATCTCATGCCACCTCGATATGCTGAAGAAGGTCGCTGAGGAAGGTCTTCTTTGGTCAACCCTCCATGCTGACAGATGGCACCTGCGCTCAGACTGGCCTGGACATGCTGCACAGGTCTCCCATCCCCCACAATCCCCCCAATTGACCCTTGATAAACCAAGCGGCTCTGACTTACTCCTAAGTCTCCTTGTGAAGACTGGTATTTACTAGCCATTGAATGGGCTACTTGGCCATAGGCCCCTGTGGAGATGACGGTGCTTGAATGCACTGCAGAGCTGGGCTGGTTGCTTCTCACAATCTGGGCCTTAGCGGGCTGCAGCCTGAGCCCTTGCTGGGGAACCGCCACAGGAAGCGGAGGCATCTGGTAGGGCCGCTGGGCCATCTTGGATAATGGAGATTTTGGTCGGCCAGGAAGCTGGCTGACATTTGTTTCTTGCTGATAGCGCACGGGTGAGCCAGACTGGGACCTGTAGACACTCATGCTTTCGGCTGGAGGGCTGGCCCGATACTGAGGGCCTCTACGGAGAGGGGAGGGGGGAGGGCTTGGGTATTCTTTGCCCTGCCCTCCTACAGGAGGGGGGCTAAAGCGGTACGATGCACCTTGATGAGCTGGGGAAGTGTGTGGTGGGCTAGGCCTGTAGTGAGAGTTCTGGTGAGTTGGAGAAAGAGCGGGTGAGGTGGACTGATAGCTCTGTCTAGTGGGAGAACCTACGGAACTACCGGACCGGAAGTCAAAGACCTGGTGTGAGCCTAGCGGTGAGCCAGAGATGTAGGCGGAGTCCCGATGGGCTGGGGAGGACGGCGGGCTCTGGATGATCGGGAGGCCCTGACTGGGCCGGGCCTCCGTCTGCAGGCCGATGGAAACGTTTTCGACATCCTGCTCCAGGTACTCCTCCTCGAATATGTCTTGCACAGAGTATATATCGTCATGCTGTGGTTCCGGTTCCGTTTCTTCTGGTAGCTGCTGCTGGGGCTGCTGCGGTGGCGGCGGCGGGGGCGGCTGCTGCTGCTGCTGCTGCATCTGTCTACACTCCTCCTCCACTCTCATCAGGAGTCTCTGGATCTCACGATTGTTTGGACACAGCCTGATGGCCTCGTTCAGGTCCTCTAAGGCTGCTGCGAACTGTCTGCTTGACAAAATGTAAACACAGGAACTGGAGTTATTCTGAATCAACAGGAATCCCCCAGGGCTGAGAACATGGTGACTATTTCAGAGAACCGTGGCAGCGCCTGTGGGAGTTGGGGGTGGGGTTTGGTTTCCTTTGATTTGTAAGGAAGGAAACAGGTAGGCTGTCATTTTAGAAGAGTCCAGAATGATTCCCTAACCCGTTCGGCCTCCACCTTCCTTCTGGCCTCTCTGGGATTAGTGGAGGAATGTCCCCATTTTGCCAGTCCAGTCAGGCCCTTCGGGAAGATTTTCTTAGTGCCCAAAGGCACACCAGGCAGTATGAGGGTTGGGTGGGGTTGTCATTTACAGGGTCACTGTCAATTAGCTTAGGAACAAAACAGCAACTACAATATTTAAAAATCTTGCTGATCCAGCAGAATTTTTTTCTTTATATTCTTGATATTTTGGCTCCAAATTTCAGGCCTGTTCCATCCTAGGCAAGAACTCTGTCCTCTGCCCTTTCTAGCCCTCACCCCACAGGAACTGGGGCTCCTCCATTCCGCTACATCAGAGCTGGGCAGGCATCAGGCTTGCTGACTACACAACTCAGACTCTCATTTACAAACGAGGACATGGACCGTCAGAGATATTCCCATCCTCTCTATTAACACTGCCCAGAAAAGGAGCGACTGGCCTCGTGGGGAAGGAATGACCCAGTGGGAAAGAGAATTTGACAGTCAAGCTTCTGCAGGAACTGTGCTACCCCTGCTCGCTGAGGCTAGGATTACTGGCGCTGTCATTGCTAGACTGAACCCGGGGGCATTTCCAGGACCCTTACTCCCCCTGGTCATAGCAGTGGACCTGAAGCACTTCCTTCCTGGGCAGTTTGGGAGAAGGGCGGGGCACTGGGCAGGAGGCATCGAAGACAGTGACAAGTTATCCCAAGATCACCCATGGCAGGTTCCAGGTCTTTCTGGAGCTCTTCCTGCCCACTGGCCGAACCACGGCAGATGGGCGTGGGGGACAGGTTTCTCTTGGGCCCTCTCAACCCCGGCAGCAAGGACCTCCTGTCTCCACGTGTGTGTGTGGTGTGGTGGTGGCGGTGGGTTTAGGTGAGAAGGGGGTTTGATGCTATCAGACTTGAGGAGAGCCCCGGGAGGAAGACTATCTATCCCCCAATGCCTACAGGAAAAGAAAGAGGAGCCTGTGATGTAAGTGGCTCATCCTCCTTTTCCCTTTAAAAGGGTTGGGAGGATGTTTTGCTTAAGTGACCTCTTCTTAAGTCACTGGTGTCTCTCATGCTACCTTCTTTGGGGGTTAAAAAGTGACTGAGGTATGGCAGAGGCTGCTAGGAAGAAGGTGCCATTCTCCAACAATGAAAAGGCATTTTTTTTTTTACCCAAAGCGAAATGCTCTAGAGTCCCACAGCCCCGAAGATTTGCCAATCTTAAGCTGAGTACTGTGCTATGGGAGCCATCCCCGAAGCTTGGCCTGAAGAGTCCTCGGGGACAGACACATTTGGGTACTTATGCCCCAGGATGGCCTACGTTGCCTCGGCCAGATTTAGAAAATAGACCTCTTGCTTTTCACCCTCTCTCTCTCTCCTCACCTGCTGCTGCGTTTTGCCCTTGCTCTTGCATAGTAAGCTTCATAAGATTTCGGTTTCAGCTCCAGGGCCTTAGTAGCAAATTCCTCCGCCATTCCAAAATCCTGTCATTACAATAGGTGTGCAAATGAGTCATTGAAGAGATATAAAAAATAGACAACTTGGGAATAACACAGATCATATGTACATTTCTTTGACACTTATAGACGGAACACTTGGGATTCCTGACACGCCTTGAATGGCTCTAGCCACGTGGCCCAGTGCTTGAAAGTTCCTTCTGCCTTTGCCCTGTGTGGCCCTGCAACTGCTCATGGGAATTTACCTGCCCATAAGTATGAAAATACTTTTAATTTGCCTTCTTTCTGCCTTTCCAACAGAGTTCTTTCTAGCCCAGAAGCCAAATGTCAACCCAACGAAGCGCCTGACTTTGGAAACCTGAACTCTCGTTACACACACATGTACGAGGAGAACACACACCTCTACACCTCACATGCAACCTCATCTTACCCCCCACATTCTTGCTGCACCCACTATTCCTTGGCTTTCTCAGAGATGAGTGGAATCCAAGAGGATGGGGTTTGTGTAGACGGAGAAGTGCGCTGGCCACGGAGACGAGGTGGGGGAGGAAGTCAGACTCGGGCTCGATTCTCCGGTCTGCTCAGAGTGCGCTGTATGTTTTCTCACCCAAACCTATCTCATAGGCAGGATTAAGAGCAATAAAGCATTCAAAAACTCTACATACAGTTCTTGGCACATTGCAGATGCTCAATAAATGGTAATTTCCTTTCTATTTCACAGAGGCTTCTCTGGCCTGTTCCTTAACTGGTTCCTTACTTAGGAAACATTTAAAAACAAAACAAAAGAAGAGCTAGTCTGTGACAGGTCTATGCTATCGCCTCACCTCTAGATCACTGAGGATCCCTGGAGGGACAAAGCTGGGGCTTGTAAGCCACCGTCATGTAAAAGGGAAGTTTTCCCCTTCTCTTTTAATGTCAAAGCCATACTACGGCACAGTAGCCTCTGGTTACACTTGTGATTCCTAACATAGAAAACGAGGCCTTAGGCGGAACAAAGGCCCTGGGGCACAGGTAAACATTAAAAAAAATCAGTGGGCACTTGTCTATCAAAGCAGACAGACTTCATGTGCTTGGCCTAGCACTGGCCATGGGAGGTGATGGTTAACTGTTTCTGAACAAATGTGGAGCTAGAGAGAAAGTATTCCGCCTGAAATGGGTTGCCTTCTATCCCTACTCTGTTTCTAACCTTACTCTTTAATTTTTTCTTTTGGGACACTCATTATTTCTGGGAAGATTATTATTATTATTATTATTATTTTTGACGAGGCAACCCTTGGTTGACCTCACAGATTGCAAGGACCTTGTCAATTTACGATCTCTTATTTTTTACGCCTACAGCATCTGGTCTTCCTAGGCGGTCTCCCATCCAAGTACTAACCAGGCCCGACCCTGCTTAGCTTCCGAGATCAGACAGGATTGGGCTCGTTCAGGGTGGTATGGCCGTAGACTGGGGAGATTATTTTTAAGAAAAAGAGTGTTTGTTAGGCAAAAAAGAAGCCAGCAGGCTGGCAGCAGCTCCTGAGCTTTGTCTCATTCTCACTAGCTGGTATAATAAGAGAACCTGGTGTAGATTCTTCTGTTTCACCCAAGAACCTCACTGCCTCCCCCTAAGGCAACTACCCCCCTCACCACAAGAACCTCTACCACATCTCCACTCTCCTCAGCACCTCTGCCACGTAGGGTCCTAACTGTGTCCTTCAAGACACCCAAGTCTGCATCAGGGCTCTTTGTCAGGTTTCAGATGGATGATATGAAGATCGTATACGCAGATAACCTTTCTGGAATTGATAGCAGATCCATTGCCACTGAGGCTGAAATCTGACTTTAGTACAGCTGAGTTCTTTACCGATTGACATTCCTATTTGGC
Source organism: Pteropus alecto (assembly GCF_000325575.1). Classification (NCBI taxonomy): domain Eukaryota; kingdom Metazoa; phylum Chordata; class Mammalia; order Chiroptera; family Pteropodidae; genus Pteropus; species Pteropus alecto. The sequence goes on from NW_006436283.1 coordinate 12,736,071, forward strand.
TTGGATTATTTCTATCTCTTGACTAACTGTGAGACCTCAGGTTGGTGGATGTCAGATTCCTGACAGGATCTTAGCTATCCCTGGTATCTGAGGGAGGGCTCTTGACCCTCTGCGTGTCAAGGTTGCTGAGGGCACCAGAGGCTGTGTCTGCAAGGCAGGCAAGAAGGACCAAGGACTACTTGGGAGATAATGAAGGACCAGGAAGGGTTCTAAGATTCTCTCTGTGAACGGAAGGGACACGGCATGCTTGAATAAAAAGATGAGGAAAGAAGTGAAAAGTTCGAGATTAGCCTTAGAAATGAAACCTTGAAATCCATGGTCCTGAGCCCTCTTTCCAGCTCTTCCTTAAATGACTCAGGGGTCTTCTAGAAGGGGAGGGAATGACTAATTCCTATCTAACTACAGCTGGAATCCTAGAGACAATCGCTCTCACATTTTCCCGTAGACCAGAAAGTTGACTTGGGGGGAGGAGAGGTGACGAAAGTATTCCAATCACGTTCAGTGGGAATTACGAAAATTCGGAAAGTGATAAAGTGCCTACAGCATTAACTTTTTTCAAGTTTTGAGATATGGATTGTACTCAAGAGTTGATTTCTTTTAAATCGCAAATGTCAGTGCTCTGTGAAGGACAACCAAGTTCCAAATAGGGCAGAGAAAGATTTCAGGGCCTGGTAAAAGCTAGCGAGTGACATGGACTGTCAACTTCCAGGACTGCAGTAAAGGAGCCGGGATGAGAGGGACTTACATTCATTTTCCTGCGACATCGAGAGAGGTTGAGGAGAAGAGACACCTTCAGTTCCCGAAAGGTTTTCAAGTCCTCACCAAATCCTTCTCTAGGGAATTTCTTCAGAGCGTACTGGTAGCGCTGGGCAGCCTCCTTCACTTTACCTTTCTGATGGGAGGACGAGATGGCAAAGCACACAGTTGGTCTGCGGAGCCGCTGGGTAAGTCTGGCCCCACCCCCTGCCTTCTGTCGCCAGCTATGCCTAAGGGTGAGCCCCGCCCGAACAGCAGCCTAGAGACTAGGTTTGGGCCTGATGGTGAGAGCAGAAGGTCCAGTCTTTCCTTTAGGAAACCGGCCCAGCAGGAAAGGCACGGTGGAAGGGGTTCCCCAACATACGAGCCAGAGAAAGGAAGCCTTGGCGAATGAAAGGCCTGGGACTCCAGCTTTTCAACTGGGTTCTCAAGGGACTGACCCTGCTCATTTCAACAGAACTTTTCTTGACCCGATCTCCCTGGCACATGAATCATGCCCAGTCCCAAGCACGCCAAAGTTATTGCTGTTTCCTTAATTTTGGCTTGTCTGGAAAACTCTTTCCTTGTCTGCTGATCCATTTGCCAGTTCTCTAGAAGAGGTTACCTCTTCCTTATGAAGGATGTAGGAGCTGAAACAATCTAGCTGCTGTTCCCTAATCTCATGGCATAAAACAATATCAGTCAGTTTTCCCTGCTTTTGGAAAAGGCATGGGGTAAGGTGGTAGTAGAGAAGTCAAGTTGAGAGCCTGAGATTCCATCTGACTACGTAGGAAGGATTTTTCCAAGATGAAGTAAATCTATGACCCACCTAGGAACGTGGTCACAGGGGCCTTGAATTTCTCCTACAGTTTGCATTTGAAAATCTATAAACTGAGCGCAGAATGACGCAGAAGGCACCGTCCACTCCCTGAGCCGATCTTCGGCGGCGCCACTCCTCCCGCACAGCTGCAGCTTTACCAGGGGTCCCGAGCTCTCATTTTCTCTTTAGCTCTTTTCATTAAGGACAGATTTGGAGTCTGCCAAGGCAGAATTCTGGGTGGGAATAGTAGTAGCTCTGCCCATTCTCCTTAGGAGGTAGGACTTCTTGTCTCGAAATATCAGAAGCCATATTATAACCAGGGTTTGGACTCTTGAGAGCAACGCCATTTTCAAGTTCATAAATATGACAGCTAATGAGGCCCTTCCTTGAAGTCATGTGAAATCGTGGCTGGGTCAGGACTCAAGTTTCCTAGAGGCCTAAGAGTCCTAGATTATCAGGACTTGTACTGGAAGGGTCCTCAGGAAGTGTTAACTCTGCCCTCAGGAACTCTGTACACTCCTTATACGGGGGCAGGGGAGGAGGCGGGGAGGTGGGGGTGGAGGATAGTGTGCTTCACGGTCATTTCCTCGTCTTTGGGCCTGGGGATGTCTTGGTGGTGCCCGCTGCCAAAAGCTGGGTTGGATTTGTATTTACATTTAGGAGAAGATTCGGCTAATCTTAACACAACAAGGTAATTCTGACATGGAATGTTGTTGAGAGACTTTCTATAGGCCACGAGAGTTTGTGTTAGAGTATGAAGCCTTCAGCTTGAATTGTGAGTATAAAAAGACTCCACTCTTTTTTTTTTTATTGCTATCATTCAGTGAGTGACTTCAAGCAAATCTTATAATTGCTATTTGTCTCAGGTGCCTTATCTTACTCAGAGATGCTGATAAACTATTATTACTAATAGACTTAATCTACGCATATATTAAATATGAAAGCTAAGATCAGTGACTCTCGATCTTGCATGGATTGGAAATACCTGTACTACATAATTTTACTTGTCCCATGAATTTTCAGGTCCCACTGAGCAGATTCCATGCTATTAGTGACCAGGTAAAACTAGGTCTTTAGGGTGATCAGCTACGGGCACGTACAGGCCATTCTTACTCTCTTGTCGGGAAGGGAAAAACCCAGGATTCTCAACTTATGAACCTGTCAGTGAAGGATGGCATTTTCCTTGGCCTCTAGAACCATGGATGCGAACTATCAAGAAGTCGGTAGATGCTATGTGCAGGAAACAGTCAGTGGCTGTTTTGAGGAAACGCTGTCCCTCACTCCCGTCCCTCACCTTATAAAACATGTCCCCCTCTTCCATCAGCTTGCTCAACAGGATGATCATGATGTCTGGTTTGGAGGTGGCCATCGCCCAGGTGGCTGGACCTGTAGTGTACAGGATGCATGATGGGTAAAAAACTCATACAATGTAAGGGTGGTAGGAAGCTAGGTGAAAAAAACATCCTGGGGGATTTCTGCTGAGAGAACAACTTGCTCCACAACCATTGCCTCATCTTTTAGACCTGGGAGTACCTTAGTGACTCCCACCTCCAAGAAGCTGCACTGGATTTGTATTCACCTTAAAGTAAGAATATCTGAACTGTCTGAGTCTTCACCACAGGAGGGCAGCAAAGCATGTTGTATTTGGCCAGGCAATGGCTTGGGATGGAGTTATTTGAAATAAGCAAATGAGGAAAAAGGGTTTACATTCAAAGTCACCATAAGATTTTAAATATCTAAAAAGGGTAATTTGTTTTCGGATCTGGGACTCAAAGCTCCCAGCTGTTTAATCTGTTAATATTTAAACATGTACTTTGCAGAAGGGAAACCATTCCAGACTTTCTAAAGGCTCCCTTAGTCTGTAAGTGTCGAATAGAACTCTCTGGCATTTATTGTGAACCGGGAGCACAGTCCCAATGTCAAACAGATGTGAAACAAGCCAACGCTACTGAGGATTACTTTACCCCCAAAGAGAAAGAAAAGGTTAAATTGATTAGTTTACAGATACCTGAATTATTTACCAATCAAGCTTTTCAGGGTTAGTTATCAAAAGTTCAAGTTATTCTCTACAACAGTCATTAAAAAAAATCTTCTTTTAAGGTGAAGTAAATTAAAAGATTA
>NW_006436283.1:12739775-12751624 GCF_000325575.1 Pteropus alecto
AGAAGGCAAAGCTGACCAAGCCATCAGACCACGCCTGATGCTGACAGCGGTGAAATATACCTCGTGGGCGACTCGGTAACGTCTGACAACCTTCAAAGAAAGGAGAAAACAAAAAGTTGTAGGAGAGGAAAAAAAAATGGATGAAGGTGAAAAAAAAAAAAGAAAAAAAAAAAGAAGGAAAAAGCAGCAGTGAGAGGCAGGCAGCAAAAAAGCCAGCATATCAGCCAAACCTTGTCTATAGGTCTGTGGAGTCGGGGAGCAGATGGGACAGCAGCAGCGGGGACTGGAGAGTCTGAAGCACATACAGAGCAAGGAAAAGCAAAGGCTCATGGCCGTGCAGGGATCCAGGACGCTCACAGGGTGGGGCTGGTGCAGAGGCATCAGCACTAAGAGGTGCTTAAGACCAGAACAGCCTCCTGGCTAAGGCTACTAGGGGCATGGCGGATAACCACGTGATTTTGGACACACTGTAGTGTAGACCAGAGGTCCCCAACCTCTTTAGAACCAGGGACCAGTGCTCCTATCAGAATTAATGTCTGGTGATCTGAGGTGGAGCTGAGGGGGTGATGCTAGTGCTGGGGAGCGGCTGCAAATACAGATGAAGCTTCGCTCGCTCACCGCTGCTCACCTCCTGCTGTGCGGCCCGGTTCCTAACAGGCCAGGGACCCATACTGGTCCTCGGCCCGGCGGGTGGGGACCCCTGGTGTAGACCATGGCTCAAATGGCTTTCTCAGGGCCAAGAGTCTTCCTGCTCACTTGGACAATAACTGGGCCAGGGCAGAGGGGAAACTATACGCATTCACACCAAACACCCACGGCAGCCAGACCACTGGACCAGTCTGGCCCCTGGGCACAGATGGCCGGCACCTTCTTCCTTTTCTCCTACCTATCTTGGCTCCTTTCTTCAGAAGAGTGACAACGACAGAAGTGTTCCGGCACCCCACTGCCCTGTCCAAAGGGCGCATTCCGCTGTAGTCGACGTGCTCGATCATGGCCCCGTGGTCCACCAGGAACTGGACCTAGGACAGGGATCAAGCAGTGCAGTCAACGCAAGTGCAGTGGCTCAGCACTGCTCCGCTGGGGCTCTGGCCGCTGTCTGCCTCTGACTCAGCTGCTGGTCTGGACCAGGCTGGGCAGCCGTGGTGTTCAGGCCACATTTACGTTCTTGGTCTTTAACCGTGTTTTGAATATTTCTATTCTCTAGCAAGTATAGATCTGAGAACTTTGTTATCAGGGATCATCAACGCGTTCCTCTACCCTCAACCCCAGGTAAGATTATGGATGGGGGACCTTCCAGCTCCCTACTTGTTTAAAGGCACTCACCACCTCGGCATCACCATAGAAAGCTGCCAGATCCAGCGGGGTGCGGCCATTCTTGTCGGCATGGTCTGTGGCAGCTCCGTTATCCACCAGGGAACGTACGACCGAGAGATGACCCTTCAAACAGGCCCAGCTGAGGGCTGTCAATCCTTCTTTGTCCATCAGAGCAATAGAGGCGCCTATAAGAGCCAGGACAACATGGCCAAGGAAACATGAAAAACATGGAACTCGAAACGGAAAGGAAAGCTGGTACTTGAGTGCACACTGCTGAAGGACGGCTTTTGTTTTTGGCGTGTGAGTTCTCCTTCAATAAAACTGTTAAAAAAAACCCTGACCCTACAGGCCATCGGTAGAAGGGAGACCAGATGTTTTACTGGGCATTCCAGGTCCGCTACAACCTAAGTACTCTCTGTCCTTAAGTTCATTACTCCCCTGTGAAAAATCCTCTACTTCAGCCAAATGGATGTGCTCGCTGCCTCTAGAGCATTCTTGAACCCTCACTTTAGGTTATGTTACCCTTTCCCCCGATGACTTGCCTATTTTTTTAAACCCAATTTGCACCCATTCCCTAGGAACCATCTCGAATTCCAAGACACTTCTCCCGATTAACTGTTACCTCATCCTGAATCTGCTTGACATAATACCTTAGTCTATTATTCATCTTTTAAAATGTATTCTACTTGCATGTAATAAATTCTCGACGAATGTTCTCTGAACTCAGTGAAAGTCTTCTGTTTATAACAGTATAAACTCCTTGAGAGACTCTCATAAAATAAGTCAGTACATGCTCGTCACTGATGACAGTGCCAGCCACTTGCACCTTCCTGAGAATGTGGGGGAAATGGATTCATGGGAAGGGACTGAGACCAGGTCACAAGGGAAATTTGGAGTTGAACGAAACTAGTCAGCCTTCAATAATCCCATCCCCACTCTCTTGGCCCCTTTTATAGTCTGCATCTGCCTTCGAACTTTCTATTTTCATCTGTCAAGATCAAGCGTACTTGACATTGTTTTGTAATTAGTCTAAAATTCAACATAAACTTGGTTCTTACTTAGACTGTAAGCTCTGAGATGGCAAAGAGCCTATCACTCCCTTGCTAGTTTTGAAGAGTACCTAAGGTAATTCTTTTCACACAGCTGGCATGTCATCCTAACTAGAGATTGACCTACTGCACATGGAACACTCGCCAGGCTGCCTCCTCAGCAGGACAGAATTCAATGGCAGATCGAGCTTGAGACCTGCCACAGCCAGCTCAGGATCAACTCAGCACTCATCTGGCCTATCACCTTTATATCCCTAGGGTCAGATAACCAGACTTTGTGGCTTCCCATAGCAGGATAAAGGGCTGGAAGGTATCATACCTCTAACACTGATGAGAGACATTTATGTACTGATTATCCTTTTATAATGGCAGAGTCTGCAATTGAAACATTGACTCTAACATGGAATGACTTTGAATATGGGACAGAATCCAAGGGTTTCTTCTCAGACAGGACATCCATAAAATCCCTGGACAGAGCCTCCAGCGGTGGAAAGAGCAGGATAAGAAGGTTCTGGATGCATATTACAGATAAACTCCTTTTCCAAATGTACGGAAAGTTGGAATTTTAAAAAATTAAAAGGAGATACACATAAAATCTATTCAATTTACGTCCCAAATTCAACTTGTAATCTTCCTCCTCTCTCTTTTCTCCACCTTGCAGCTAAAGGAACCACAGTTCTCAAAAACATCAACCTTAAAACTCTGGCGTTACCTTCAACTCCTCTATCCTTATTTCCTACATGCAATCAATCTTTACATCCGAATTCTTTTTTGCACTTGCCCTTCTGTTCTGTTCTAACAGCTACTGCACCTGGACTGGGGCCTCATTACCTCTCATCTAGTCTACTACAATGGCTTCCTAATTGATCCCCTGGCCACTATAATTCCTTCATCAAATCTATTCACACTACTGCCAGAGTGATTTTTTTTTTTTTTAAAAAACATAACTCTGGCACCAATTCTCTTTTTAAAAATCTTGAAACGCTCCCCATTGCCTTCAGAATTAAGTCCTAACTCTTTCAATCTGCTCCTTTTCAATTTCTTTCCACACATGTTTCCTATTTTATTTCCCAATCGTCCTCATGTACTTCACTGGACAACTTGCATATTTCCCCAAACCTGTTGTGTACTGTTCCTCCTCCACCTTTCAAGTCTATTACTTCCCCTCCATAAATACAGAACATTTTTCCTATTCAGATTTCACGGTCTGTCCTATTCTAACTCAAATACCTTTATCAGAGCACTTGGGATTCTCTGCTTTTTAAGGTAGTTATTTATCTTTGTTTCATCTCTTCCTTGCCAGATCGCAGACCTTTTGAGGGCAGATTATATAGTTCATTAATTAAAAAAAATCACTCACAGTTCCTAGCATAGTGTTCTACAAATAATGTAGGCTAAATGTTTGTAGAATTTATTGATTTAGTGAACATTTCTGATTTAAATGTGAAAAAATGAAATAGTACAAAGACCAGGATGTCTGCAGTGATAAGGGAGACGAACTCTCTGGAATCTGTGCCTGATGAGCTTCTATTGGAATGTGGCAGACACTGTGCAACTATCTAAAGGTTATCAGTGGCTGAAGAGGTCCTGTCTTTTCCAGTAGACTCGGCCTGTTCTGGGACATTTATTCCTGCCACAGCGTATCCTGGGAATCTAGGCACATCCCCCTTCCTTCCCCAGCCCCCAGAAGTGAGGGGAGATATCATGAAACCAGACCTGTGTGGTGGCTCGTACTAGGGAAGCAAGAACCACTTTGCCCACTGGGAGAGCAGTTCTCTGTGACCCAGTCTTGTGAGTCTGAGGCTGTGGAAGGAAATCTTCTTTGGAAGATATAGCTAAGAACCAATAAATCTCTAATTTAGTTGTAGTTTGAAATCTTAGAAGAAACCTTGTCATTCCATTCCATTCCATTCCAGGTGGAGGAGGAGAAGAAACCTGCTTCCTAGGTCAACTACCCTCAGCTGCTTCAGCTTGAGCATGATTCTTCAGCAGGCTGGCTTCCTTAAAGTGTATGTTCTTGTGGATATAATTAGATGTTTAGGTCCAGTTTACTAATAGGGGAGGCTAACTGGAATGGAATCATTAACGGCGGTCGCAATCACAGTACGTCCTGCTTCATGTCAATGCTCAAGCTCCACTAGATGGTACTGTAGAGTCACCAGTGACTCGAACTTTTTCTACTACAGAGGTCCACGTCCACCATCACTCACCACTGTTCTCACAAAGGTGACTGAGGTCATAGCAATCATAAGAAGCCTGAAATGTTCTGATGGTGTTGTGTATCCTTTAACTTATTTCTCATTCACCAGGAATACGTGAACGTTGGTGAATGTCAAAAGGAATTTATTACAACAGGAGAACAATAATATCCCGATTTCTCAAGTAGGGTCCCATTGTCAGCAACTGTCTTAACCTCCCATTGCCTCCTTGGGATACAAGAAAAGTATCAGTTGTGCAGGCCTACAAAAGAACTGACAAAGGTGAAGTCCAAATACACTGCCTGGAAGATGAACATTTACTGAGCGTATATTAAAAAGTCCAAGTTTAGAGATCATGGATTTAAATTAAAGAGTTTTGACTATGTTAATTTGATTAGGATACTAAAGATCCCTCAAGCCATAAGGAAACAGAGAATGTCAGAGTTGGAAGGGACCCAACCGAATACAGCAAAAGAGCAGATGGACTTTCATTTCTTAACCAACTGGATTACTAATATCTATTCTGACCATCCAGCTCTGGCCTCCCAGTACTGACCTTGTGCAAGCAGAAAGTCCACAGTTCCTAGATGGCCTTCGGAGGCAGCCATCATCAGAGGGGTACGGCCCTGCTTGTCTGCCATGTTGACATCAGCTCCATGGGTGAGTAAAAGATCAACAATCTGGAAGAGCAGAGAAACAGACCAACTAACTACCCAGGAAGAGCCACCGAGCAGGCATGTGCATGCTGTCCCCTGCACTGTGAACTCCCACTGTTAGACAGGTGAGTCGCTTCTACATGTAATTTTCCACTGCGAGAACCCCTTCCAGTTCCCGCACAGTCCTAGCACCATGTGATTTGTGCTCTGACTCTCTTAAGGACAGCCAGATGAGAAGAATTCAACTCAATGTTTGACTCAGCCACTCAGTCTAAAATAATTTAAGATAACAAAGGCCAAGATGTAGACTAAACAATTCTGTAACTGAAGCTCCAATCCAAGTCACTACTTATGTCACTGCCATTTTATGGACCTCTGGGAGTCGCAAACCTGCCTGCAGTGAATCTTTACGACTGAACTGAATACAACAAAGTGCCTCTGATAAGTATTTAGCACTGTCAGGCTTCTAGAGCTTTTAATCCACTCAGATTTTGAAAGATTATTAAACGATATGCTTCCTTTTCCATCCTGAGTGTATAAACTTATCCAGAAGCCGAACATCTGGAAAGGTCATATAACTAGAATTTATATACACCACATTTTCCTTTAGCAAGTCTGAGACACCTGCAAGTAAGTGGTTAGCAGGGATCTGTTGAGATATGAATCTTCGCAAGAACCTGTGGACACTGAAATGGTCTCTGGAAGGTTATGCGATGACCAGGCCAAAAGGAGCTAGTCTTTCTACAGTCTAGAGCATGACGACAATTTTGAATGTGAACTTTATGATATATTCTCAACTAACTAGAATATTAATAACAAATGCCCAAGTCCTCAAACTTGATGACAGCTGGGTAACTCAAACTTTGTGATTGTTTTTTTCTTTTTTGCTCTCTGCATCAGAAGTGCCCACCTACAACTCACCCTTGCTCATGGGACTGGAAGCAGCTACCCTGCTTACCTGCCAGTGGCCTTGGCGAACTGTGCTGAACAGGGGCACTGCCCCTCGGCGGTTTGGCTGGGCCACTGCCGCTCCTTGTTCCAAGAGCAGACGACACACTTCCAGTTTGCCCCTTCCGGCTGCAGCTGTCAGGGCTGAGGGCAGAGAACACAGACTGAGGACAGGCGGTTCCTGCCCTCTCCAACTCTGTGTGTTAAGCATGGCAGTGTATCTGTGTTTGATTAATATAACTGCTCCTTTACCTCCAAGAATAATGATTTTAGCTACTTTTGCCATGAAAGAAAGTGTCGGAGACAAATAATAAATAAAAAAAATAAAATTATTGAAAAATCACCTTTGGTCAAACTTCCTTGGTTTCACTTTTCCTACTCCGATCGTCTGTGCTTTTGACCTACGTCTGTTTTGGTATTCCTTCCTAGCGACAATCCTTCTATCGGTCTATGCGTGGTCCCAGAGAGAAGGGCCTTTGCAGAGTAAGGTCTTTTTTAGAATTAGCTAGGAAGCACCTCTGGCCAACCTCTTTTCCTGGGCCCTTAAACCTAAAGAACCAAAGTCAGGTACTGCAGTCTAAGGGCCTTGGGCCAGTTTTTATTCTTTTTCTCATTAGTTGAGACAGAAGTTTCTAGTATATTTGCAACCACAGGATCAGAACTGTTCAAGGTAATAGTCTTAAAGATGAGGTGTGACAAAGGCTCTTTTCTTCTGAATTTAAAATGGAGTCACAGATAAAAAATAGCTATAGTGAGTATGCGGGACCCAGCAGGAAGAAATGAAAACATTCTTTTTGTGCCGTTGGTCACTGTTGAAGATATTTGATATAGTGGAGATTCTATGAGTGCCTATTTCACCCTCTGAGTACTATTTCCATAGTAGCAAGAAGAATTTGAAGATATATTTTCTACTAAGTCCATATTTTAACAAATACGTTTTTGTCTCATTTAACCGGAGATCTCAAACATAGGTTCAGTGTTTAAAAGAATGGATGAGGGTGGGGAGGATGGTAAACACTGTTAGAAGATAAAGAGGATAGGGAACTTTTCCCCAAATTAACTTGGAAAACTGATGTGGTAGTCTGCGTGTTCTTCCTTTATCATGGCCACCTACTCCAATGACAAATCAGAAAAAGATAACATCGGGCAGGTACACATAGGTGAGGTATCATAGAAAGGAGAAGTCTTGGTCTTATCTGAGTGAGGGTCATTTTTAAGCCCTGAATGAATGAGTACAGGTAGTGATGGGTCCGATTATTTACTCGACGAAGAAGTTTGTCTCTTATTCTTTAAATCAATGATCTTTCCTCTTTCTCAAGTTTATATTCCTAATAGTTCAGGAAAAACAGAACAAAACACTTTAGTTCTTGGGTCAGAACACAAGAGCAGTTTAAGAACTTGACTGGAAGTCATCATGTTGTACATCTTAAACTTATACAATGTTACATGTCAATTACGGCTCCGTAAAGCTGAGCTGGGGGCAGGGGACTTGACTGGGTCGTATGTTTATTAGGAACAAGAGTCACCTTGTTGGTATGTAAAACAAATGATCTGGAAAATTTCTAACTTCCATGTTCTGATTCTATTTAAAGTAGCTACTAGGTGATAGGGTTGCTGCAAACTTCCCTTTTAATATCCTGTGTATGGGGGGGGGGAAGGGGCAAACACATTCTTCTTCTCGAAATAATTTATAGTGCCCTGGAGGAAATATAGACAGTATCTCAGAATCGAGTATCTCAGCAACGATGCTGAGAGAACACAGAACAGAACACACTTGAAAATGCACGACCAGTGCCCATCTTGAAAGCTAAAGTTATACTGTCCACTCTAACCTGGAATTATGTTGCTCTGACTGGCCCATTTCACCCCACTGGACAACAAACTTACGTGAGGGAGAATGTTCCATTTGGACTTTTTCTTTGTTACATCTTCTCTATTGCTTAGATTATGATGTAATCTGGCAGGAGTCTCTGGCTGATAGCTGCACATGGTCATTAACACAGCTGGCCAATTTCATCTCAGGGCAACACAACTATATAAAATGGAATCTGGGCTTTTCTAAATCCAAGAGCAAGGAGTTGCTTTGGCTGGATTTTACAGAAGCCTTATCAAAAACTGTTAAAACTTTTTTGGGGAAAAAATAAAAGATTAAGGTAAAGCCAGTTCTGTAAAACAACAAACTGATTCTTAGAGCAAATAGCGATTTAGAGCCAAATCTCTTCCTGAGAGACCAGTAACAGAATGTATTCCCTAGCCTGTCAGCATATGATGAGATTATCTGACACAAATGGTCCTTTTTCAGATGGAAACATCTAAGGAGTTTGAAGAGGCAGACAGGGTGCAGCTTACAGATGGGGAAATAGCCAAAGTCTGCTTGGATGGGATGCTGACACTTATTAGAACGCAGTGAAGCAAATGGTTCTTTTGTTTTTCTATTTTCAACCTTGAAAGAATATAGCAAATAGGTCATTTAAGACCAACAGGAAGGAGGTGGTTGGAAAGACATAAACTGATTATTGCTATCCAAAACAATATTAATTAAACATTTATTGAGCTATTTGTCAGACACTGTCTCTGCTCTCAAAGAACTCATGGTTAAGTAAGGATAATAGACAAATAAATATATTATTATACAGCATGACATGCACAACAGAGATAAGTCCATGGAGGCTGGTAGTATGGAGGTGGCAGAAAGGAAGAAGTGTCTGAGAAGGTCTCCAGGAAGACATGACAATCTGAGCTAGAATGCTCTAAGAGAAACAGGAGACTTATAGGTATGCGAGGGCAAGGGAGAGCATGTATAAAGGGAAGAAGATGGGAAACAGTATACTTATTTTTTACTGGAGTTACTGGAGAAGACAGGTAATAGATGAGGCCAGACATCACGACTGGACTTTTTATGCTAGCTTAAACAACTTAATTATTGCTACAGGTGGTAAGCAGGAAAGTGACACGAACAGACTGTGGCTCAGAAAGATCACTTTGGCTGAAGTCTGGGAGATGAATCACAAAAAAGTGAGGCTAGAGATAAAAAGATCCGCTACAAGGTAGCTGCAAAAATCTAGACAAGAGATAATGAGGGCATGAATTGAGAGCATCTTGTTTATTTTGTGAACTCTCGCTTCTTTTGGGCTTTGGGATGGCTCAGGCCCTCCAGAGTTGCTAGAGGCTTTTAATGCTGGTCTAAGTCTGTGCCCATAAGACAGGAGAGGAGGGGATGGCGAATGATCTGGTCACCTTAATTGCTCCTGTGTTGTTCCATAAGAAGTCTGTGAAAACCCTAGGGGATGCGATGGGGTCAGCCAGCTGGGGAAAGCTGGATGTAGGAAGATACCATCTGAAAGGATAAAGAGGCTGCAAAAGGGGACAAAGGCAACTAGGATATTTGAATGATCTGCTTTCAGAACATCAAATATGTAAAAGTTATATCTCAATTACTATTTCCCTATATGCTGAGACATATTTCATTTATTCTAAGATGCACTTTTTCTCCTTCACATTTTACTATGTCTGAAATGAGAATGCATCTTGCAACTGATGTGACAATAAAGAATTGTGTTAGTTTAATAGGCAGAGTTTTTTTTTATTTTGTAGTGGCACATAATATAATGGTTATATAGTTTCTTAGAGTTAGTAGTGTCAGATTCAATATAGTAAGTGATACAGATTGTTGGAAACGTAATAAATAACTATGGTATTTTCCTCAGGTACAAATTATGTTGTTTAGGCGAGGGTTGCAGATGTGAGATGCCAACCAGCTGACTGCAGGTCATAGCCCTTCATGCTCTACATGAGGGAAACATATAAGATTTTGCCATTGGAGGAAACATTACAGTTCAATGGGTGTTTATCAATTATAAATGATGTATATGCTACAGGTTAGAAAGGAACATGTGTACTTAGTGAATCCATCACTATGGATAGAAAAGCAACTTGGAGTCTATTCTATGCTTGTAGTGGGTTGTCGGGACATTTTTATATAGCAGTGACATTGTTTCCCAGAAATTTTTCTGAGGTCAAATAACTTTTTATAGATCTATAAATTATATATTACAAATACATTTCATTCTAACTCAGATTTAAATAGCACTTTATGTTTATAATGCTGAAATTATTTCATATAAATAGCAGGTTAAACATAACACGATTCTGATTATAAGCAAAATGACATGAAGCTTTGATTTTTTACAATCTTGAGATATGATACGTATGTAAGACAATGGAACGAGCTTTACTGCACAGTTTAAAGCATGAAATGTTTTAAAAGTCCTGAGACCATAAAGTTTTATTCTAATAAGAAATTCATATCAATAAAAATGTCTTCTACTTAGCCCACACACTTCCCGAACAGTTTTAAGGAATTCAGTATGGCACTGGAATGTCTGACATCTATCACTGTGAGCCTGTGATGTCTGTCCATCAGCACCAGTGTACGGCACTAGAATGTTTGATATCTATCACTGTATGAGCCTGTGATGTCTGTCCATCAGCACTGCTGGACCACTCCTTATTTTTTTTTTTGCCCTCCCCATGGTTACATGTGCATGGCCCGACGACAGGAGTCTATTGGGAGCTGTGGCAATGCTGTGCCGGGGAAGGCTTTCTTGATGGGAGTGGTAAACCAACGTGTCGCTTCTGCAGCGCTAGGTTACAATATGCATCCTCCAGAACTGCTGGTGTCCAGGCCAGTCTCTTCCCCACAGTCTGTTCTCTGGCTCCCTCAGGGTGGGGTCCCAGAGACAGCAGCTGTTTCCAGCTGCACATTTTCCTTTAATCTGTCACAGGGTCTTAAGCTGCAGCTGCCTGGCATCTGCTCCCTTTGGCTCTTTCAGAGGGAGGGACTGTTTGAGAAGCAGATTCCTGGGCTTTGGGCCATTCTACAGGATGTTAAAGAAGCATGAAACCTATACAAGATTTTTGCCACGGGTGGAAACATCACAGTTCAATAGGGAATTATAAATTTTAAGTGAATCTGAGTGTCTTTTATTTTGAATAACGCTGTGACTCTAACCAGAACACATATCCTTCTTGTTTGGTCAAATATTCTCCCTGAACTGGCCAACTCATTATGGGTCTACTTCTCCTGGCAAATATGGCACATACCTGTGGTGACACTACAGTTCTCATTGCTCTAGTTTCATAAAAACACATACAAGGTTACTAATGTTTCTCCAGATGTTCCAGTTTAGACTTGGGGTAAAGACAACAATCACTTCCTGCGAAGGTCACAAGGAAGAGCTTCTGAGTGTGTAGTAAGTACCAAGGAATACAGAAAGCGCTATGCTATAGACCAAGAGGGGCTGCACGGGGCTAAGCTTCACAGGGTAGTGCCTTTAGCTGGCATCCAGGTCGCGACTTTACTCACAATGGGCCAGTTTAATTGTGTCAGATACCACTCTGCCATGATAACACTTGGTTAGGCCAGAGATGTGGATAAAAATTTAACTTCCTAGTTCACAACTGCAGGTGAAGAGAGTTATTTTGATGGGAGAAATATATATTCCTAACTGTTAAGAGGATCACATTAAAAAAAAAGAGAGAGAAAGGCCACAACTATTTTCTGTTCTGGTTTGGCACATCGTAAGGAAACTTTCAGTCTTTTAAAAATATTAGGAATAAGAGTGGGGGAAAGTTTTGTTTGAAGGGAGACTCTGGTGTTAATGTATGGAGAATCCAAAGGGAAA
>NW_006436283.1:12751644-12776967 GCF_000325575.1 Pteropus alecto
TCCAAATGGAGAGGATTAAAAAAGGGAACTGCTTGCCTTTTTACTTGGCTGAATGGTCTCCAGTACCAAAGCCATCAGAGAGGCCCAAGGTATGCTAGAGAAAAAATCAGGGTGGGAAATGGCAGAGAGCATCTCCACACAAACACAACACACTCATGAGAGAAGAGAGTGATGTCCAAGACAGGTACCTGTCTCTCCCCAGAGACTGTCAAAACTGTTGATCTGTGCTCGCTCCACTTCCTCTTCATCTTTTTCTGGAAGATCAAGTAGGTAGGAGACAATCTGAAACAAGAAGTTGTGTCAGCTCAAACTTTGGGTGGAAAACTATGCTATTGACATGAGCCTGTGAGGTCTGGAAGATAACTGGATGATCCCTCGCACACAAAAGGAAGCCGAACTGCCTGACCTAGCAAGGAAACCCAAAGCTGTCATGACGAGCATTTGTTCAGGTACAGTTTACATGTTTCTCTTGGACATAATTCACTTATATAGCATGTGATTTAAAAAAATTACATATTCCTCATATTTAAGTTAAAGAAGCAACTCCTCATCCTCCCCATAAGATACCAATAAACAAACAAAAAAATCAATAAACAAAAAACCAGAAAATAAATATGGAGAAGACTTAGGGCCTGTATTTCTTCAGAGCAGAGCGATGATCTTTTTCCCTCTCAGAAGGACAAGGACTGTTCTGAGGACAGTAAAGGGAGAATGGCTACTAAGAACAAAGGAAAGTGACAGCTCCGTTTCCAGGAATTTGACTATGGAGAGAGTTAAAAAAATCTCCCATAGATAATAAAAATTCTAATTTTACTCAATATTGCCTTGGTGACATCAGTTCGGCTGACAGGATAGCTGTGTCACTGAATCATCTCATGCAGTGGTGAGTCAACTTGACTGGTCCATAAAAGCTGATGATTAAATTTTCAGGAATTTTGCAAGCCAGTTGTTAAACAAAGATGTTTATTAAAAATTAAATTATAATTAAATTATACTTAAAACAAATTAAAAAAGAAAATCTCATAACTTCCTAATTACTTAACTACATTTAACTATTATCTATGCTCTTGAAATTATTTATATTTATTGTGTCTGTATGATGGAAATATTATAGAATGGTGCAATACTGTGCATCTCTTTGCAACTGTGTGTTCAGTGGTGTCACACTGGTAGCTTGAAATCAGCCATGGTGGGAGTATTTACACCCTGAAAACTGGCAAACATTACAAATTCAGGATCTGGTGTAGTGCTAAAGCTGAAAGAGGTTCTAGTTTAATTATTATAATTTGTATAAGGGTGAGAAGTAGTTTAACAGTAGATCACATACCAGATTAAATGACAATAAAATTATCAGGAAAAGAGTTAGTAAATGTGGTACGACTCCATTTATCAAATCATGGCTGAGTATCCATAGCAACCATAAGTTGGCTATGGATACAAATTTAGCAAAATCAACAGAATCATTCAATTAAGAGTACTGCATATTCCACTATTATCTGAAATCATGTGCTACATGTTCTTCATATCAGTAAAATTTATTATAAACTTAAGTAGAGTCATGCATTGCTTAATGACGGAGATACGTTCTGAGGAATGTCATCAGGCTGGAGCTGTCATCAGGTGATTTTACCTTTGCGGGAACATCACAGAGGGTGCGCACACAAACCTGGATGGTTAATCACTTCCACACCTAGGCTATGTGGTACAGCCTATTGCTTTTAGGCTACAAATCTGCACAAAATGTTACTGTACTGAATACTATAGGCAATTATAATACAATGTTAAGTATCTGTGTATCTAAATGTTATCTAAACACAGAAAAAGTACAGTAAAAACATAGTCCGAAAGATAAAAATCAGTAGAACCGTGAATGGAGCTTGCAGGACTGGAAGTCGCTCTGGGTGAGTCAGTGAGTGAGTGGTGAGTGAATGTGAGGGCCTAGGACATCACTGCACATCACTGCAGACTTCATAAATGCTGAATAAAGGCTAAATTAAAAATTTTTCAGTAATATTAACTTCAGCTTACTGTAACTTTATTTTAGAAATTTTTAAAATTTTGATGTTTGTAATCACATTTAGCTTAAAACACAAACACATTGTACAGCTGTACAAAATAATTTCTTTATATCCTTATCCTATAATTTTTTTCTACTTTTAAAATTAATTTATTTTTATTTTTTAAACCTTTTTATTAAAAACTAAGACACAAACACACACATTAGCCTAAGCCTACACAAGATCAGGATGGTCAATATCACTGTCTTCCACATTCTGTCCCAAGGGAAGGTCTTCAGAGACAGTAACACCTATGGAGCTGTCGCCTCCTGCGGTAACAATGCCTTCTTCTGGAATTCTTCCTGAAGGACCCGCATGAAGCTCTTCTTGAGGAAGTGTCACTCTTTTCAGAAATATGTCCATGGGGGTTTGGTTTTTTTTTTTGAATCACAGATTTGCTTATAAGCAGATAATGTACCATGAACATTCCTCTCTTAATGAAAACTTTTTGGTGCTGCAGTCCATGTTTTCAAACTTTTTAAGGAGCTTGTTGAGGTCTGCAAAAGCTTCTGCTGACCCTTCACTGTGAATTTTCGTAAGCGTTCTTTTCCTTCTGCAGTTTCCTTTCCCCACCTCTCCTTCGGCTATGCGTTCCTGTTCCAGTTCTAACAACTCCTCATCGGCCAATGAATTCCTCAGGAACCACCTCTAGCAGATCCTTAGTGTCGTCCTCATCCACACCTAGGTTAAAGCATTTGCCACCTCGACCACAGTGTTGTTGATTTTTGAAATCTCCTTGTTCTTGGTAAATGCTTTGAAGTCGTGGATGAATCTCGAGTGTCTTCTTCCAGATGCCATTCATATACGCCTTGGTGACTTCACCCCAAGCCAAAGCAAAGTTCTTAATGCAGTCACAGATGTTGTAATGCGTCCAGAATTGCATTGGTGTCTTCCTCAGTTGCAGCAATAGCCTGGGCAAAGGTCCTTCTCTAGCTGTGGGCCTTAAAAGCCACTATGAAACTTGGATCCACTGGGTGGATCAGAGAGCTGGTATTTGGACGGAGAAACATCACTTTGATATCAGAATGAAGATCATTGATAAAAAGAGGGCATCCAGGAGCACTATCCACAAAAAGCAAAATCTTGAAAGATATGGTATTCTCCAAACAGTACTTTTTCATTTTGCTGACAGAGCAACTCAGGAGGGCATCTTAGAAGAGGAGCTGGGTCATCCATGACTTTTTATTGCTCCTACAGTATACCTGCAGTGTGTGCTTACTGATATGCTTGAAGGGCCTGGCGTTCTCACTGTGCCAGACCACAAAAGGTTTCAATTTGTAGCCTGCAACATTGTCCCTAAGCAAGACTGTTATCTGTCCTAAGAGCCTTGAAACCTGGCACTGACTTGGCCTCCGTATGTTTGAAAGTCCTTACGTATGAAATGGAAAGGCATCGTTTCCGGAACAGGGAGGTTGTATCCATAGTGAATATTTGCTCTGGCAAATAATTTTCCTCCACAATCAGCCTATCGAGCGTTTCTAAAAATTCTTCAGCTGCCTTCACATCAGCACTCGCAGACTCGCTACTCACTTTCACATTATGTGATGAATAACAATTCCTGAATCATTTAAACTACCCAGAGCTAGCTGTAAATTCAACATCATAGTTGGGTCTGGACTTTTCTTTCAACATCAAAAACAAGCCTTGTGCTTTGGCCATGATCGCTGGGGCGCTGCGAGGGCTATGCTTCGGTGTCTGGTCTTTAGTCCAGACCATTAGAAATTTCTCCATGTCTAATAAAGGCCTTTCTTGAATTTTTTTTAGTTCCATTGCTTTCAATGAAGCAGATCGTTTAACAACTTTACTCACTTTGTTCTTGTTCTTCAAGATTGCAGCTATCGTGAAATGGGACACGCCTGACTGGTGAGCAATAACCATCACTGATTTTCTACCTTTGTAGTCCCTAATCACTCTTAATTTTGTTTCCAAGTCAATCACTTGATGTGGCCTCTAATTAGCAACATTAGCAATGGATTTTGAATGCTTACGGCCACAATGAACAAAACACCGTGAGATTAAATCAGGTGTTAAGAGAAAATGTGCTTGATCCATTGGTTGAATCAAAGAAGTGGTAACATAGTAAACACAAGATGTATGAGGATACTGCTGGCGTTAACATGTGCACTGTTTTACACCAAACTTTTAATTTTATATGTAAAAAGTTCATTCCAAAATAATGATAAAAAGTATATTTTTTAATTAAAAAATAAAAGTATACATTGTCAAGTATTATGTACTGTACATAATTGTATGTGCTGTATTTTTATACGACTGGCAGTGTAGATTTGTTTACACCAGCATCACCACAAACGCAAGTAATACACTGCACTGTGACTTTACAATGGTTGTGACATCACTAAGAAACAGGAATTATTGAGCTCCATTATGATCGTATGGGACCACCCTCATATATGCAGTCCACCACTGAACGACATATTAATATGAGGTGCATGACTGTATGTACGTACCCTTCCTCCCTCCCTCCCTCTCTCCTGATCCGCTGTACTCCCCTCCCCAAAGCTAGTTGTCAAACATTTCCTAGCACATTACCAATTCCACGTATTTTGCCACTATACTACTATCATTAGTAAGTTAGCAAAAATAACATTTGTATAGTGTTTAACAGTATACAAAGCACCTTTCATAATAGCCTTATAAAAAACAATTGATCGGACTTACTTCACTGATGGAAAACTAAGGTTCTAAAGAGATAAGGTAAATTGCCTGAGGTCCAGAGCTAATGAGTAGAAAAGATGGGACTCAAACCTGGTCCCTCTGAGATTCCAGATGTTGTGCTGTTCCCATGACACCCCGTCCACCCATGGGAACAAAGGTCAAGAAATAATCCTTCTGAGCCTAGTGTCATTGTCTGTTAAATAGGGTTGGAAAGACAGAGAGGAATTGGGTTAGATAAGTCCCAAGGTCCTTTCCAACTCTCACATTCTGTGCCCATAATTCTAAGTATCATGACATTTGAGAATTAAGTGCTTCATGGAGTCTAATGTCCCTATTCCTCAGAGTCGTGACCAAAAAACTAATTCACGTTAATTAGGCTGGCAATTTTG
This sequence comes from Pteropus alecto, assembly GCF_000325575.1. Classification (NCBI taxonomy): domain Eukaryota; kingdom Metazoa; phylum Chordata; class Mammalia; order Chiroptera; family Pteropodidae; genus Pteropus; species Pteropus alecto. Next base: position 12,756,767 of record NW_006436283.1, read on the forward strand.
TAATAATGCAACCCTTTTCTCCCAGTCTCTTAGGTCTTTCAATCCATAGCTTGAAAAAAACAAAACCAAACCTTATCATCTGCTTTCTTACCTCAGTGTAACCCATGCTGGCTGCAGCAATGAGGGCCTGCTGGATGGCGTGGCTCTTCTTAAACACCCCTTGCTGCTGGCCAGCCATTGTCCAGTCACACTGAATCAAAAACTTGACAACCTCCAGATGACCTCGGAGTGCAGCATGGACCAAAGCACACTGCCCATTCTTATCCAAGTGATCCACCTAAGGGACAGAGAAGCCTGTGTGAATGAAGGCCTGTGGCTGTACGCCCAACCCCGTCATATGAGGCCACTGCACATGTCTAGACTACCAAGGTCCTTCCTTCCCCATCCCCTGGACCAATCTCTGAGACGCTTCAGAGGACACGCTCCTGCTCAGGCTACAGCTCCACTGGCTACAGGTCTGGCAGACGCCCCCGGGGGAGAACCTCATTTCATAAGGTCAGACTTTTGTTTTCACATCAAAAAAACCCAAAAAGCAAAACTCCCAGCTCCGGCTTTGTTTTCCTGAGGTACATTCTCCTTTGTTCTTAAATAGTTCTTTTCTGAACAAAAAAAAAAAATTTGAAAGACTTGTAGCTCTCTTGGTACAAAAAACTGTCTTTGAAATCATGAAAGGAAAGAAAAACATTTTGAAGCTCAAATTTTTTAGTCTTCCAAAGAAGCAAAATATCTCATATCATGAATCACACATTTGACCCCCAAGCTTTGGCGAAGGCCGCTTCTCTTTTCCAATGGGAGGGTGGAATCTCAAAGATCTGGCCAAAATGGCTAGAGGTGCTTGGAGCTTAATGCTAGACTGAGTTCCAACAGCAGTTTTTACAACTGCAGTGCTGGTTACAAGTTTAGGCTGAAAGAAGAGCCTGGTTATACTCAATCTTGAGGCCATGAGTCCCAACAGATGAGGAGCCTTTTCTGCCAACGGTAGGTAGAGCACTTGAGACAGAAGTTCTCCATCTGATCTCCCTAGCTTCAGGTCCACTCAGCCACCTATTTAACAAATGTGTACTGAATGCCTGCTATGTGCAAGGTACCACATAGGATAAAAAGGTGAATGAGATGGTAAAATATAGATTCTGTGCTCAAGGACTTTGGGACAAGGTAGGGGACATGTGAAGAGTATGACAAAAGCCTGTCCAACAAAAGAGTATGTAATAAATGCCATACGGAAAGTAACAGTGCAATACAATTTCAGAGAATTCTCAGCTGGAATTAGGAATGAGTTCAGAGGGAAAGGTGCTATGTCTGAATGTTTGTGTGCTCCCAAAATTATATGTTGGAATTCTAACTCCCAAGGTTATGTTGTTAGGATGTAGGTAATGAGGGTAGAGCCCTCATGAATGAGATTAGTGTCCTTATATAGGACACAGAGAGCTTGCTTGTCCTCTTCCACCATGTGAGGACACAAGGAGAGGGCACCATCTGTGAACCAGGAAGCTCTCACCAGACACCAAATCTGCTGGCACCATGATCTCGGGACTTACCCTCTAGAACTGTGAAAAATAAATGTTGTTCATAAGCCTCTCAGTCTATGGTATTTTGTTATAGCAGCCCCAATGGACTAAGAAAAGGTTTATCTCAATTTGCTGAGATAAGAAACGAGTAATTCTAGTTTTTGCAAGGGTAGGGTACATGAAGGGGAAGTTTAAACTACAAAGTTGAGATGGTCTTTCGGGACCAGAGCATGGATATTTTTGAATGCAGTCTAAGTGCTCTGAATTTTAATCACTGTAATAGAGAATCACTGAGAATTTTCATGCTCAGAACTGTATTTTCAAAAACTAAGGGGATGAATAGAAGAAGCATTGGTTTCTTGAAGAAATGGTTGATTTCATGGCCAGGGCAGTAATAGTAAAAGATGAGTTTGGAACATCTCGTGGTGCCAGGAAGTATGGCGGTGATCATAAAATAATGGGGCGGGGGGATTTGAAAAGACAAAGAAACCAACTTGAAGGAGATGCCAATGGTCTAATCTGGGCAATCGGAGCAACAAAATAAATAATAATGGCAGTGGGTTATAGGTCACAGTATAAAATCAATATCCAGGAATCCATAGTATGATAAATAAATATCTGAATAAATAAAATAAATACTTGGGGGAGAAGAAACAGCTCTTCTTTACAGTAGAATTCCAATTAATAAATGTTGAAGAAATGAAAGAAATAGAAAATCACCATTAGGCAAACACCAGAGCAATAATTATTGCAGCAAGAATCACTGATGGATCCTAAAACTAGTGGACAAAAAGCACGAGAAACAAGGTATCTGCCTAGGTACAAAGGCATCTCTATAAAAGATAATTCTCAATTAAAAAGGGAAAACAGTAACTTTCGATTTGAGAAACCCAGAAGACACTACCTTAACCTGTGACGGAAGTTAACACCCTCTCATACCGTCCGGAAGTGCTGTGCTGAGTTAGTAAGGGCACGGCATCCCTCCTGTGGTATTCTTTACAAAAACAGATAAACTCAATCTCATGATGAGAACATACCAGACAAACTGAAATTCAAGAACATTCTACAAAATAACTGGCCAGCATTCTTCAGTATTTTAATGCTGAAGTCATGGGTGAGGGGATAAAGGTGGAGAAGACCAGAGGACAAAATCTTAGTGAAGTTAAGAGAAGGAAGAGAGGCAAGAGGAAAACCAGGACAATATTACTTTGAGAAGTGCAGTCAATACCGCCAATACTATGGAGAGGTTTAGAGGGGTGAGAGATGAGAAAATTTTACTTTATTTGGTGATTGGCAGTTGGTAGTGACTTTTGAGAGAGGAGCTTCATTTGAATGCCAAGAGGTCGGGTGTTTTCTTTTTTAAAGGCTATTATTTACTAGGCACTACATGAGATTAGAAATTTCATCTCTTTTTAAAAAGGCTTTAGGACGTGGTTCCACATTGTAGCGGTTAGCACGTCTGCTTTACATGCAGAGGGTCCTAGGTTCGCTCTCCAGTGGAGCCACAGTCCATGGTCTACAGCCATGCCACCCTGAACAAGCCCGATGTCTGATCTCAGATGCTAAGCAGAGTCGGGCCTGGTGAGTACTTGGATGCGAGACCACCTAGGAAGAGCAGGTGCTGCAGGCATAAACAATAATAAAAAATAATAAATAAATAAATAAAAAGGCTTTATCATTTTCAATTCTCAAATTGACCCTACGAATCCTTTTACTTGATGAAAAAAATGAGACTGAGATAGGTTAAATGATTTGTCCAAGAGAAAGTAAGTGTGAATGTAGGCTTTGACCAAGTTGTGTTTGATTCCAAAGTGGATAATTTTAAGTGGTTAAGAGTAGCAAGGAGGCAGAGGTAGCAAGTGGAGATGACTCCTAGGATGGGTTTGGTGGACATGGAAGGGAAGAGATGGAATGGTAGCTTCTGCTTAGTAAGAGAGTGGAAAATTTCTTTTTGGAATAAGAGGAGACATTAGGTTTGTAAAAACTGGGGAACAAGGTAGTGTGAATTTAGAAAAAGAATGAAATAAAATGAGAGAATAAGAAACACTGAGATAAAAAAGATAGGTGGAGGCAATTGCTTTGGAAAAAAGGTAAACCCTTCCGTCTCTGAGGCGGAAGGCGCGTGTAGGCAAGGATTAGAGTTCTGAGACAGGCGCATTGAGATGAACTCAATCTTGGTCATGTGGGAGGGCAAAAGAAGTTTGATAGGGTCTTGAGAAGAATACAAATGATTTACACATCTGCTCTGGGGAAAACGAGAGATGAATAAAATGACAGCTGAGAAGCAGAAAAGACCCAGCTGAGACTAGAATATGAATTTAGAGCAATAATAATGAGGCCCAGTTATTCTGTTTCTAGAGATGTTCATTCCCATGAACAGGACGATTTAAGTGGGCCATCCCTGGGTCACGGTAAACATCTAAGGCTCTGGGATTTCTCAGAGAGCCCTAGGTCCCAGTTCCCAAAGGAGTCTGAGGTCCCACTCTCTTCTCTGGTAAGAACATTGGACACTTCAGCATGAGGTCCTACATATTACCTACATTTCTCTGCAAAAACACCAAAATCCTCAGTCTATTTTCAGGACTGAAACAAAATACCATGAGGCTACGATTTTCCCCAGAGGCCTCTTTTTGAGACCAGCACTTTTCTTCCCACCAACATTTTGAAATTGAGTTCCTTTGCATCAGTGGCTGTTGAGATACCATGAGGCAAACACATTTTTTTTAAGAAGCATTTTCAGAGAATTAAAATATACTAACAGAAACACTTCTGAGTGCCTCTGGTCAGTTTGAGAAAAAGCAGAGAGAATCGCCTTCTCCCGCTGCCCTATGGGGGTGATCTCCAAGGACAGAATGAGGGAGTCTGGTCTCTGTTCTTATCTCCACGGCCGACTTGTCTTCCGCACACATGAAAGGCTTAGAGTCTGCAGGCACCACCAGTGCAGACTTCCCACTGCCGTCTCCCTGCTTCTCCACTTCCCCTTCCTCACCCTGCACTCAGGAGAGGATTTCTTGGTTATTAGGTCGGGGCTGTTTGTGGCTGCTGATAATGTGTTCTCACAGGTTTTACGATGCAGAGAGGAACTTGCGCGCAAAAGTTGAGCTGTATGCAGAGCCAGCCCTCCCTTTGATCTGCTCCCTAACAGGGTTTGATGTGCTCTATCTAGACCCACGAGATGACACGAGAGAAGGAAGACGACAGCAGGAAGAAAGGAAAAGCAGCAGAGCCAGGTGGCCAGTACCTGCGCCCGTTTCTTGCACAGCAGCACCACGATGCTCAGGAAGCCCGCCGCGGCGGCATAGCCCAGGGGCGTCAGGCCGCTTTCGGAAGAGGCATCCACATTGGCCCCAAACTCCAGCAGCAGGGCCACCATTTCTGTGTAGCCAAGATGAGACTGGACACATAGAATTGGAGCATTATTTAAAACCTCTGTCCGGTAATTAATGTTGGCACCTCCCAAAATCAGCAGTCGGCTGACCTAGAAATAAGTAGATAAATAAAGATAATATGCAGACAAATATCAGTCACATCTTTTTAGTCATCTTTTATTGAGTCATTTGGGACCCCGCAATAGTGCCTAGTAGCATTTAATAACTACTTTGTTTTCTAATCATCTTTTGTTCCTTTTTCCATACTTTGCCTTTGGAAAGGGATGTAAAATGTCTCCTTACGTAAACCGCTCAGTAACCAGAGCAAACGCCACTCATCCTGCAGTGCTGGACGGTCCCCACTAAGCGACTGTTGGGTGGAAAAGCTCCAAACCAAATGAAGGCTCTTCGAGACTGACCGACTCCCTAGAAGCAGCAGGACCTGATCTTGTCAACCAGAGGCCATTTACAGAAGGTCAAGGGGCCTGGTCTTCAATTCACAGAATAAAAATGTAACAATTTCAAATATATTAAATTATCAATAAAAGGCTAATTAATTGGAGACAGTCTAAGGCAAGTCAAAGACAGATTAAATAGCCACTTAAATGTCCTAATTTTATTTTTTTCAGCTAATTCTTTAACTGTAATTTATATGCATTTACCTTTATATTTGGAGTGTAGAGATTTCGTAGAGATGCCAAAGCCATGGAAAGACCTTCTGTGCTATAGGAGATCCAGAGACCTTGGAGGATGGAGGAGGAGACGCCAACTTTTTTACTCAAACCCTGAAAAAGAAATATAGAGACAATTAAATTCTTAGCCCAGCTAAAAAGTACCATCGGAAGTAAGTTAGTGCCCTCTAGCTTTGTGACACTAACAAACGAGAGTAGAATCTTGCTCTAAAAATATTTGTGCCCAGCAAAGCCAATCCACTGATGAGGACAAAGACTGCTTCTGTAGGAACAAGCTAAGTTAAATTGTCTCTACCTCAGCAGTCTCTGGCAACAAATCCACTTAATACCTCTCTTTTCTGCTATATATTTCGATGTACTTTTTTCCTCATACTTTTCTATTACTCTCTTGAATCAATCTCTTAAATTGAAGTTAGTAAAATACACACTGTGACAGAGATAATGCAATGTGATCATGGGTCTCCATCTCACTTCCTTCCTGGGCATTTGGGAAAACTATATTTCCCAGCCTCCTTTACAGTTATGAAGGTCATGTGATTGAATGCTGGCTAATTAAATATGGGCAGAATATGTCGTGTCCAGGCTTGGCCCCAAACCTCCTATGTGTTTCTCCACACTTCTACTGTTCTTTTTGATTGTAGGCCAGAGGCTCCAACTGAGGTTTCTGAGGCCCTAGGAGATTTCACTACTACATGAAAGAAGCTGCTCAGTGATCTGTACTGGACTGCAATATAAATGAGAAACAAACCTTCATTAAGTCATTGCTATTTTGTATGTTTGTTATACTAGCTAGCATTCCTCACCTTGACTAATGCACCCTGCATTGATCATGTTAGGAAAACAACAACATGGTTGACTGCCATCAGCAACAAATTTTCTTTGGTATCATTGGCTTAGGTCCCATGACATGAACTAATGTTTGCCCCTTTCACTTGGGCTTCTCTAAAAGGAAGCTAGAATAATTCGTTTTTTTTTTTTTTTTAAATTTTCTGTTGTTGCAGCAAGACTCTGGAAATCATCTTATTGTTCCGTCAATATCTGGGTCAAGTGAGTTAAGGTAGGAAATCTCGAGGGCAGGAAGATATTAACAGTGAAGTCTGAGACCTGATAAGTAGGTCTGGGGAGGGATTCTTTTTGAAAACTTAAGCTACCTCTGCCTGCTTTTTCCTTGAAATGGAGGTTGTTCTTGCCTAGAAAATTTACTTATGTCCAAATCAGCCATGTAGCTTCTCTGAAAGATATAGCAACTCACTTCTCTGCTCAGGGCCTACGAGTCTGGATTTAGTTTCCTTGAATGTAAACTGCCTCTTTCTTCCTGCGTAATACCCAGGACAGTTTCAGTCATTTAGGGTACCAAAGAAATTTTAAATGAGAAAGCCTAAGATGTTTAGGGAAAAGCTGGATGTTCCCAGAATGCCAAGCTATAATTTTTGCTCAAGGGAACTTGGGTGAACTTCCACTTCTGGTAATGGTGGATATAGGTAATTTGGACAAGCATTGATGCTAGGGACCCAGGAAAAGTTGTACAAAATTAAAAAAAAAAAAAAAAAATCCTCTTTGATGACATGGAGGGCTAGCAAGTTGGAGAAGAATAACTGGGCCAAGATCCAGGACAGAATGAAGCCCAGGAGAGCAGTTTAGAGATGCCTGTCCACCAGCTGTGCTGCCAATTCTGCAGTTACCTAGGAGTATTTTTCATAGTTTTGGAATTTGGATACTATATTTGGATACTATAATGGCAGATACATCATATTACGCATTTAGCAAAGTCTATAGGATTGTACAACACAAACAGTGAATGCTAATGTAAACTATGGACCTCAGTTAATAATATATCAATATAGGTTCACCAACTGTAACAGATGCACACCAGTGCAAGACATTAATAATAGAGGAAAATCTGGTGAGGGGAGTGCGTATGTGAGAATGATCTGTATTTTCTGTTCAATCTTCTGTAAATCTAAAATTGCTCTAAGAAATAAAACAAATTAATTTAAAAAAAAAAAAAAAAAGCTTGGGTTCTACTCCAGGACAATGAATAATGAATGATCTCTATGCGTAAGGCTCAGAAATAAAGTGCTTCCTTTAGGTGAAAAGGTGAAAGTTGTTTAACAAGGAAAAAACAACTGTATGCTGAGGTTGCTAAGACCTATGATAAGGATGAATCTTCTACCTGTGAAATTGTGAAGAAGGAAGAAGAAATCGTGCTAGTTTTGCTGTTGTACCTCCAAATGTAAAAGTTGGCCACAGTGTGTGATGAGTGCTCAGTTAAGATGGAAAAGGCATTAAATTTGTGAGTGGAAAGCACTGAACCTCTATGAAGACTTCAGCAAGGGATCCCCTGAAACGAATGAAGCAAGCCATCTACTGCAAGTAAGGAATGGTCACACAGATTCAGGAATAGGTTTGGACTAAAATCTATGAAAATTACTGGAGAGGCTATGTCTGCTGATGAAGAAGCTGCTACTATATTTCCAGATGAGTTGAAGGGCTCGGTACTATCTGTGGTTTCAGGCATCCACTAGGGGTCTTGGAACGTATCCCCTGTGGATGAGGTAGGACTGCTATATAACCAAAGGTGGAAACCACTGGTCTAGATCTATAGATAGATCTCCAATATCCACAGAAATATATAAAGAGTATGATACTATTTATGCCAAGTTAAAAAAATGAAACAATTTTGTATATTTTTTATGAATACATACCTATATTGGAAAAGTACAAATTATAGATGAGGAGAACACATGCTAACTCAAGGGTAGAAATTATCTCTGAGAAGGGGGAAAAATGGGGTAAGAAGGAGATACGAAGGGGGTTTCTATATTTGTTATGTTTGTTTCTTTAAAATAAAGATTTGAAGCAAACATGGAAAAATCTTTACTACTATTAAAAATGGTAAATAGTATTTGATTATTCAATTATCTATGCTTTCCTATGTGTTGAAAATATTTCATAATAAAATTAAAAAGAGAAATAGGAACAGCTCTTTTTACCCTGAGACAAGAAAAAGGATGGTAAAAATTGATGAAGCTATTATAAGTTAATTTATTGATGAGAAGAAGAGAACAGTTAAAGGAAGTCACACTCAATGGCTTTATTTTTTCAGTGACGCATAAGTCAGGCTGTTTGTTGAGTTACTTGACTTGGTTAACAGATAGAGAAAAAAGAAATGGGAAAAGGAGCCGAGAAAGAACAGACCTTGGTAAATGAACCTCAATGAAATTGTTCAGTAAATGGACCACGAAGTAACACAGAGTCCTAGTGAGGTTGGAGTAAATATATAGGAACTAAGTCCGAACTACAGAGCTAGCCTCTAGGATTTTGAGTATCAGCTGTACTTGTTCTACAGACTTGATCTACTGATTTCTTCTGCTTGGTGGGGTCAATCCTTTGCTCCTATGAGGTGTGGAAGAAAAGAGTTTCAGTTTTGTTAAACACAGCTTGACAAAGGTAACAAGTAGATCCATTACCAGGCAGGATCACCTAATTAAATTCTCAGCTGATGGATTCTTAAAGAGAACTTTAGTTTCAGATAACTAGAAAAAGTGTCTTTTTCAGTATCTGTAACTGTTGCTCAGGCAAGAAGGAATCACTTTTTGTCAGGGATAAATGGTAATGGAGTCCCTTCCTTAAATATTTTTAGAATCTAAATTTATAACACTGTGTACCAGCTAGTAGTAAGGTTGTTCAGTATTTTTGAATACTTCATGAAAAAATGGAAAGCATGAAGAAACAAGAGCAATCTCATCTTAGGGATCTTAGTGATGGCTCAGGTATCTTAAGGTCATGGCAAAAACTAACATTGGGGGTTATCGATGAGTTTAAGACAAATTATTTATAAATATATTAACAGTGATCCACTTGTAGATATCCAAGTGTCTTAAATGGCTTATTACTCTTCTTATCTGACCATCCACATGGCCATACTTGGTTATAATGAAAGGATCCTGGTAAACAAAGGGAATGGTGCCTTTTATTGTAGAGAAGGGGTTGAAAAACTATGGCCCAATACCAAATTCAGTTTTCCACCAGTTTTTATAAATCATGTTTTATGATACTACAACCATACCCATTCGTTTTTGTGTTGTCTCTGACTGCTTTTGAGCTACAATGGCAGAGTTAAGTGGTTTCAACAGAGACTATATGAACTTCAAAGCCGTATTTGCTGATCACTGCTATAGAGGATGCTAAGTAACCTCTGAAGTGAAAGGGTGACATTATCATCTATAATTTATGCTTGTTATTAAGTCTTATTATCAGGAAAGAGATTTTACTAGCAATTTTGATCATAAAACTATATTGGATATATATATCTAGTACTTTGTATTTTATAATGTACCTTATAAATCTTATATCTATGATCCTTATAACAATCCTGAGAGTTAGATATGGTTACCATTTTACAGATGAGAAAACAGAGACTGCTTAAGGTAAGTGGTAGAGTCTGTACTTGAATCCATGCCTTTTGACTGATGTCAAAGAATCTTTATCCTTCAGATGCCTATTTACAGCGCTTTCCCCCCCGGCCAATAGTTTTGTTCTGGTATGAAATGTTATAGGGGTGACCAATCAAAGGAACATTTTAGAGGGCAGCATTTGGGGAGCTAATGGTAAGAGCACTCTGAAATCCTTCCAGTGACTAGACCCAACCCAGGGAAACACCTTGCATTACAAACTAGATTGAAATATCTCTGGCCACAATTCACAAACATCCTGCTTTCTTTTCACAGATCAAAAAAAAAAAATCTAAATGGCAATTCGAAGTTAAAAAAGATTTATAAGTGCTCAACATCATCAGTCATTAGGGAAATACAAATTAAAATCACAATGAGGAACTACTTCATATCCACTAAAATGGCTAAAATAAGACAGACAATGTCTAACAAGTACTGGCAAGGGTTTGAAAAAACTGGAACCCTCATACATGGCTCGTGGGATTGTGAAATGGTGCAGCCACTTTGGCAAACAGACTGGCAATTCTTCAAAGTGTTTAAACAAAATTACTACATGTCTAGCAATCCTACTCCTAGCTATCTATCCAAGAGAACTGAGACATGTCCACATAAAAACCTTACTTAGCAAATGTAAATGCCACTGAGTTGTTCACTTAAAAAATGGTTGATTTTATTTAACAAAAAAAAAAATTTAAAAATGGAAAAATCTTTATGCTAATGTTCGTAGCAGCATTATTCACAATAGCCAAAACATGAAAACAACCCAAATGTCCAACTAGTGAATAGATAAACAAAATGTGGCATATCTACAAAATGGAATATTATTTGGCAGTAACAAGGAATGCAGTTCTGACACAGGCTACAACATGATGAACTCTTAAAATATTATGCTAAGTGAAAGAAGCCAGACACGGAAGACCACATATTGTATGATTCCATTTATATGAAATGTCCAGAAAAATAAAATCTGTAGAGACGGAAAGTAGATTAGTGGTTTCCAGAGCTGGGGAAAGCATGGGAGTGACTTCAAACGGGCACAAGGTTTATTTTTCGGGCGATATAAGTACATCAATAGTGGTGATAGTTACACAACTCTGTAAATATACTAGAAGTCATTGACTTGTGTACTTAAAATGGGTAAATTTTATGGTATATAAATTATGCCTCAATAAAGCTTTAAAAACAAAAAGAATGAAAAGGGCTCTGTAGCCAATGTGATATCCAATGTTACAGACTCTTAATGTCATATTTTTAAGGTGATTAATGACATTGAATGCAGCTTTTCAAAAATGAAGATAAAATAAGGGAAATTTAAAATTAATTGGAAAGAAATGGAAATTAGACTACGTGTCACCTCTGATGAGGAGCTCAAAGTGGTACTGATTATAAGAATAGAGCTGTCTTTGCCTTTTCATGACCTTCAGCTGATGGGGACTGAGAATTCTAGCAGTCTGCTAGAAGCTAAAGCCTATCAACGGGGAGCACTCTGCATTTAAATGACCCAAAAAGCGTGGCATCGGGAAAACCATGGTCCAAGCCAATCCTCTTCAGCTCACAGTCATGTCATCACCATATGCTTACACCCAAGTATTTATGTTCTGAATCACACAGGGAGCCACTCTTATCTCAGGCAACCATGTTGTCTGTAGCAACATAAAACTGTGTCAGTGACAGGAGTGTATGGTTTAAACAGAGGTCTCCACGTATTGGATAAGGTCACACTGAGTCAAACAAAACTTCGTATCATTTATCTGTTAATGTGGTGATTATTTTATGCTTCAGAAAAGACAGGCATAGACTTCTTTGGATCTGATCCTTGGCAGATGGTGATGCTAAGCTTAAGTGTTTAAAGTGGCGATGCTCAAAAGTTAAGTTACTTTCCTACCTAACTGAAGGCCAATGATCTCAGAATTTGTACAAGTAGCTGATACCCTTTGGTCCACTTGAAACTGGAATGAAACACCTTGCCTCTTATGTTAGTCCCTCTCTGCTCCCACTGAGTCAGGTCACCGGGTAAGGTCATTCTTTGGTACGGTGATTTGTTAGGTAAGACAATTATAAGTCAAAAAAAGGACCTGTCGCTGTGAGTTTTGCTTCTGTCTGTCTGACGAACAGGCTTCTCTGGCTGTGCGCTTATATACTGGGAAGAATTCGCTAGGCTCTTGGAGTTACCCTGAATGCCATCTTTCTCTCTCAAAAGAACTGTTTTATCTTTAACACTATCTTCCAGGGGAAGTCCAATTCAGAGAACTATTTAAGATAACTGTATTTCTCAATCCTGAGGCAGGAAAATCAGTCTGAAGACACTGCAGGGATTAGAAGGAGCAGACTTCTAGCAAACTGTGGACTAGAAAAATCAGAAGAATGTATTTCTTCTTCAACCTTTGTGCTTTACCCCACACTGCTTTCAACACAATAAATTTCTCGAGATTAGGGGCTGTATCTTTTTTGTTTCGGTACCCCTACTACCTAGGACAACGCCTCAGTAAGTGCCGAATAAACAAACAAATGCATAGGCGAACAAACTGAATGATGTGCCCTCCTCTGGGTCCTCCATTCCAGCCTGGTAGATGTCGAGAGAGTGGGGCTGATGCTATAGAGTTCTTAAAAGTTTCAAAACTACTGGGAGAAAAACTAGGATTAGAATGTGAAGACAGAATGGGGGAAGTAGCTCAAAAGATTATCGTTGGTTCTAAATAGTTTGAAAACACTGCCAGAAACATTAAGATCTTCACTAAAACTATTATAAAAAATTTGAAAGAAATTGCTCTCAGCGATTTTTTTTAGACATTGTGAAAATCTGCAACCAACTGCTACAACGTGACTGTCCTCAGGAGAGTGGAGGTCATCTATGGAATACACAGGTACATGTATACATGCTTCTAATCTAAGTGATTACATGTACATTTCCTGGAAAGCCTGGCAGTCTGCTAAACTGGGAGGTGACAAATGTGGTTTTCTTTCAAAGGCCTGTGGAGGAATAGGCCATAAATTTTAGAAGATGGACCCACTTTGCAACAAAATAATTTCAGAAAGTAAAATTACACTGAAATAACAGTAGCTTCATAAACCCAGTTTTAAGGAAACCCTGCTGAAGATGGAAAGAAAAAAAGCCTCCAACTTCTCTAATTACCTTAAAAATGTGTGCTTTGAGGATGTGATGTCCCAGTTCAATAGTCTGCTGTCGATTTAGTTTTCCCTCTTGGCGGGAAAACCAGAAGGCAAGTAACGTGTGACCACTCCTGCAAAGAAAAAGAGACTCATTTTAGAAATTTTAACGCCCCAGTGCTGCTCTGGGGGGGCTGGGGGGGAGGGAACTGTTCAGTTCTGGCCATAAGTCTGTCTCACTCAGTTTCCCAGGGAAAGACACCTGCTACTGCACAAATCACGGGTATTAAAAGGTTCCTAGCTTTTACCAGTCCTTTACCCAAGTCACACATGTGAATACCACAAAATGTCATTTCTAGTTGGCTCAGACCCATCCCACACACAGATGGCATTAAAAGATTTTCATTTTTATTTTCTGTCTCTGTCAACTCCTCTTATTTCACCCGTGCTTTACATGTCAACGTTCCTTAGGATCTCATTTTTGGTCCCAGTCTGTCCTCTGGATTAGCTCATCCATCCTCAGAGCCTTCGCCACCACCTACATCCTCGATCTTGTTCCCTAGACTTCTCAGCCTTAGGTCGATATACATCCAACTGGATTTCCCCATTCTCCACCTGGAGGTCCCACAGTACCTCAAAGTCAGCGTGTCACACACTGGATTAACCACCTCTTCCTCGAGTGAAGTATTCTCTGATCAGCCGCCACCCCTTCCCTCCAGTGGAGAAAAGGGAGGACCTTCTCTTGGGTACTTCCATTATAGATGGTACACACCTCTGGCACAGCATCCACCACACTACTGCGTGCTCTCCCCTCTACCTGACTGTCGGCTTCCTGATGGCATCCATTTCCCCCTATCTCCCTGCCAGCAAATCCCCAAACTGTTATGCAAGAGAAAACCTCTGCCTCGTCATGTTCTTACCTGCCCGGGATGTCCAGAACTACTGTGGCCCTCTTGTAATCATGTGGTCAGCTGGCCTAAGATGAAGCCAACAGGAGGGCTAAGCTAAGAGCATTGCAGAAATACAGAGCCTGAGCCCGAGCCCTGACGGTACAGCATGAGAAGCTACCCGAATTCTGGACTTCCTGTTATATGAAGTAACAAATTTCTTTATTATTTAATCCATGTGAGTTGGAATTTGTTTCTTCCAGCTCAAAGGATCCTAATGATAGAGTCCTTTAAGTGTGAATGTATGTATGTATACATATGTGTGTATGTAAGATATGTATTTCTGTTTACATCTATAACAGAAATTCTAAGTTATTTATATTCTCCAGAGTACCTAACACTGCATATTGTATGTGAAATTCTCAATAAAGTTTTCTGGAAGTAAGAGAAAAGTGGGCACTAGAGAAAGGACACTGAATCGCCTTTGGTAGCAGCTTCTTGCCACAGGCTCTGGCCTGTAGGAACTGTCCATCCCACCAGGCCAGTGGTCGGTGGAGTTCTTTACACTACTGGTCTTGCAACTCTTCTATTCCTTTCACGTAGAGTGTCACAGAAAAGGGAAATGACACCATTATCTCAGTTTCAAAGCTAATGAATTAATCCAACAGAAGGAAAAAGTAGCAAGTGAATTTCTGTTGGTGACACTTCTCTGAAAGGAGGCCCGAACGTCTACCGGACAGTTCTCTCTCAGATTAAACACTGGCTTCTCTGCCAGGTTTAACATGTGAAGACATCTCACACTGGAGTCTGAAAAATAAACATGTCCTTCATTTCTTCTTTTTCAAAAAAAATGTTTTAAGCTTCAGTGAAGAACCTGGAGAATAGGGGACAGGAGAGCACCTATCTTGTAGGAATCATCTCAGAGATTTCATTCCAATAGGCTTTAAAAAGAAATTCTACCATGTTCTAACCTTAAGCTTCACAGAACTTCCGAATTCTTGTAGATACCACGCCACCTTATTTGAGTGGATAAGATTACTCACAATGGAAAGGAAGTTATTTAATTGAGAGAAGTCTCAGACAAGTGTAGTCTGCATGGAACCATCAGTATCATCTGAGCCCGGGGTTGTTTCACACTCATAGAATCTGGAAATTGCTACTGTACTTTTATTTATCCCTTTAAAGCCCAATTATTTAGGCTATTTTAATGGCGCATAGGTAAGTCAGAAGATAATGAGAAACATCGATAAAGTGCCGCATCTCAAATTCTCAAAATCCTATCCAGTTATCAACATTGCAGTCTCCCTGGGGAAAGAACTATTACTTTAAGTGACTTGTCCATGACTGTACATAGTGACCATAACTCCTGAATACAGGCCCCTGATCCACTACCTATGCTTCGGGCCATTAATGGGAATCCATACCCGTCAGAATTAAAGGAAAAAAGCTCATGTTTGATACAGAATTGATTTTGCCCTAGTGCTTTCCTTTTTACCGTCATAACTAAGAAATCCTGGTAAGATGTTTGCATGTCTCTAGTATACATGTATATCAACTACGGAGAACAGTCCTTGCTTTTGTTGTTGTTGACCAGGCACTCAGGAGTAACAGCAAGCAAAACAGGCCAAGGAAATGATGAAAGTGACAACTGTGGTTCACTTCCTTTTGGATACGAGCAAATTACATTGTTCATAAAAGTCTGATTCTGATTGGTTCACTGGACTCAAAGCTTACGGTTTTCAGGATACAAAGGGTAATAATAATTTACATCATATATTGGCATTTCATTTTGTACCTTATGATGATAAAATATGGTGCCACTGGCTAACCTACAGTCCAAATGTTTACTTATATTTTTCTTATCATTTTCTCACTCCTGAACTCACTTCCTTTTGACTGCCGGTCTCACTATTCTCTAAGATCACCAGTAGCTTCTTATTTGGTTTTCTTTTAGCCTTTGATCTTGTTTCTTTCTTTTTATGTTCTCTCTCCAGCATTAGGTCTTACTGACTACTTACCTTGAAACTGTCTCTTCTCTTGACATCCGTGACACCACCCAGGTACTTTCCCTCCCCTTTCCTTCAGTGATGTAACTTCTCTGCTCCATCCCCTATTTATTCTTCTCTCTTAGGTCGCTCTCATCTAGTCTCCTGGTCTCAACTCTAACCTTGATGTCAATGGCTCCCACAGTGACATCTCTAGCACTGAAATTTCCCTTTGCTTCTCTAACTACCTGCTGGATCCCTTACCTCCAAATGACCTGCCAATGACAGTTTGAAGTTGAAGCTTTCCCTCAAAACCAAATCCCCCTAAGACTTCTTTATTTTTTAAAGTATTGCCATTCACTCAGGCATAAAACCTAGTTGTTTTTTTCTTCCTTTTACACTTTCTCTCCTGGATAATTGCAAGGGCCTCATTCTCTCCACCGCCTGTTCCCTCAGCCATGCCAATAACCCACATTGCAAAACCCTGATCAAAGTTCTGCTCAAAATTCCTCAATGGCTTTAAATCTCCCCCTGTATATAATCTAAACTCCTTAGCATGACATTCAAAGGCTCTTCACAATTCCTCCCTTGTCTATTTGTCTGTCTTTACCTCCTTATCTTGCATGTCTAATTTCAGACAGAGTAAATTATTTTATAGTTTCAAACATGCTTTTCCCTCTGCCTGGAATCGTCTTCCCCGTTTAGTTCACTGAGCAAACATTTTCTCATTCTTCAAGTCTCAGTTCACACCATATTCTCTAAAGCCTTCCCTGGTCTCCCAGTCAGTTGTATTTCCCGCTAGGTTCTCATTGTACCTGGTACGCATCTCCATCACAGCACCTACTGCAGCACTGTATGCATGCCAGTCCCCCCATGAGACTGTGTTGCGCACAGAAGCCATGTTTTCTCACATACTATACTCTTAAGTAATAGTACTTATTTGCTGAATGAATGAATAGGTAGTAGTACCTTACATGTGTAAACTACCTTATGATTTTCGAAGTACTTTAACATGTGTTTAGATTCTCACGAACACCTATACTATAGGCGTAGGAGTAAATATTACAGCTAACATGGCGGAAGACTGAGATGCGGCTCAATCGAAGGACAGATCTCAGCTCACGTGGCTATAGGATGTAAAAGAGATGAAATGAGAACCCGGGGTCTTCCGAAACCTTGTTCCATTACCACACTGACAAGATCAGCAACTTGGTTTTTCATTTCTGGGCAAATTTGTGTGGAAAAAGTCAACCAGTGAAGAACAACGTATTCATTTATATAGTGTAAACTCTGAATTCTTAACGTAATTAAAATTAACAACTGTTAATTTTGACATTTTTTGATTGGCATTTTGGGAGAGAGTAGTTGAGAGACAGCCCTAGTGTGACACGATTTCAGGCATGACTGAACACAACTGTTTTCTCTCTATAATTAAAGATGATGGTAAACAAAATCAACAGTAATGCGGTTTCAAATGTAATTATAAAGACCAACGGGGGAGGGCGGGCTTATATCCTCCATAGTAAATAGGGCAGTGCTGCACTAAAGGAATGAACGTTAATCATAACTGACTTTCGACACTGGAAGATGGCTGTGTGCTCCAACAGAACTTTATCCTTCCATGGGTGCAGAGTGAAATGTGATACCTTAACCCCAAATCCTTACCCCTCCACACCTTATCCCCACTACTTTTACAGCCAAAAGAGAAATCCAATAATCAGGGGAAATTTATTGGGTGTGGGTGCCATTCGTTGTTAGTCAATGCAGAAAAACTTGGTAGTGAAACTTTAGGCAGAGACGGGGGTTAAGGACAGAGCTAACCAGTCCCTAAGAAATAAAGTAAAAATCAAGCTAACAGGAAGAATAATAAATTTCTCATATAGACCAGAGATTTTCAGGAGGATCTCAAGGTATATTTGAATTTAGATATTTTAGGAGAGAATCATTCACAGCTCAGAGTTGAGGCTTCTTCTCCCAGCACTGTCCCCGTCCCCTGTCCTGAATATAAGTGCTCCGTCAAAAGACAGAGCACGTAGTTTCCAGAAGAGTAGAGGTTAGATCCTATCTCCATCCTCATTTGCAAGCATCGGCAGCCCCTTCCCCGTGGATTACTGGGGACAGGTGATACCCATCTTTGGACAACTCTGAATTACAAGACAGTGAGGCGCTGCCATTACGCGATGACACTGCATCCCTATACCTCAAAGGTTGAGAACTGTGCAGTCTCTTATAAAAGCTTTTCTAAAGTGAGAATCACCCTGCCTCCTCACCTCGCATTTAGCAGTTTGGAAGTTGAATAAAGTTGTTTTACACAAAACGGTGGCACCATGTTTGTTTTTCTAATAGACTTTCACTTAGCACCCCAGGGAGATAGCTAGTTTTAAAGTTTCTATTTGTAGCACTGAAATACACTAACAAATGGGCTCAAATATTTCCAGCATGGATGTTTTCTCCATTGTTCTAGTCATAGTCACTAATGTGTAGTCACAAAGATTTCATTAGCTCTTGCAATGACAAAGTCGATACATAACACTTTAGTGTTTCTGAGAAACAATGCTGAGATGTTCTGGTATTTCTGTGTGGTGCTGAGATGTGATAAAATGATATAGTTACAGCTGGCTGGCAAGGAACTGCTTACAATCTAAAGCCTATCTCATCTTATATGGGCTGAAATAATGTGTGCTGCTGTGGAATGTCTTTATATCACAGAGGTGAATGTGGGGAATTACTTGGGGAGACCTAGTGAGATCAGAATTACTGGGGCAGAGACGGACAGCTGCCTACGGAAGGTTTGTGCTCCCTTCCACAGTCAAGAGCTGTTGCTGGGAAGTGGCTACTTTGCCAGGGATCTCGCACTCACATTCAAGTGGGGTCATGTGACTGGGTTCTGACTAATGGAATATAGGCAGAAATTATATTCATCGTTTTAGATCTGGCCCAGAAAAATCTCCTTTGATTTCTGTGAACTTTCTTTTGTTTCTCCTTCTAACTAATGTTACTCTTGTAAATTATTTAACTCATCATTTTTTTCTAGCATTTAAATACAACTATTCTGTTTTCACGTTTCTAAACTTCCTGCTTTATACTCTTATCTTGGGTGACCTTGTTTAGTCCTATGGCTCTACTGTCAATTATTTGCTGATAACTCCGAAATCCGTAACTCCGTTACTTAGCTTCCTCTTTTCCTATTTTCCAAAGTCACGTGTCTAAATATATTTTTCATCTTTTCTTGGAGGCAATTCATTATAAACATGTCCAAAATAGGACTCACCTTCCTCCTGCCTTTGCTTGTGTTGGAACCTTTCCTGCATTCAGAATGCTCTCTGCTGGTCAGTAGCTTCACTATCCTCCACTATTCAAGATAAGGGCTGAAGTCATTTTCAATCCCTCCACCCTTACCTTCTATACATAAAAAAAGACTAAGTGCTTTTGGGTATCTCTCAAATGTCTCTCCCACATATACCTTGTTCTCTGTTCCCACACTATAGGTCTTGGCATTTCTCACCTAGACTACCGCCATAAACCTCGTAACTAGTATCCCTATGTGCAGTCTCTCCTCTTCTTCGACTCGCCTTCCACATACCACTTGTCAGAGCTATTTTTCACATCATCAAAGTTATCTGATCATTGTTTCCTCCTCCTCAAAAAGTTACAGAGACTCCCTATTATCTATAGAAAAACTTGGAAAGTCTTAAACTTGGTATTCAAGGTTTTTCTCCTTTTTTTCTGATCATGTGTCTTATTCTCTAATTACAGCTTCTCACAATTCCCCAGAGGCACTTTGCATGTTCCTACTTGCTTTTGTTCCTGTCATTACCTTTCCTTGACTGTCTACAGTGCTCTCCCATTCCAATGCTGCTAAATAGAATAAATTCATTCTTTAAGGCTGAACTTGAATATTACCTCTTCTACAAACTATCTCTTCTTTGTCTAGGTCAGTCCCTGTGGCACTATTACTGGTTGCTATGTGTCTGGATTCCCTTTAGAGGGTACCTGCTTTAACTGGTTTTAATCCTGGTGTCTTAACTCACCTAAGTTTCTCTAGTGTATAGTACAGTCCTTGGTGTAGAGCAAAAGTTTAATAAATGTTTCATAAATAAACAAATGCTAAGTAGATGCATTCCAGAAAGAACAACATAAGAACTTCCAGATCCACTTTCCAATTCACTACCCAATTCAGCCTTGAACTTGCAAGCATC
>NW_006436283.1:12777103-12780040 GCF_000325575.1 Pteropus alecto
AGTGTGACTATGACTCAAATATTGAAAATAGCCTGACAATCCTCATCTTTTTCACCTTTCATCTTAAAAATTCTGCCTGCAGTTAAACGTTGGTGATAACAGCCTCACAGTCTGCTTGTTGCTATCGATTCTTAGCAAACGACACCCACGCACCTTTGCAAAAATTCTTTAGCTTACCAGTCAGTAACTGCTTTGGTATATTCTTTTCATGGCTTTCTCATGGAACCTGAATACATGTACATTTCTAGTCGGCTTATCTTACCACTTCATATTCAATGTGGACATGAAAGAGCCAGATGAAAGTGAACTCTAAGTAGCAGACTATAAGTAAAATATGCCCAAGAGCTACCTCTGCAGAAATGGGTGGAACAGCATTATTTCTTTTTAAACACAGATCTTGGAGAGATTCGCTTTCTTCTACTTTGCCTCACAGTTTCCTACCGCCCTTCTGTTCTGCTAACGCATCACCGGCCCTAGGAAAATGGCCACCCCTCCTCTGCCTCTTCTCTGACCGAGTCCTTAGGCAGCTGGCAGAGCTTCATGAGGCAGAAGAGCTATGACTCCACTGAACTGTCGCAGTTTGAAACACAACAGTAGGAACAGGAAGATTTATCACCTCCATGTTTCTTAGCTCTTCGTTTATACTACGAGAACTGCACTCTGCTTTGTTATAAGCGTGTCTGTTAAAACCACTAAGCTATAAGTCTGGGCAGACAATGTCTACTGTACTGTGAGAAGAGTTCCTCAAAAGGTTTTCAGTTGCAAGTTTATCATTCCTTTGTTCACTAACTCATTTTTTTTTTTAATACTGAGTGCTTATTGTATGCCAGACACTATATCGACGATAAAGAACACCAAGGTGGGCATGGCAGAACACATTCCTGTCCTCAGTGAGCTCACTCACACTCTAGAGGGGAAAGTTAACGAGAAAGGCATATTCACACTTAATAAAGTAACGAGGGATTGTGATAAGTGTTAGAAAGTAAAAAGGCCACTAAAGAAAAGCAAGAGAAACTTACTTAGATAAGGTGACAAGTGGAAGTCTCTCTGAGGAGGTGGCATTTAAGTGGGGATCTAAAAGGAGAGAGAGTGAGAGATCTTGCCACGTGAGGAGTGAGGGAAAGTGAGCTCCAGATGGATGGAATTGTTGAGTGCAAAGGCCTAGAGGTGGGAAGGAGTTTAGCAAGTTCTAGGAACTGGCAGATGAACGATTATAACCAGGAAATTGTGAATAAGAGGGCGAATAAATTAGCTCAATTTATAGAGGTGGGCAGAAGCTATCTTTGTAACACAGGGCTTCGAAACTTTTGGCTTTGATTTTACCCTATTCGCAATAAGAAATCATTGAAGGACTCCGGGAAGCAGAGATGGAAATAAGAGGATACTTACAAGTAAAATCTGGGTGGTAGAACTAACTAGATGCGCTACAGTGAACATGGGTTCTTATAGTTGAGAGAACAGAAGACTATTAGCGCTAATTTTACCAAATGTGGAGATCCAGCCGTTTTTGAAAGTCTCTAGAGACAGCAAAGTTGCTCTACTCACAAAAAAGAAAATGTGCTGTCATATCCCGCTAAGCTGATGATAACTCCTGATTGCTGTGCCATTAATCTTGGTTTGACAACCTAGGAAAGTCTGTGGGAGCCCCATCTTTTCATTCAGCCAGTGTTGCTTCAGAGACTCATTAACAAGACAAATTAGCCTCTATTTCCTATGTAACTTTCAGTACAGTAGTTCCCCCTTATCTGTGGTTTTTGCTTTCCGTGGTTTTACCCGCGGGTAAGCTGCTCCAAAAATATTAAATGGAAAATTCCAGAAATAAACAATTCATAAGTTTTAAATTGCATGCTGTTTTGAGTAGTGTTATAGAATCTCATGCCATCTTGCTCCATCCTGCCCAGCACATCAATCATCCCTTTGTTCAGCGCATCCACGCTGCATACGCTACCTGCCTGTTAGTCATGTAGTAGCCAGTTTGGTTATCAGATCAATTATTAGAGATAGAGAGAGACACACAGAGAGACACACAGAGAGACAGAGAGACCGAGACCACATTCAGACAATTTTTATTATCGTATATTGCTATAATTGTTCTATTTTATTATCAGCTATTGTTGCTAATCTTTTACTTTGCCTAATTTATAAGTTAAACTTTATCATAGGTATGTGTGTACGGGAAAAAACAAAGCATATATAGGGTTTGGTACTATCCAGTTTCAAGCATCTGAGGGTCTTAGAACATATCCCACGTGGATAAGAGGGGACTACTGTACCCCAAATTTCCCTTAACCACCTGCTCTACTTCTCGCTATTTTTAGATTTTGGGGTGAAGTTGTTTTAACCAGCATTTGCTATACCAGGCATATTCATCTTAAAAAAAAGATACATATAATACACATATATGCATATATATGTATACACACACACACACATATGCAGAACTATATCTCTGTATTTATTAACTTATCAAAATTCATAGGAGTTTTTATGACAGTAAGAATAAGTAGTTCTCAGTTTTAAATGTGTTGAAGAAGAATTCTGATTACCAGCTTTTTCCAAATTTAATTTTGGATTTGGAAAAGGAAAAAACAGTTATTGCTGCCTAACTTCAAAGGTATGAGAACGTTAAAGATGGGAGCCGTTTGCCTATTTGACTAGCAGATGTTGATTTCTGCTGAGAAAAAACAAATTTGTAAAGTTGAAGGATAGTCATGCATTGGCAAACTGGACATATTCCAAGATATATATTAGATTTCTTGTAATTTTCCCCTTGCATTACATCAGAAAACCATGACTATGGTCGCTAGAGTAATACTTCAGATTTGAGGCTAAAATTTATTCTTGATGCCAATAGGAGTTAGAAACTTAGATAATAAGAAAAAAAACTATTGGCAAATTAGACGAATTCCCAATAATATTGCAGATTAATGAACTCTT
>NW_006436283.1:12780089-12783907 GCF_000325575.1 Pteropus alecto
GTGGTAGAAAAGAATTAGAAGTGAAGCAGAGTTAGACCCAGAACAGAGCAGAGAAGTAATAATTTTAGGCAGGTAAGGCCATCCACTAATAGTCTAGTGCTGGTGAAAGATGTTTGGTATACCCCCTTCTCTTTGCTTCAACCTATCCAAACCTCCTAAGGGCTGATTTAGTTCCAGGAGCCCATTTTTTCTTCCCATGATCCATGACTTTGCTCAATTCTTTCTTAACGCTTTAGAAAGCGGAAACCATCCCCCATTTAAGGGCTTGTCATGGGAGTCTGTGATGGCTGTCGGAAGAAGTAACCGTGAGTCTGTGCTTCAGGGAGGGTAAGGCTAAACGTCATCTGGCCTGGAGGTTCATGCTCGGATGAAAACAAACAAAAAGCAACTCGCCATTTTGTGGCCACTTCAGACCCACATATTATACAGGAAGCCAGGCTGCACAGGTCCCCAGCACAGAGTTAGTTTTCCTTTATAGGAAGAATGACCTCTTTTTTTTCCCTAGATAAACTGCTTCTTTAACACTCTGCTTTGTGGCATGATTTTGGAGCACCAGGTCTCCAATGTGTAATTCACTAATGTGGCCAAAATAATTAGCAAAAATCTCAGCAGACCATAATGTTATAATAAATACATCAATTCCGCTCACAATCAACTATCTTCATAGATGTAAGTCAGATTTGAGTAGCCCTTTCCTTTTTGCCCACCATAAAACCTGCTTCTCTTAGTTTGAGGAAATCAAGGCAATCCGAATTAGGCTCCCGAATCACCACCTCGGGCTGTATCAGCTTGATACTCATTAAATAAAGTTCACAACGAGCTTTATGTGTTTCATTCAAACAGTTAAAAATAGGGCAGCTGAGTCTTCTAATCTCCGTATCAAAATCTTATATATATATTCCCATATATACATATATAAGCTGATATATATATATACATATATAAGTTGTTCCTGGGGAAGGGGAGGCTAGATACCATGAAAATAGAGATACTGAGGAAAGGAAACATAAAAAAAGAGTGGAGATTCATTCAGGGATAGCCTAAAGTTATGGACAAATATTAAGCAGCACCACCAGGCTGGAGGCCCCCAAAGGTCTACTCTATCAGCCTCAAATTTCCACTACCAAGGTCATTAATAGGTTGGATAACAAAGGCTGGTGACTTTTCAAAGGCCTTATTTAAAATGCACAAATTGTTTCCAACGGGTTTCGTACTTCCCTCTTATTAGCATAACAACAGAGATTAGTTTATTAGATTTAATCTGATATCTCAGTGCCCCAGGGAATAAACCACAGGACAGATTGACAGTGACAAATAATGGGAAACAAAGCAGAATAAGGTGGGAGGTCTCAGTTCTGTGAGTGCTTCAAGGGGCATACTTTTATCGAGAGAGAGCAAATCTAAAATCTTACAAGTTTTGATGTGATAAAAGATTTCTGAGTGATACTTTGCTTAAAGTCTGATTAACACACACATGCACACACATACAAATACCCCACCCTGTTACCAAGACAAGAAAAGACATCTATAACTCATCTCTTTCTGTGACAGTTATACGTCTATGCAACATTAGGTCATTCTCTCTGGGATGTCAATTCTCTGCCCTGATTCTGGAACAGAAAGTCTGATATTTAAAATAAAGAAAACCCTGTCTCAACTGGAGCAGTGACCTCTGGCTCTGCTATTTCGTCTTTCTAGCACCATCCTCAGATCACCAACTCTCTTCAGCTTAGCAGAAGTACCTCTTTGGGTAGCCTATTTCTGATGAAGATCAACTACTTTTGGCTTTGGCAGAATATTCTCATCTGTGTCTAATTCCCTAATAAGGTCAACGAGTAAGAGCTGAAAGTCCAGGAAAATGGTCTAGAAATGATGGGGATGTTCTGGTGCTTCTGAAAGGTCTCCTTACGCAGAGACAGGCATGTCAGGCACAGGCCTGCCTACTGTGATTTCAGAGGCACTAAGCTGGTCTCCCCTGGTCTCCTGAGATACATTAGCTGCTCTAGAGAGAAACTGGAGAGAAAGTGGACAGAGAGGGCAACAGTGTACAGAAGCAGAGGCTGAAGGCCACAAAGATGAACCCTGCTTAGAACATCCTGCTGATGAGACTCTCCTGAGATGTAAAGTAATTGCAGCCGGTTTCTTTGATAGGTCAGCTTGGGCTTTGCCAATAGCATTAAATTCTTAGTGAATTTCCATTTCATTGACCCAGGGGGCCTCAAGCTTGGAGAAAAAGCTGGTGCCATGGTGCTGGGTAGAAGTCTGAATTCCAACTGAAATGAAACGTAAGAAAGCTTTTATGATAACTCTTGGTCCTAGTATTTTACTCTCTGCCACTAAGTGATATATGATGATCCCTCAGAAGCTCCGAGTGTTATTTAATCACCGGGCACATCTCATTTTACTGACCCTGCTTTATTGTGCTCCACGGATGTTGCATTTTTTAAATCTACAGACTGAAGGTAAGACTCTCCATCAACAAAAAGATTACAACTCACTTTATTGTGGTAGTCTGAAACCGAACCTGCAACATCTCCGAGGTACGCCTGTATGCGGCATTTCAAGTTAAAACTTTCTGCTCTTCTTACCCTAGTGTATCAGCCTGTTGCCGAAATGCTCCTAGTTAGGAAGGTAAGCCTGTAAAGCCATATGTGGCTTCATAAATAATATGTTTTCTCCTTTGGGAGCCCCTGAGGTTTCATCTGTTATAGGAATACTGTTAATCCAATGAGAGTTTGGCTGCCTTGGACCTCAGATTTCAATCCTCTGTCATGTTCCAGGAAGAGAGAGTAGACCAGCTAGCAAAGTTTCCCTGGAAACTGATTTCAAAGTGTTTATAGGCAATTCTAGATTGGTCTCTTTGTCTTAACTATGTGGTTGCCAATTCTGTTGAGCGTCAGTAGCAGTACTAGTGGGATTTATAATAAAATTCTCTTGGGAATGCCATACAATGCATAGAAGAGACTCAAACTCAGTTTTGTTATTTTTGAATCTTGTGCCCCCAAATGCCATGGCATAAGGCTGTTGCTGCCTAGCCAGTTAGCTATAGGAATCAGTACTTGAAGGGTCTATTACTGCAAAGAGAGGGAAGAAAAAAGAACATTTCCTAAACACTTAGTTTGTCCTCTGTACTATTCTAAGAATTATACCTACTCCACGTCCTCACTTAATTCTCAACAACTTTAGGAATTATTATCTCTGTGTAGATAAGAAAACTGTCTCAGAAATATGTAACTTTCCAACAGTCACAATTCCTAGAAAAGGTAGGATTTATATGCAGATAATCTGACTCATAAGTTCAATATTCTTGCCACCACTTTCTTTAAAAGTTTCCCTTTCAGGGAAAATACCATGAAATCTTGGCTTGGTATCTTCATCAGAATCTGGAACTAATTTTCTAATGAATCAGCATGAAGTAGGCTGCGCAACAAGCCCACAAGCACAGTTGTCTCTAATAAGGCCGGGTGAGGACCATGCCGGGAGAGTAATAAAACCCCAGCACGGTCAGAGAGGTTTAGTTTCTCTGATGAGTCACAGTGGCAGGCACACTCAAATCTGGCCTACCTTCTTTGTGGGCCAGAATAAACTCTGTATTTGCCAGCTATGTTGTTGGTGTCTTCTTTGTTTCCAGAAAATGAGGAATATACCTGCTTTTGAAAACACCAACTTTATTAAAGGCATAATTCTTTTACAAAGTAATGTGGAAGAGTACAAAGCACACCCTGCTAGGATGAGTCCTGGGTTCTACCCAAGAGAATGGGAAACAGTTTCCTATCTAGTCTAGTTTGTTGAGCTGAGAAAGAGTCTTAAATCAGGGT
>NW_006436283.1:12784181-12794733 GCF_000325575.1 Pteropus alecto
AAAGAGTGCTGGGGTAAATCAGTGATGTCTGCCGTGGCTGCAGGACAGAGGAGTGGGGGTACATACTGTATATCTGCCATCTCTTCTCTAGTCGCTCCTCCTTTCTCTCACGTATAATTGGATGACACTGGACAAGTAATTCAGAATCTTAAGGCCTTTATAGTAAAATGGGGATCATGACACCTTATCAAAAGGTAGAGTGGCTAGACCAGCTGATCTCGTAAAGACTTTTTCAGCTATGAGGTTTAACATTCCATTTTCCGTGTAAATCTGAGCACTGGCTGGGTTTTAATGGGGTCAGTCATTGGTGACTTTAATGACGGTATGGCTTTTAAAATGACGACCACTATTTAAAATGATTCTGCTCTAAGTCAAAGAGATGAATAATATATCAATTCTTTCTTAATCTTTGAAGAACATCAAGGAAATCTGTTAAATGGCTAAATTAATTATAGCCTGAGAACATCGGTGGCATTAGAGAGTATTATTTAGGAAAATACAGGAATGTATGGGAGCATTCTAAATATCATGCGGCTTTTGAGTCTTCAGGGAAAAACACTGTGAGGAAATAAATCAATCTCATTACAGAATTGTCTTGAGAGAAACCTTTCCTTTATGTGAAATGTTCAATAAAGAACACTTCTCATGATTTCAATACCCACGCTCCATGCAATAAATACAAAATAGGCTCAGAATTGCTTATTATAGACCAATAGGTGGCTTACCTGGGGTCACAGAGAAATTTGGTTTTCTCTCCTTCTTCTCTCCAGATAAGCCATTCTCGAAAAGAAGGGTGGACAAACATACGCGTCATGTCTCTGCGCTTGATCAGAAACATGGAGAGGTTCTCCATTCTCTGCTGGAAGTCCTCCCATTCTAGTGTGCCGTCAATGCTACCAGCATTGATGGCCTGGAAGATATGTTCATCAGTCAGCGGGTGGAGAGAGGCCACTGCCACATTCAGGAGAGGCATCACCCGGTCAAAGGAAGACTGGGTTGGGAACTTCATATTGCACTGGAGTAAATAAACTTCAGAGAGTGAAACAGGAACGACTTTGTAGCTAGAGCTCTTTAACACTAGGTAGCCTTTCTCTATGAGGTCAAATGTGAGCTTCAGATACAGATAAGACCCTTGACTGAGGGTCTTGAGATGAGAACTGAGTTTGCCAAACGTAGTGTTGTCCATTTTGCCATTAAGTGAAATGTTATTCTGGATCTCAGAGCTGCTGTGTATCCGGTGCAGGATGTAAGCCTGCAGGTCCTGGTCTATGGCTTCATTCTCTTCTAGTCGATCCAAAAAAATCCTATGGAAAGGCAGCAGCTTGGTAATTTCCTAAAACAGAGAGAGAGAGAGAGAGACAGAAAGACCTTCAGTTTTCCCTAACTCTAATGATACACTATGGGGTCCAAAAAAAACTTATGCTGAACTTCCAAGTGGCCAAAGAAAAGAAGGAAATGTGCTCAACTATTAGTACCCAAAGATTAAAACAAATTAGTTGCACAAGAGAAACACAACTTTTCCTAATATTGAGACTTAAGATAATTTTTTATGGGTTTTCATAAAGAACACTTTAGGAGTGATTTAATGGTCAGTATTTTAATAACCCTTTTAAAAGAAATAGAAACAGAAAATGGAGCTCTATATAACTTTTTTTGTTGTAACTTTTTTTCAGTGTAAACACAGCATAATGTCAAAGTACGATTAAGTAAAAAATAAAAGTGGCTGTCTAACCTTTCTAATAAAATGACAGCATTTTAATGTAGGCCTTTTGGAGCTGCCTTAACTCAAAGGAATACTTCTAATGGTGGAAAGCTTCGTACTTCGCTGATGTGCTTGGAAATTACGTTGGGGAAAGGTGATAGGTGACAGAACTTTGTAGTGACTCTTATGCTCGGATTCCATCTTATCTGTTCACAGATTTTGCTCCTGTAAGTATCCACTCTCGCCTGCATCAATTTCTTCTCTCCTACTGGATCATGCAGACAAATGACCCCATAATTCTGCCCTCCAGCTACAGTCCTATATCTTGTTCCTACTGTTAGCAAAATGTTACATGTAAGTTTTCTCTATGCACTATATCTAATTCTTCCCTTCCCTTTCTCTCCTTCATTTGCTGCAATCAGGCCTCAACCCCATCTCTTCACTGAAATGGTTCTTGTCAAGGTTACCAGTAACCTTCACCTTACCAAATCCAATAAGTTGCAGTTCTCATGTCCCTCAGCCTCTCAGCAGTATCTGACACAGGTGATCACACTTTTCTCCTTGAGTCACTTTCTGCAGCTTGCTTCCATCGCATGTTCCCTCTTAGCACAGACCACTCCCACCCAGGCCTTTCCCTGGCTCCTCTTTCATTTCTCAGTCCACGCCGGGATCAGGTCTCCATTCTTCTCTCTGATCTAGCCACTCTCACTCCCTAGAACAGTTTATTTGGTCTCATTGTTCTAAATACCATCTATATGCAGGTGATGCCTAACTTTATGTTTCCGACTTAGTCATCTCCCCTGAGCTCTCACCTTTTATCTCTATTAAACATTTGCACTTGGATGTTTCATAGACAACCTTAATGTAACCAAATCAGAACTACTGAATTTTGCCCCCTTCCACAAGACCTCCCATGCAAAAACTGGTATTAACATCGACCCTACCACCAAATCGTAGGAGGTATCTGTGATCTTTCTCCTTTCTTCAAATTAGCATTTATCCACTTGCTCAGCAAAAACCCATGACTCATTCTTGAATCGTCTCCCTAGCTCACAACCACGTCATTCAGCCCATCGTCATGTCCTTCTGATTCTCCTTCACAATTCTGTCCAAATGTGAGCACTCCACAGGGTCTACACCATTACCACTCTAGTCTAACTTAGCCACCATCATCTTTCACCTGTACTTCTGCTTCCATTCTTGATCCCCTACATTTTATTATCTACACAGCCAGCAGCCAAAGAAATCTTTTAAAAAGGTAAATAAGATCTCACCACTTTAAAAGGCTCCTTGAAAAAGTCTTTGCCATCTGCCCTATCTAAAATAACTATCACCCCCATTTATTGCTTTACCCTATGTTATGTGTCCTCACAGCACTAACACTGCTTACAATTTTAATGTTTGTTTGTTTATTTATTTATTGTTTGTTTGTGTTCTTCACTAGAATATAAGCTTCATGAGGGCAGGGATCTTGTGTCTTGTTCACTGTTGTGTATACTCAACTCCTAGAAAGTGCCTGACATACTTAAGAAGTGTTTGTGGAAACAATGAATAATCAATATGAGGGTTCATTTTTTTAAGACCTATGAATTATTTCACTGTCAGAGCAGAATAAAAATAATTTTTAAAACTTCTTGGTTGAAGTGAGTGAAGTATCTGGGAAGTTATTACAGGTCTTAATTTCTGAAGACACTGAAATTTGAACTTTGTAGATTAATAGGTATAGTACTTTTCCTATTCTTTGGTATAGCTGAAAAATTAAAGTCATCTGCTCTACCAAGTCATAGTTAAAATATCTTTTCCAATTACACATGGAATTATGTAAAACTATAAATGATGACATCTCCTAAGCATACGTGTAGTACAACTAGTCAGGGACTGTGTTCCTGGAAGTTTATTTTATTCATTCTTCATCTTTAATAATCAAGCTACTGACCTATAATGGTAGATTATAGAATTTTTAGTTGTACAGATGCATTTATGTTGATTCCCCCACATTCTGTAGTTCATATTACTTTGAGATTAATTACAAACATCTGCAAGATGGTGGGCACTATTATAAGTATAGTTTTTGATCAAAGAAGGCAGCAAAGCTAATGGTCAATGTATAGGAACAATACTAAGTGCCTGGGAAAAGGAAGAAGTAGGGAGCCAGGACTATTTTCTGTACATTAGCAGTTGTTATGAGGGGGCTGCATCGAAATACAGTAAATCCTTACTTAACATTGTTAATAAGTTCTGTGATTTTAAGCAAAACAAAGTATAACCAAAACCATTGTTACCATAAACTAACTGATATAAACAAGAGTTAAGTTCCTATGGCATCTCATCACTGTTATAATGAAATAATGTTGAATGAAACAACAATGTTATTCGAGGACCTGCTGTAGTGGAATGGGTGTATAACCTGTGAGATTTTAATGTTCATCGAAAGAGGCGATGGTTAGGGGAGAAAAGGCTGAGAAACTGTGTAAACCAAGTGTGAATACGTAAAGAATGGGAGATACCAACTCAGCCACAGTGAGAATGGTAGAGAAGGTAAAGTCACGTACGCTTAGCCCATGTCTTTATGGGCTCAGTTTCACACTCCTAGTCCTTCTTCCAGGTCCTTAAGTGACCAGTGAGTGAATAGGAACTTAAAAAAAAATCTTATCTCTTAGCTGTAGTTTAATCTAAAGCCTTAACATTGCCGATATTTCCTAGAGGAAGGCACATAAAGAAAAATGTCTGCCTTCATGTTATAGAAAAGTTGT
Source organism: Pteropus alecto (assembly GCF_000325575.1). NCBI lineage: Eukaryota > Metazoa > Chordata > Mammalia > Chiroptera > Pteropodidae > Pteropus > Pteropus alecto. The sequence goes on from NW_006436283.1 coordinate 12,788,637, forward strand.
TCAAGTGGAAGCAGAGGGAGGAACTAGAAAACCTGACTCTAGACTGTAGAGCGAATTGACTTTTGTGTGGCAGTAAATGATAAAATATACATAAGATAAAAGTTAAACAGTAAATTCGAGTGTTAGGGACTCTGCATTGCTGTCTGTCCTCAGGACAATATCTAGAAAAATGGACTTTCTTTTCATGCTATTTCGAAGGATACTTTATCAAAATTTATCCAGAGCAACGGGAATGGGAATCTGAGTGAAGAGATCATACATAGGGAATGTTCTCTCTAGATCATATTTCTTACTCTCAAGATATGCTCTTTGGGAATTATTCTTGCTAGGAATTATTCTAGGGCTCTAGGACATGGCAGAGGTTTAGAAAAGCTCATCACTAAAGGAACAAGGAACCAGAACTTTTTCAGCTTAAGCACTCGTCAAGGGAAATAATTTATGGTCCAAATGCAAACACATACCTGTAAACTGGTCCTAACTGTTACAATTAGTTTGAGCCAGGAAGGAAATTTTCCAATCATTTTACTCAGAAATGATACAATTGTATCCCCATAATCCGGTTTGTGAAATTCTGCTTCATTTAATCCATCAATTAAGATGATGAAATCTTCATCTGGAATTTTTCTCTCTGAGATAGAAAGAAACAAATTACTTAATAATTACCAAGTGGATAGTGAATTCTTTTGGGTCTTTGATTTAAGTATATATTTGGAAAAAAATATTAGAAAAGGTCTTTTGTTTCTTTACTAAATGCTCAAGGTGCATAATTAATTATAAGGACATGGAATAATTCATTCAATGAATTCACTGTTTTTTATCACATGTGAAAGCTTTGTCACATATATATGAAGTGTATATAACATCATCATAATTTTCCCCACGTTATCAGATTTGAGACAGACTGAGCATTGCATTCATATGAGAATTTGCACATGGCAATTCATTTTTTCTCTTATACATCACAAGGCTGAAAAGAATTTGTTTATTTTTTTCCTGATAGCATGTTCCTTTGGGAATTCTCCCCTCCCCCCTCCCCCCCACCCCAAAAGGATTTAATTTTAAGTCCAAAGTAGTATATAGACTACATTTGCATGTATAGTGGGAAGGAAGAAATGGAGAAACAGAGAAAAGGAATTCTGGCCAACAGACAGATCTGAACTAGCCAGGTTGGATCAAACAATCTCACGGAACTAGTAGCCTCCTAGACTATCCCTAGGATAGCTTCAATGAGGCCAGACCCTTGCATGATTTTCCCAAGGGAGTAGTCATGTGGGGAAGATAAATACCTGTCCTTTTGTATCCAGCTCCCTCCTGGACTATACTATCCTAAATTGACAAAATCAGTTTATCTTTAGGACTGTAGAAGAAGGGTTGGTGAGATTTCTTGCTTCCACTCTCATTATATGCTTACTGATTTTTAAGCTACATTGAACAAGGAGGTTAAAAATCCCCAGGCTGAATAACATTTTCATATAAATGAACTGTGGGTAACAAGTAAAAATGACTGGTTAATAGGATCTTATAGATCCTGAAGGGAGGAAGGCAGTGGGAAGAGAGAAAGAAGTCACTGGATGCCTGAATTGAGAAACAGGTTATATCTGAGGAGGAATAAAAGGAAGCTGGGGACAGAAGGAAAAGTCTACAGACTTCTGTACAAGACTGGCCTCTTGTAGCCTTTTAAAGAATCAAGACCAACTGAAACTACATAAATTGGTTTCATATTTGAAAATATGTAGTTTTTTTTTTACATGATTAAGAGGACTTTATATTTCCCCACTAAAGTACAAACTTTATATAAAGGAATTTAATTTCAATATCCTAAGTATTATAAGTCAGTTCTCAAATGATGAAGAGTTTTAACCAGTACTTTTATCTAGTGCCTTTTTAGAAAGAGAAATGAACTAGTATTCCAGCTCGAACCATTAACAATGATTATTAATGAAATGGCATTTTATATGATACAGTACTAAGAAAACACATTTTTCCTTTAGGGAGTCTAAAGAATTAAGGAAGCGAGAGAAGTTGCTTGGCACTAACTGGGATTTACCCATATGACTGGGGGCTCCTATGTTTTTGATTTTGAGGACCTTGGCTCCCTTAAGCATAACTGTGTCTTTAATTTCCATGGTGGAATTTTCCAGTTGCATTCCACTGGGCAGATATAACAGACCAATCCCTTGTTGCTGAGCACTGCTACCTACCCCCACCAGTGGTGTGCTGGAGCCATCCTGACGGGTTCAGGAGAGCCCACTGCAGTATTTTCAAGAGCTAGTTGTTAAGCAGTTGGTAGCCTGCAAATGGCCAAGGTGGGGATATTTATTTATGCAGTGGAAACCCGCAAACCTTAGGAGCCCTCCTCTGGCAGCTGGCTGTTAAAAATTTACCAGCACATCACTGTCTCCACCATTTCAATTATACCTCCTTTAACTTCACCCAGGCTGCTTCATAAGAAAGCCATGATTTTCAAGTGGAGAAAAAAGTTGATGATAATGCATCTATTCAGATCTTCTTTGGGAAAAACGCTTCAAACACATTCTTAAGCATAAAGATCAAGAACATGCTCTAAATTGTAATCCAGACATTTTAATGAACGAAGTAATTCAATGGCTAATAAAATTAAATTTTTGTTTGCATAAGTTCCCAGTAGAGTATATTATTCATCTTATGAGTTAAGTAGACAATATATCATGTTTTTCAAAAAAAATATGTGCCCCACTTATAATTATATCGTTCTAAATTTTTTCTTATCCTTCCTTCCTTTTCCTTCCTTTCCTTCCTTTTCCTTCCTTTCCTTCCTTTCCTTCCTTTCCTTCCCTTCCTCCCTTCCCTTCCTTTCCTTCCTTCTCTCTCTCTCTCTCTTAAAGATTCCCTTCCTTTGAAGGAGTTACTTAGAAGTCATCTATATCACAGGTGGTATGAGGTGTCAAAAAACATTTCATCTGTTAAGAAATAAGGATGGCATGTGTATCTAAAGATATATTCTTTAGGATTCAGAAGAATAAATGCTAAGAATTTCCAAATGGTTACTAATATTGCAAAACGATAAGAACTAGTCCTAAAAAATTTCCTTTTCTAAACGATGAAGTTTCTCAATTATCAACTTCAGAAGTGAGGCCCTAATGATCTTTAGACTTTGCCTATCAAATGCAACCAGCCTTGAAAGAATGCTCCTGCATGTTTATTTTCAAACTTCTGTAAGTTATTTAAATACACACTCGGTAGCTTTAAAAAGATTTTACAGACTAATGACAATTTTTTTAAAAATTGGAGACCAACAAAGGATTGCATATTTTTCCACAAAAGAACATTTAAAGTAAAACTACTATCCACTATCACCATTGTTTCATAGAATAAAAGATATGCTAACATTAAAAAAGTAGGAGAGGCATAATTTATTTAACTACATGTACATGCAGAACTACAACTATATCCACACAAATTCTAGGCTATTTCTCTTTTCTTATTCCATCATGGACGAATGAAAACCTCAAATGGAGTGCCCCTGAGGAGCCACCGTTCTGGCTGGCCAGTCCCTGGGAAGGTTTCCCAAGCCCCTTAACCTTTGTTTTTAATCCTTTGTAAATACAGGGATTTTTTCACCAGGGATTCCCCGTGCCCTCACTTACATGTATTCTTAAATGCTTGAACTGTCTTCTTAGTAGTCCCATCCTAAGACTCTACCTAGGTACCTGAGAGAAATAGCAATTATGGAGACTACGAGAGAAGAGATGGTAGCTAGTGCCAACCTAAAGTCAAAAGTGAATCCTAGTACATGAGATCTTATGATTGGTGTATTGTACAGAAATTATCAAAAGTGAAAAGAAGACTCATATCAGACAACATTTTTGTTCAGAAAGCTGCGCATGAGAATTATCTTCCTTTTGGTTGTGAGAACAATTTAGTATCTCCTTTCATTTCAAATTGGTGGCTGAGAAACTTCACTGTACAGAAAATATGCTTACAAATATTTGTGGATAAATTCCAAGATTTAAAAAAGTCTAGAGTATAGTAAAGCAAATAGGTAGTAGAAATACAGACAGAGGTTATCAAAGTTGAGAAGAAAAACTTTGATATTTGTGTAACTAGTACAGAGGCACAATAACTAATAACTAGTAATTTGAAATAACTGAAGATGGTGGCCAGGGGAATGGAAATTATAATCAATTGTTCTTATGAGTGTCTCCAAAACCCCCGAGAAAGGTAAATAAGTCTCCCAGGGAATCAACAGGATTGCTCAGGAAATGGCATTCTTATTCAAGTCTTTTTCTTTGGCTTCCAGCATTGATGAAACATTGTTGGGGGGTGGGTTAGAGACAGGTGAAAGAGATGGCTGCGCTTTAGTATAAGAAAACTGTATTATATTTAAAAATGAAAATGGGAATTTTTATAAAGAAAGGAGGAAGTAGCAATTCCTGTAGGAATTTTTATTTTTTCAAGTAAAATCTTTTATCCGTGCTATGGAACATTTAGTTTGGGTATGTGATTAAAAAAATCATTTTTATAACACGACCCAGGTGAACTTGGGCTCCAACGCTTTCACCTTTCACCTTTTTTGCACCTCATCTGTACCTTTGTGGAGATTCTCCAGGGGCTCCAGGACTCCTCTCCGGAAGGAGGCCATGGGGTCTTGAACACAAGACCTAAGGCTCAGCATGCTCTGTAGGTGAGGCTCCCGAAGAAGCTGCTCCCGATAGGCCGCCAGTTGAGGTGAGCGGCAGAGAAGGGCAGCAACGTTGTGGACAAATTCTGGCACCAAGCAGGTGTAGGCATTATCTGCCTGGCAATAGTGATAGGCAACCACCTACCAAAGAAAGATGACAATGCAGACAGGTTGATCAGTAGCAAGAACAATAGCCACGGTTATTATATGATCATTCTCTAACATGGTCTTCTATCTCCTCATTCCTCAACTTTACAAGTAAAAATAAAAGCTGCTAACTCAGAAACTGCCTGATATATCTAAGATCAGAAATTTGATACAATATTTCTATTGTATACATAGGCTATGACAATTCACAATTAAAATTTGTAAATACAAATTGAGTTTTCCCTCTGGATCATAAGAAATAAAAAGCAAGCCTGAGAATAAATACTTACATTAATCTCTGTAATATTTATTCAGCATGGAGCAGTATAGGAAAGAGTTAATCTTATAACAAAACATTAGGAATAAAACAATCACAGAAAAACTGTTAGTTTCAACAAATATGCTAATGTCATCATTTTAAAAAATTATAGCTGTGTTATAAGCAGCTTTATAAAAAGTAAAATAATTCAGACTTGAGAATTATCATTCAATATTTTCTGAATACCTTGAGAGAAGAGAATCAAAATTAGGTAACAGGAAGATGGAAAGGAGTGAGATTTTTGTTAGATGCAGGTCTTAAATTCAAAGAACTTAGAAAATGTTATGAGTCTTAGTATCATCCATGGGCTGCCTGGCTGGAACCCAGAGTTTTAAGCTCTGTTCTGTTTCAATTTGCACAGAGCTCACTCTTTGCCTCAGTGACAACTGTAGAGGATGATTTTAATCTAGATCACTTTGTTAGCTCAGTAGTACGCACTAAAGTGATAGGATTGTGTAGATAACATGAAATTGGCAGGGAGATTTGGCTTGAATGCATGGAAAGCACTTGGCATGGTGCTCAGCACATACTATGTGCAAAGTAATGTTAGCTGCCCCATCATCATTGCCCTCCTCCTCCTCTTCCTCTCCATCATCATCATCATTGACAACATCAAGGTTCTGTATACTCATTTGCAGCTAATGGCTTTGTGCCTATCGGCATTTGAAATTTTCACTAGAAGCAGTCATAAACCATTGGGACTCCAGCTCGTCAAACATCTCTCAGAGAACAGAGTCAGCTACTAAAGTATTTTGTTTTGTACAGACTCCTAATCTGTAAGTATCCTAGCTCTTTAATGCTGGAAATGTCACTGTAAAAAAAAATACCTGAAATCCTTCTCATTAAGCATAAAAATAACTGAACAATACAGGTAATGTTACTACACATATAAATCTGAGGACAGGAATTGCTTGTGAGTGAAGCAATGAAATTTGAGCACAATATGAAATCAGAAACAAGAAGTTATACTA
>NW_006436283.1:12794770-12815616 GCF_000325575.1 Pteropus alecto
TACCTATCTTGCACAGCGCAAAGAACCCAAAGAAAAAAACCTAGCAACAATTGATCTGTGTTCTCAATGAACAGTGAATGTCAGTGGTTATGTACACACGGATACAAAATCTCCACTTTATAAAAAGCGAACAGCAAACCTCTGAATCAATATGAACTTTCATCATATTTTACCTCAGTTGATCCCACAGCTCAAGGAGAAACATAGCTGAGCATATCAGCTGTAACTTACTCTTCACCTAAAGTAATGGGATTAAGTTTGAAGAGAAAAATTCTGAAATTTAGGAAGAGGGTTCTTTTACTGATTTCATTAAAAATCATCTGTGCTCTTGGCTGAATGAGGTTTTATCCACCAAGGTTAGATAACATGACTAAAGTTGCTACCTTTCTTTTCATTTTAAATATTTCTTTGGCATTCCAAATATAAAGTCATGATTCCTTTGTAGAATTCAGGCAGAAAGATCATTCAACATCTTTATGAAATCTGCACTGTGGCTCAAAATAGGTTATTTACTAGACATTTCAAAGTAGTTACGTACATGAACATATAATCTGTGAAAAACATTTGGAACTTCCCGAATATTGCTGAATGATGTTATCTACAACTTTTCCTACGTATACAAGTAGGAAACAATTCTGGGAAGGCAGTTTTTTCCTTCAGTCTCTCATTGTACCACTGTTCAGTGATGGATATTAGATCACCTCCTATAGCTCTGAGGAAGTCATCATGACCGCCCGTGCTCAGTCACTATTATTCCAACTTCCTGGAAATGGTTCCCAATCAGTCCACTCTCGGTATATCAGCAGGTAAAACCTTTGTCTCTCCTCAGTGAATTCTTGTTTCTCACAATGACCTGGTGAAATTTCATTTTCAGCTATGTCTTTCTTATATTATTAATTTTTACATCTCAAGTTTTTCTCATGTTAAATTCCAAAACTTTAAAAACATGTTATTTATTGGTATATAATATTATATTAAAATGATTCTATCCAAAATATATTTGATATGACCAGAATCGTATTAATTCTTTGAAGAAGATAGTGAGTACATTTTAAGATTACTTCTGTGAGGGGAAAAAAGAAAAGAGGGAAGTCTGCAGGATATATAGACAAAAGAAAAGACTGGAGGTCAGTATAGCCTTGGGTATAAAAAGCTTAATCCTCATTCCAAAGCCCTAATCAAATGATTGAATGGCAGCAAATCTGTCAGCCTTGTGTTAAAAGTCCCAGGCCTTCACTCTCCAAAGACCATTTTCTACTTCAAATGAATACTGACAGAATTAATCTAATCTCACATTAAAAAAAGGCAGCTTTGACTATTTGGAATTCATTTGGACATAAAAATTTAATTTACATAATGACTGGCATTTGTATCAGTTAAATTCTAATGTTGCAATTGCCCTTCCTTTAGGCCTGCACTCATATTCTTACTCCATGTCTCCTTTTCATCACTCCTTATTTTTTGGGAAAATACTTTAAACATTTTTCAATTATAGTCGACATACAAGAGTATATTTGGTTCAGGTGTACAACATAGTGATTTGACATTTACATAATTTACCAAGTGAGCACCCGGATAAATTTAGTACTCACCCATCTGAAACCATACATGGCTATTATAGTATTATTAATTATATTCTTTATGCTGTACTTTACATTCCCATGACTATTTTGTTACTATCAATTTGACTTTTTAATCTCTCCCCCTTTTTTCACCCACCCACCCTAAACCCTATCCCATCTGGCAACCATCAAAATGTTCTGTCTCTATGAGTTTGTTTCTGTTTTGTTTATTTTGTTCCTTAGAGTCCACATATAAGTGAAATCATATGGCATTGTCTTTCTCTGTCTGACTTATTCCACTCAGCACCATACTCTCTAGGTCCATCATGTTGTTGCAGATGGCAAGACTTCATTCTTTTTTATGGCTGAGTAATATTCCTTTGTATATACGTACCACCTCTCCTTTATCCATTCATCCACTGATGGACAGCAAGGTTGCCTCCATATCTTAGCTACTGTACATAATGCTGCAATGAACATATGGAAGCACATGTCCCTTTGAAGTGGTGTTTTGGGTTTCTTTGGATAAATATCCACAAGTGGGATTACTGGGTCCTTCTTTGTCTCTTGTTACAGCCTCTGTTTTAAAGTCTATTTTGTCTGGTATAAGTACTGCTATCCCAGTTTATTTATTATTATTATTATTTTTTGGTTTCGAGTTTCATGAAATTTCTTTTTCCATCCCTTTACTTTCAATCTGTGTGTCTTTTGATCTGAATAGAGTCTCCTGTAGGCAGCATATGTAAGGGTCTTGTTTTCTTATCCATTCAGCCACCCTATGTCTTTTGATTGAGGCACTTACTCCATTTATAGTTAAAGTAATTATTGGTAGATATGTAATTATTTCTATTTTATTACTCATACATTTAAAATAATTATTGGTAGATATGTAATTATTGTTATTTTATTATTCATACATTTAAAGTAATTATTGGTAGATATGTAATTATTGCTATTTTATTATTCATATTTTTCATCTTTTCTTCTTAAAGAAGTCCTGTTAACATTTCTTGTAATACTGGTTTGGTGGTGATGAGCTTCAGCTTTTTCTTGTCTGGGAAGCTCCTCATCTGTCCATAGCTTCTAAATGACAGCTTTGCTGGGTAAAGTAATCTCAGTTGTAGGTCCTTGCTTTTCATCACTTTGAATATTTTGTGCCACTCTTTTGGCCTGCAAAGTTTCTGTTGAGAAATTAGTGGCAGTCTTATGGGAGCTCCGTGCTTTTCTCTTGTTGTTTTTAAGATTCTTTGTCTTTTGCCTTTGGCATTTTAATCATGATGGGTCTTGGTGTAGGTCATCACCGCTTCTTGAACACCCTCATCACCACCTGACGGACTTCCTACTCAGCACATCCCTTTCAACACTTTATTTGGCTTTCAGTATTTCTAGGAACCTGGAGGCTCAGTGTAAATAACTACTTTCTCTTTCTTTTCTCCTGTTCCTCAGCACTGACTCTAATCCTCGCCCTGGGACTGGAAGCTAAGAACAGCTCCCAGACTTGAGTTCTGCCTCAGTAGTTTTCCAGCTTGGAGCTCTATCCTCCTATTTTTTTTTTGGCAGTAGTATTTCTATTTTATTTAACTTTTTATTTTGAACTAATTTTAGATTTATAGAAATGTTGCAAAAGTAGTACACAGAGTTTCCCTTTATCCCTCACCAGGCTTCTCTGATTATTAACATCTTATATAAACACTGCATAATTATCAATACCAGGAAACAATACTGGCACAATACTATTAATTAAAGTCCTTATTCAAATTTTGCCAGTTTTCCACTGGTGTCCTTTTTCTGCTCTAGCAGTCTATCAAGAACCCCATATTGCATTTAGTTATTATTTCTCCTTAGACTCTTGCAGTTTGTAAGAATTCCTCAGTCTCTGCCTTTTATGACTTTGACACTTTTGAAGAGTACTGATCATCATTTTGTCCACTGCCAGCTAGTTTGTGTTTGCCTGTTTTCCTCATAAGCCAACTGAGACTTTTTGGCAAGAATACCACGATGTTGACATGTCTTGTCACTGGTGATGCTGACCTTGATCACCATGGTTTCTCTACTGTAAAGTTACTATCATCTTTCCCTTTGTAGTTAATAAATATCTTGGGGTAGATACTTTGAGATAATGCATATCCTGTTTTTCCTCAAACTTTTGCTTACTAATTTTAGTATCCATCAGTGGATCTTGTCTGTAACAGGTATTACTGTGGTGTTTGCCTAATGGTGATTTTCTATTTCCCTCTTTCCTTTTACATTTATTAAGTGGAATTCTACTGGAACTGAGAGCCGGCCTTTCTTCTTCATTTACTTACTTGACTGACTTAACAAATATGATCTTATTTTATTCCATGGGTTATAATTTAATACTATATTTATTTTGTTGCTCACTTTGTTCCAACTTTAGTCATTAGGAGCTCCTTCAGGTCGGCATCTGTGTTCTTTCAAGAAGCCCCTAACTTTTTAAAAGCACTTTCTTGATTTCTGGGACTATAAAATGTTCCAGGCTCATTTTATATTTACCCTGCTCCAGACCTGACATCATTTACTTCTCGAGAGCCTTGGTTCTGTTTACTGGAGAATGGTGTTTAGAAGACAAGATCTGAGCAGTAGGTGTACTTATTGCTAATGAAGTACAATTGCTTTGGGGCCCTCTCAAAGGACAGAGCTAGGAAATACATGTATGTATACTAACTCACACATAAACATCCATCTATATTTCTGTATCTATCTCTATATCAATAGATACACCTCTATCGTCTGTCTATCTATCTATCTATCTATCTATCTATCTATCTATCTATCTATCTATCTATCTATCATCAATCATCTTTTTTAAACTATGAGTATATACTGATTCCTTGGATTTCTATCCAATGTCATCTGGTTCATTTTAGACTTCTCTTTCCTCATTTGTAACTTCTTTCTCCAACAATGAGAAACTAGGCTTTGTAATTTACAATGTATTTACTTATTCACTCAGTTCTAGTACATACATGAAGAATTTTCAGAATTGTTAATACATGCATGTGAGAAACACATTTATTAACTAGATTACAGCATTTATGTACATTTCCTTTTGTCTTTAGCCTTATAGTATTCACTCAAGATATTGTTTTCCAAACTTAGTTAAGTTAGCCTTTTTTTTGTTTCTCTGCCTTCTTCCATGTGGTTATGCTATTTATTTGTAATACAGTTGGGTTCTTTTGCGAGTGTTTGCATTCTGTTTTGGGTCCCCCCCCACATCTGGTTGGTTTTAACTATTTTGGGGTATGTGAAACATTAGTATGTTCCTGAGTCAGACTTATACAAAAAGATATAGACAAAGAAATATCACTCCCTCTTCATCCCTGTACATCATTCCCATTAACCGAGTCTATCCATTTCTTTCCCATCCATCTGCTTTAGATAACCAATGTCTTTTCTTTCTGGTTTCCCCTTCCTGTATTTCTTTCGCACAAATAAGCAGGTACATGTGTATTTTCTTATACCACTTCCTTTCTTACATGAAAGTTGGTATCCCATAGGTATTCTTCTGCACTTTCCTCCCCACCTAAGTGTACATCTTGAAAATCACAAAGATCTTCACTCTTTTTATAGCTGCATAGTACTCTGAGCGGATGTACTATGGTTTATTTAGCTTCTATGTACATTTAGATTGTTTCCAGTATTTCACATTTATAAACAAAGCTGCAATGAATAACCAACCCTATGCATAACATATTTTTGTATCATTTGAGATGCATCTTCAGGGTAGATTTCTAGAAATGGGATGCTGGGTCAAAAGGTAAGTGTATATAAAGTTTTGTTAGCTGTTGTCCAATCTCCTTATAGAGGGGTTGTACCAATTTTCATTCCCATTAGTATGAGGGTGTCTGTTTTCTAACAGCTGCATCAACAGAATGTATTTTTATAAAGTTTTTTTCCAGTCTGATAGGTAAAAAGGACATCTCAGTGTTGTTTTTGTTTGCATTTCTCTAATTGTGAGTTGGAACATGCTTCCAAATGTTTGAGGACCATTTTAATTTCATTCTTGTGAACTGTCTGTTAGTCTTTTCCCCATTTTTCTGTCATGTTTTTGGTCTTTTCTTAAGTTCTTTAAAAATAAAGGATCTGTGGTATATGTTATGAATATTTTCTCTCATTTTTTTTAGTTTTCTTCTGACATCTTTTGTTGTTATGAAACATTTTTTAATGTAGTTAAATTTATCAACCTTTTTTTCTACTACTCTATTCTTAGATCTTAGAAAGCCTTTTCTTTCACCAAAGAAAGAGGAAGTCACTCATGTTTTCCTCTGTTATTTGTCTGGTTTTATTTTTTCACATTTAGATACCTAATCCATTCAGAATTTATTCTTGTTCATGGTGTGAGATATGGATTAATTTTATCCATATGGCTACTTAGTTGTCCCAGCACCATTTAATTAAAAAGTTTATTTTTACCCTAGTGTTCTGAGATGCTGATTTTTTTTTTTTTCATATACTAAGTATCCATATGTATTTGGGTCTAATTCTGAACTTTCTATTCTACTCCACTGGCCTATTAGTCTATTCATGCACAAGTACTGCACTGTTTTGATTATAAAGGTTTTATAGTATGCTTCCATGTCTGGTAGGCAGAGCTCTATCATTTATTTAGTTGTAGGAAAGCACTGGGTAATGTTTAACTTTGTTACAATTTTAGACCTAAGTAGCTGCATCCCACAGACTGTTGCTAATCAGATCACTGATTAGCAAGGAGGTGAGGACTAATACCAAATACAAATTTTCAGGAAAAGTGACTATTTTATTTAGTTCATCTGCAATTCCTAGAGAAGTAGGTCTGGTACAGTATGATAGCCCAAGTGCATTTAATCCAGAGTTTATGAAACTCTGTTTCAGAGAACTGGTTGAATTTTAAACTCTTCACCGAGATTTTGGGCATATGAATCTGCTTCTAATTTGATCTAATAACTTGGTTGGGAACCATTATTATGAATAAGCACTCAGTTGAATGCCCATGATTTCCTAATAGAAAATATATCCTTCAGTATATATTAACTGAACTTTCATTATATGCAGACATATAATAACCTGCATGACCTTCACAGTCTAGCAAGAATGAGAGACAATTAAACAAGTGATAATAATAGTTAATGAGCACTATGAGATAGAGGTTCCTCAAAAAATTAAAAATAGAACCACCACGTGATCTGGCAATTCTACTTCTGTAACAGGAAATCACTATCTTGAAGAGATATCTGCATGTTCGCTGCAGCATTATTTACAATAGCTAAGACATGGAAACAACATAGGTGTCCAGAACTGGATGACTGGATTAAGAAACTGGGATATATATACATAATGAAATATTATTTGGCCATAAAAAGAAGAAAATCCTGCTATATGTGACAACATGGATGGAGGGCATTATGCTAAGTGAAATACAAGTCAGACACAGAGAGACAAATCTTGCATAATCTCACTTGTATGTGGAATATAAAAAAAGCGGAACTCATAGAAACAGAGAAGACTGCTGAGGCCAGAGCCGGGGGGGTCAGGGGTGAGGGAAATGGTGAAGGTGGTCCAAAGGTACACTTCCAGTCATAAGATAGATAAGTTCTGAGGATATAATATACAGCATGGTGAGTACAGTTATTAATACTATATTATATATTTGTAAGTGGCTAAGAGAGATCTTAAAAGTTCTCATCATAAGAAAAAATTCTGTAACCATGTGAGGTGATGGATATTAACCAAGCTTACTGTGGTCATCACTTTGTAATATATACATATATCAAATTTCTATGCTGTACATTTTTAACTAATACAATGTTTTATGTCAATTATATTTCAATAAAACTGGGGGGGGCACTCTGAGAAAGGAAATACAAGGTGCTGGGACAACGCACAAAAGGGAATCTAAATAAGTAACTTGGGGAGCCAGGGGAGGCTTCTTAAAAGAAGTAATATTTCAGCTAAGATCTAAAGAATGAGGAGGAGTGAACTGAGGCCGTAGCAGTGTTCCAGGCTGAGGAAAACAGTATGTGTGAAGGCCCTCAGGCATTCAAGGAATTTAAATCAATTTTAGTGCGGCTACGGTGTGAGTGATTGGGGATTGGTGGGAGATAAGACAGAACAGGGGTTTTCAACAGGGGTGGCTTTGCATCCTAGGGGACATCTGGCATTGTCTGGAGATTATTGTGGTCATTATGACTGAAGGTGGGGTGGGGGGAATGCTATTGGGTAGTGGACAGAGGCCAAGGATGGTTCCAAATATCCCACAATAAAGGGACAAAAGCCCTCCCATCCAAGCAAAGAACTATCTGGCGCAGAATGTCAGGAGTGTTAACACTGAGAAACCCTGGGCTAGATGTAAAAAGTAAAGGTCCATTCATTATAGTTCATATGGTGTTTTTAAAAGTGAGTTTGGATTTCACTCAAGTGCAGCGAGGAGACATTTACAAGTTTTAAGTAGCAAAAACAAATAAATATGTTTTAGAAAGATTACTCAGGCATTAGTATAGAGAATAGACTATTCATTCATTTAACAAATATTTACGTGCCAGGCACTGTGCTAGGAGCTAAGGAAACAATGGTGAACAATAATTTAGACACTGATCCATTCTAGTAGAAGAGACAGATAAAAAACACTGAAATTGACAAATAAGGTTGTTTCCCATATTCGGTATCCTGAATGTAGATGAAATCTGCGTTTATTAACTCAGTGTTAATTCTTAGAGGATAGAAGCCCTAGACAAGTTTTATGAAACATCATCTATAGGTCATTTGTTTAGTTTGGATCTCATTTCTCCTAAAATGTAGATCATTCTAAAACACAAAATTTTACAGTATAAACTTAAATCTTATAGTATATACTTATATCGTTAAGCATAAGCTTTAAAATGTCCCATCTTTAGTTGCAAACAGGTGGATTTATGTATTTTGCTAAGGAAGAAATAATCATGAAATTTAAAATATGTTCCTTCAGTAAGTGTAAATAACCACTAATTTCCTACTTATAATATTTAACATTTTCCAAATATTGAATATAAACATTAATTTTAATCTAAGGGGCCATTTCTTATACAATGTTTAATATAAATTAAAAAAAAAAATCCCACCTCTAGGTAAAAAGGATTTATTTCTATTTTGCTTAAAAAAGACACTGTCATGGAATTTAAAATGTTATCACTTTTCAAGTAAGTATAGTCACTAATTTCCTACTAACAATATTTAACGTTTTCCAAATATTAAACATAAACGTCTTGAGCTTTCTTCTCTTGATGAGAGAGATTAATGAGTGACAACGTGGTGAGACTTAATTCTCCGAGCTCTTTTTAGCACTCATCACCATCTGACATATATATATATTCATTTGTTTACTGGTCTTCTTCCATCACGACAATGTGGGCTACATAACATCAGGGATTGTGTCTGTTTCGCTGACTGCTTTAACATCAGACTTGTATTACAGGAGGTCCTAACACATATTCTAAATGAATAATGAATGACTGTGATGATGGAAGCTCTTCAGCATTCGTGTATTTCTAGGATGATATTTATTCTGAATATTTAGAAAAAAACAGAGATTTCTTTTAAAGTTGCATTGAGTTAGCAATGCATGAAAAGTTAGCAATGTCCAATGAGGGAAATCCTAGGCTGTTTTCAGGAGTCCACTTATAAAGGATGTGTACCGATAAGTGGGGACAATTAAAAATGCATTTGGAGGAAGCATGCTGTTTCTGCCTCTGAGCTGGACTGGATTTTATTAGAACCTTATGATATTGCAGAAGACTCTCTGTTTCTCTGTTTCTCTGTTAATTACTAATTAACTATGACAAGACTTCTTTAAATACTTGAGATAGACATTTTACATTGTTGTTCTCTTGAAAATCCTCAAAAATAAGGAGAATACAAAACAGAAATGTAAACTTCTACAGGGATATCTACCTATAATCTCAGATTATAACACATAAAGATGGAATGTGTACGTAGGATTCATCAGTGACCTGACAGAAGGTGAAGCAAATGTCTGCTGGGGGTAATAAAAACAGGAGGGAGTCAAAGCATCTGTAAAACCTCAGAAGAGCATAGGACTTAGAAGCACCAGGTACTGTGGGACTAGGGGTGAGGAAGAGAACTGAAAACACAGAAATCATTTGAAGTTTATATAAGAAGCAGTTAGATTCCCCAAATATCCATTCCCACCCTGCCCAGCAGGTGACCACTTTCCCCAACACCCACAGGAAAGAGAATATATTCACTAAAGAAACTAAATCAGAAAGAATCTAGACTTAGGGATACCAGATATAGAGCAAGTGGGACTGAAAAGGGGCTGAAGTAAAAGTATCCATAATGAATGGTGAAACTCCAGCCCTCTTCTCCTGCCTAGCTCCAGAATGCTGGCACCCGGGATACATATCCTCCAGGAAGAAAACTGATGGATCCTTTGCTAGAGAAGATAAACAGCACAAGAGAAAATCTAACAAACACTGACTCTGGGGTATTTCCAATAAAGGCTGGTGGGTCATCTTAATGTTCTATAGTTAAAATCTCTATACACACAAGCTTCCAGTAAGTTTTTCAGTGCCTAACTATTAAAAAAGAGATATGAGAACATACTGCACCCATAACATGAGAATGGATGCTATATAAAAGAAAGGAACAACTGGAGAAAAAGAAAGAGCTTTATAAATTAAAATTATGATAGTCAAACACAATTTTTTTCTGAAAGGATTAGAAGGTAACGTTGAAGAAATCTCTTAATGGTGGATCAAAAACCAAAACAGAAAAGCAAAAGTATAGAAAATAGGAAAGAAAAGTTAAGAAAACGAGAGTATCATAATAGGAAATCTAATTTTTGATTAAAAGGAGTTGTAGAAAAAGAAAACAAAGGAAATGGTGGTAAGGAAATTATCAATACATAATACTAGTATTTCCCAGAATTAAGAATATCTGCAGGTTTTGCTAGGTATCAAGAGAGTAAATGGAAAAAAAACCCAAGAACAATGGTGATAAAAAGAGGATACTAAGAGAGAGAAAAAAGCAGAGAGAAAAGGCATATATAAAGGATTAGGAATAGGAATAGAATTGTATTACTTAATAGCAATATTGGAAGCTCGAGACAATAAAGCAATGCCTTCAAAATTCTGATGGAAAATCATTTTAAACCTAGAAATATATACCATGTCAAACAAATAGTAAAGTAAGAGAATGGAATAAAGTTGCTTTCAGAAACATTAAGTCTCAAAAACACCTCCTATGCATTCTTAGGAAACTACTGGAGGATGTGCTCCACCAAAATGAGGAACAGAATCAAGAAAGAAGATGACATGGGATCCAACACGGAAGTATTAAGAATTTCGAGGGTACCGATTAGGTGATAAGCCTTGAGAGCATCCCGACCACACCTAACTCAATGAAGGACTCTTGGCTAGATGTGGAATGTAATTAATGTGGAAAATTGTATTGGAAGGTATTTTACAAAGCTATTAAGAGTTATAGAGTGACTTAGCCATAAGTTTAAAGAAAAATGAGCAAATTTTAAAATGAGGCAGTTCATAAACTCAGGAAAAACAAATTGTTCAAGAAGGAAATTGTAATCCTTGGTTCCACAGTGACCCATATTTGCATAGTATTAATAAAGAAAATATTAAAATATTGATTCGGACAAAAATCATGATATAGCTGTACTGAGATGGAGGAAAGAGGAAAAGAGCTAAAATTCTCATCATCTATAATAAGAAGTAATAGATAATGTGTAAAACTGTTAAAAAAAAAAAAAAGGTTCCAGCAGTATATAAATATTAGTTAGAAATATGGAGGCTAAGATCAGAGATACAGCCCTAAGAGGTGACAGTGGCTGTCTTTGGGAAGAGGCTGAGTGAGGAAAGAGAATTGCACATTTTTATTATAAGGCTTTGAGCATTATTTGATTTTCTAAACTATATGCATACATTACTTTGATAAAAATAGAAATTAAAAACCCAAACATATAAGAAATATTACAGTGTAGTATATAGCAAGATGAGTTTTGAACTAGAAATGAAAATAAAAAGCTTTTGATTACTTATATTGTGGTCTTGGGTAAACCATATAACTCCTTTGAGTCTCAATTTCCTTATCTGTTCATTAGAGGGTCTGACTATTTCCAAGGGCCTCTGCAACTCTAAGGTTCTGGTTCCATTGTAATAAAGTATTTTTCTAGGAACAGCAAAGAAATGTACTCATGGTACACTTGTGCATATTTTCGTTCACTTTGCCACGGGTCTCCTTACCTTTGCCCCTTTGATGTTCCAAAGCACTAGCATGCCCGCGACCTGGGACCCCCACTGTACCTGTGAGGCTAGTCTCCGCATGGCCTCCTCCTGCCGCCGGCGCATTTCTGGAGTTCCCGGGCAGCTCCCACTGGTGATGGACGAGTGGGCTGAAGGTGGCTGTGTGAGTGGCAGCTCTCTGTTGGCATCCACATCTAGATTAAAAAGATGAGATGTTTGCATCAGATAATCATAAAACTCTGAACTAAAGGAAGATTGGTTAAATTGCATTCGTTCTATGATCCAACAATTCTACTCCTAGGTATGTGCCCGAGAGAAATAAAAACATATGTAGACGTAAAAATTTGTACGCAAATGTTCAAAGTAGCAAGATTCATAACAACCAAAAAGTAGAAACAACCTATATGTCCATCAATTGATGAATGGTTAGAATGTGGTAGAGCCATTCAATAGATGAGGCCTCGACAATAAAAACAAATGAGATAGTGATATATGCTACGATCTGGACAACCCTTGAAAATATTACACTCAAAGAGGCCAGTTACAAAAGACCTTATATTGTATGACTCTACTGATATGAAATGCTCAGAATACAGAATCTATTGGACAAAAAATAAACGAGCGGTTACTGAGGGGTGGAGGTAGGACGTGAAGGGGAGTATGGAGACAGACTGCCAAAGGGCATAAGCTTTCTATCGGGGGGGGGATGAAAATGTTCTCATGTTAGATTATGGTGACTGTTGTAAAACTCTGTAAATATACTAAAAAAACCCCACTGAACTGAACATTTAAGTGGGTGAATTGTATGGTATGTGAATGGGAGCTTAATAAAACTGTATTTTAACAATTCCATTTGTACGCGTCATTAAAAAATGTCTTACTAGTAGAAATTATAGAATATATTTATGAATACAAATCATACTTTAGAGATAAATACCAAAAGAAGTGGACTGCTATTTGATAGTCAATAGCTACTGAAAGGAGGGAGTAGGTAAGGTGGTCCTCATTTAACTGGTATGTCTTCCCTCCGACTGCTACGGTAATCCCCGGGTCACTGGATAGAGTTCTGAATAACTGTAGGAGGATAAATGTGGGAGACGGTAATGAAAAAAACTTGAAGAAACGTGTCAGCTGGGGTAAAGTTCGATGACTGTCACTGTAGCATTTCTGTCCTTCGCTCCTTTTCCTCACCCCCTTCCCTTTTATCTGCTATCTGACTTTGTAATTATCGTCTGAATACCTCTGTCTTCTAGCGATTTCCTTTTAAAAATGCCTTCCTTTTTGTCTGAGTGTCTTTCCTTTCTATTTGGTATTTAGAGAACAGTAGAAATAAACTTAATATGTAGGCAGTGTGCACAGCAAACTGGCAGAACAGACTTCTGAAATGAGCGGAGTGGGGAGGGGAGGGGTTAGTTACTAAACAGCTGTTTGGGGGCTTGGCAGCTGTTGGCAAATGTCAAATCCAAATAATAACTACACTGAGACTTTTAGCGATAGGAGAATACAGTCTTGTATTAGACAGAACTTCCCTAACTACAGTACTGAGTACACTTGTTAATGTAATAATGCCTGAATTACACAACCGGTCTATTTTCACAAAATGTTTTTGCTCTTTGGTATGTATGTGTTGGGGGGTGGGTGACGATGGTGGTGGGGAGACTGATGGGGGAGTCAGGTTTGGGGAGGGGTGTGGGCGGAAAGCAGGATGACAGGCTGGTGCCTGCCTTGACAGCTTTTCTGTACCTTACCAGTGAAATGACAAGGAGGGGGCGGGCTGGGGGCTGAGTGTCTGTGGGGGAGGGACAGAGCCAGGCAATTCGGTACTGCGGGCTAACTGCTCCCATCTTCCACAGCAGTACTGCTCAGTGCGGAGGAGGCAGGGGCAGAAGAAAGAACGACAGATGATGCAGAGATGGGAGCTGGGGGCTCCAATAACTTTCCACATGTTCTCATCATTACTACAACTACATCACTGGCATCACTGACTGAGGGTTAGGAGAACTAGTGGCATTCCAAATAAATCTACCCAAGCTTCATGTAAATTAAACTCTGTAAAAAATTAAGGTGACTCTCTATACAGACATCATTCTTATTCTGCTGCTGCCAGCAACGTTCTAGTGCTGGCTCATACAGTAACAGATTAATGCTAAAAAACAGCTTGGGCTTTATCGGTCACTTATTTGTGACCTTTCTTAAGGACTAGTGGTTCAGTTAAGATGGCAGAGGTAGAATGTAGCTCGGACATCAAGAGATTGCAACAAATATTATTTTGTTCACGTTAACTGCTGGTTCTGTGTAATTCTGATAAATATAAAACCACATATTCGATCTCCTTTGACACATTTTCAGGTTTTGAAAGTTAACTATCAGGCCAAATCTACAGTTTCAACATATGGACATTTATCTCATGAATGGGAGTGTCTTGGTATTTTTAGAGTTTCTCTGGAGATAAAAGGCAATGAATGTTAGAGAATAACTTAATGAACTACCTTCAAAGAACCTCTGCTTTGGGGAGCACATGGCTGTTTTCTATTAATTCTTGCTCTCCCAGACTTAGAGAGGGGGCACTCCCAGGTACCTTTGCTTTCTGAGAAAGCAGCTCTTCTTGCCCTTGGCATTTATCCTCTGCCATGCATGATTCTACCATTCTGTTATCTGTAACAGTGATAGACAGAGGAGTCAGAGAGACTATCAGCTATCTGCTTTTCTTTCTGACACACTCAAATAGTTAACCTCTTGGATTACTCAGATAAAAAGGAGTTTGGTGTGATATTTAAGTAGCCAAAGGAAAATACTGGAATAGGTATAGAAAATTACTTTCAACCATGAAGATGTTCTTAGAATCATCTAATTTTAGCACTGGAACAAATCTTAAAGAAAACCTAGTCCAACATCCTCATTTTACAAATGTGAAAACTGAAGTTTAATAAATTAAAGCAAAACTCTCGAGGTTACAAAGTACAGTCAATTTGAGTGTTCGGGCTCAAACTCTGGGCTCTTGACTCCCACGACACTATGCCAATCTACCTCAGAAAAGCTCACGTAGAAACTAAGCATGACATTACTCTTAAGAATACCAATTCTTACCATACCCTGGTGAAAAAAGAATACCAATTCTTACCATACCCTAGTGAAAAAAAGACTCTTGATTCGACCAGTTTTCTTTCTAGACACTAGTTCTTTTTCTACATGTTAGATTTCCATAAATTTATCAGAGGCAATCTGCCTACTTAACGACACGACACTGCTAATGAATGTCAACAGGAAGCCAGGATGTTTGGAGGGTGTTCAGTGAGTTCCTGTTGAGTTTCAGCACTGTGCTAGACTCTGTAATGACTATGATCTCAAACAAATCACTTCTAGTGGTTGCTATCTGAAAATATGTGATGAGCTGGATTACTGAGTTGGATGCAATAGTTTCTTTTTTTTTTTTACTGTGATGAGCTGGATTACTGAGTTGGACTAGATGCAATAGTTTCTTTTTTTTTTTGTTACCGAATAACAGAAACCAGATAGACTGGTTCTATACATACAGTGTGTATAGGAAGAACATCTGTACATCTCCTTTTATCTCCTTTACTCACGTGAGTTCCACCAACAAGGAGAGGCAGCATAGCAAAATGGGTAAGAAAACGGCCTCTGAAACCAGACTGCTTAGGCTCAAATTCTGGTCTCACCATTTACTGGCTGTGAAACCTGGGAGGCTTACCGACTGAACCTCTCTGAGCCTTAGATCATTTATCTGTGAAATAAAGACAATGGAAATGACCTCGAAAAGTTGATAGGAGGATTGGATGAATTAATATTCATTAAGCTCTTAGAAAGTGTCTTGTATTAAAAACCATGTGAGTATCTTAAGATTAAATAAACAAGATTCTTGTGGTGATCATTAAGCTGCGCCCTGCCTAGGCTGAAAGCAGCATGGATATATATAGGATCTCAGCATCTTCTCACAAGGGAGAGAGAGAAACCCTTCAAGGACACGATGAAGCTCAAGCCCAAGCAGTGCTTGGCTGACATCAACGGCAAGTAAATGAAGGCCACAAACAGACTGTGCTGGCATGTAACTAGAAGACATGGGCACAGGCTAAGAAGAAGCTGACAGTGATGGATGCAAATGGCTCTTATAGGCAATTGCTGTAGTTATTTTCCGAAAGACAGAGTAGCCAGACAGCCAGCAGATAAGAGTCATAAATTTATTCTGAGAGAAGGGTTTTTTTCAGTCACACTTAGGTGACTGTTGGATATTTGGGTTAAATATAAACAGAGTATTAGATTCTTTCCCTCAACTCTGAATAAATGGTCCTCACATGCGAGTCAGGTTTTGCAGATCAGAAAATAAAGGGATATGAGACTATAAAATACGTCAGAAAACATTTCAGAGCAATGAAGCAAGGAGTTCTTTAAAAGGGAACACATACGTTTGGGGGAGGCATGCGGGCTGTCTGAGGCGATCTGTCTCATCCGTGTTCCGTGGCAGCTGAGGGCCACAAGTCTGGAGATGATGGCGGTTTTGCCGAACCCAATGTTTCCCACTATCACTACTCCTTGGTTCACGCTGGCATTTGAACTTTGAAGTTGAGCATCTATTTCGTGGAAAACCCAATCCCGGCCGACGAACACTGACTCTGTAGTGATGCTGGGCACTTCAAAGAGCAGAGGCTTCAGCGAGATGTCTGGAGGCCTGTAAGGTGCAAAGCGAACTGGAAGGAACAATAAGAAAACAGAACTCAGACCAAACCATCAACACTGAGAGAAATAAAGAAAAAAACCATGGTTTCTGAGGCTATTAGAGTTACAGTATGATGACATTCTGGTTTATTCAAGAAAATAATAAAACTGAATTTTGGTTCTATACAGATAAGCAATGGCAGGTGAGCTAAGGCCATCTGATATTCTAGTTGGCAGAACACAAACACTGTTGAAACAGTAATGATTTATGGAACAGTGAGAAAATCAGGGTTAATATCCAAATTATTAAACAATGGGGATGGCCTGGGAACCAGCAATTAGGATAGATGCAAAAGTAGGACAGAAGAAGGGTCTTTAAGGTCTGGAGATAACCTTTTAATTGCAGGACTGTGGGGAGATACAGAGTTAGGAGTTCCTGGGGGAGAGACCGGGCTGTGGTAGGGCATCCAGATGGCTGAGGGTCAGCTCTTTACCAAACAGTAAGAAAGTATTTCAATATCTAACAACCAATATGGTCATACCGATACATATCAGTCCTATAGGAAGCAATGCAAAGGGGAACTGTTTGTTTCTTTAAAAATACCAATAAAACCAGCAATTCCTTTAAGTTCACGAAGGTATTTTTAAAAATCTAGTAGGTATATTAAGGGAACAAAGCCTCTAAAAGCTCTGATGAAAACAGATTTATAGATAAGAACAAACTGATGACTGACAGGTGGTAGGGGGGTTGGTGGGCTGGCTGAAAAATGTGAAGGGATTAAGAAGTACAAATTAGTAGTTACAAAAGTCACAGAGATGTGAAATATAGTATAGGGAATATAGTCAATAACATTGTAATAACTATGTATATATCAGGTGAGTACTAGACTAATCAAGGGATCACTTCATAAATTATATAAATATCTAACTACTATACTCTTCATCTGAAACTAATATAAAATATTGAATATCAACTCTAATAGAAAAATAAAAAATAAATAGAAAAAAACAAGAAGAAAAGGACACAACATCACCACCTGCATGAAATTACGGTTTTTAAAATAATAAAATGATTCTCAAAATGAATAACTTTGTTATTTTAATTATCTTTAATATGAAAGTACACAGACTATAGTTATCTGATATTGGTTATATATATTTTCACAAATATTTTTAGGGAAAGGTTTTAATTGAGTTTATATTATTTACATTTGTAGTAATCCAATTTGTCTAAGGTTATCTATAATACGTTGAATAATTTTTGTGTGTTGACAAAGAAAAGCATTTTAAAAAAGGATAACAATTATGCAAGTCGCGTAAATAATTAAATAAAGCCAAATTCTAATAACAGAAGCAAATAGTTTCCTTTATCACTTTTCAAATTTTCACTTAAAAAAGGAGATATCCTGTGGAGATATAGCTAGCTACATGGTCACTTATAATTTCCTGATTCCCATATCTTTGCCAAAACTTACTATTTTAAAATCCATTACTACAATTACAGAATTCAGTGAAATATTAAGACTTCAACTTCCTAAAGATATGTTTAATTCTAGGGTCTTGCAGTTAATAGAGTCTATTTTACTTTCCTTAAACATTATTTTATTACTCTATATTTCACGTAACATAAAATTTGCCCTTTTAAAGTATATAATTCAGTAGTTTTTGGTATATTCACTAAGTTGCGCAACCATCACTAACTCCTGAATATTTTCATCATCCCCTAAAGGAACCCTGTACCCATTAGTTGTCACTCCCCAGTCTCCCTTCCTTTAGCCCCTGGCAACCAGAGACTTCCTCTCTTTACAGATTTGCTTATTCTGGACATTTCACATAAATGTTATATACTATGTGGCCTTTTGTGTCTGGCTTCTTTTACTTAGCATGTCTTTGAGGTTCATTCATGTTGTGGCATAATCAGTGCTTCACTCTTTTTAATGCTGAATAATATTCTATTATATGGATATATCACATTTTGTTTATCCATTTGGCAGCTGAAGAGCATTTGGGTTGTTTTCATGTTTTGGCTATCATGAATCATGCTGCTATGAACATTCATGTGCAAGTTTTTGTGTACATATGTTTTCAATTCTCTAGGGTATATCTAGGAGTGGAATTGCTGGGTCATATGGAAACTCTATGTTTAACTTTTTGAGAAACTGCCAAACTGTTCTACTTTACTTTTGTTATGTTTTTACAGAAGTAATATATATTCACTATAGAAAATTTAGGAATAGTAGATAAACAAAATAACAACTGTAGTCCCACCAACCAGAAACACCATTCACATATATTCTGAGTTTTGTCTGTACCATATACACTTATTTTATAAACAAGAAATGGGATCATAGTATAGACACTGTTTTATGATCTGCTTTTTTCACTTAGTAATTCCAGAGTCCCGAAAAAGTTGATTCTGTCAGACTTGCCAGCTTAACGGTTGTTGCTTCCGTGGAGAGACTGATCCTTGGAGCGCCTTACTTCACCATTTTCCATGATGTCACTTGACAGTAGGGGGCTGCTAACCACTCATGCATTTGGTTTCTTAGGTGTCCTTGGTGGACAGACACTCAGACAAACTGGCTGAAGAGTCATAGGACTCCCCAGCAAGAAACAGAAAAATGGAACAACAGGTGGCATGAGCTGAGTCTAATTGGCCTAAAGAGACCTAAGGTCACACAGAACTTGGGGAAGGAATACAAGAGCTGGTTTTAAAACTAGAACTCAAAACATAACTCTGACTCCAAAATCCACATTTTTTCTATTATATTATGTTGCAACTGCTCTACAGGATGTCACTGTTAAATCTTGAAGTGACACAAGTTCTCTCATTGATGCGTGGAATCGACAGGCTTAGGTGACATGTTAGGCTATCTTCTTTCTCTTTCACCTCTCCTGTGCTTCCTTTAGGAATCACATGCTTGGCCACAGATGACCTTTCCAGGAAGGAAAAGAGCTACTCAGAGACACTCAGCTGCTTTCTAAACCAACTTATCTCTTCAGGTCTGAGATTACTTTACCTTTTGTATCAAAAGGGGCTTTCATGAATATGACCGATGCCAATTTATAATATGGAATAAGTATAGACTCAATTTAAATGCTTAAGTTTTTGAGAAAAATTCTATTAACATAACTTGTTCTCATGTTGACGTAATCTCTCATATTTTATTCCACTGAGAAAGCTTTGACATTTTAAAAAGTTATTTTAAAAATTTTCTAAAAATGTAATCAATTCACAAAAGCCTCAAGGGAAGAACAGACAAAATTAGCCTAGTACCATATGGTAAAACAACTGTAGATATCAAGAACAGTCTAGAAACAATTTCTGTACCTCTGAACCTAAGGCTTTTGTCAGATCCATATGATAAAAGAAAGACATACTTCTTATGTACCAATAGTAAATTTGGGGCATATGAACAAGAAAGTACTTTGGCCTGTATTGTGGGACATGGAGGCAATGTATATTCTCTGCGGAGTTCACATTCCTAAATAATTGTTTCTTTGTTTGGGAAATCAGCTGGCTCCCGGGAGATTTTCTAAAGCAGAAACCACTGAAATAATCCAGTGAGAAATTACCACTGCAACTATAGCTGAGCCAAGGGAAAAAGATGAGCTAATCTGTACCATTTGTAACAGAAGTGGCTTTCTTACCCCTGGCACTCAAGTTGTGGCAGCCCCAGGGCAGTGACAGAGCAGGAAGACCATCCTATCCTTTTCAAAACATGCCAATAAAGTGTACTGATATCTGTAACTTACTTTGAAAATCTCTGAAAATGATGAGTGAATAAAGACTGGGTTGATGGATACAGATATGTGATAAAATAAGAGTAAAATGTTAGTGATATAATCAAAGTGGTGGGTATGTATTTATTGTAAAATTCTTTTTTTGTATATCTGAAAATTTTCCTAAAAAAATGTTGAAGGAAAAACCATGGAAAGGAAAAACATTCGAACAGTGCACACAAAGAAGACAAGCTTCAGAAAGCAGCTTTTAAAAGGGATTTAATAACCATTCCAGACTCAGATCGGTGTGTGCATCTCTTCGATGAAAATTAGGCTCACAGCAGACAAATGAATTCTCTCTAGGAAACAGTCTCTGTGAGACCATCAATAAGTATAATTATATATCTAGGCTTATAGAGAAAACTGACCTTTCTTTAACTTTAAGGTAAAGAGTAAACATTTAAAAAAACAAAAGTGCATTAAAGCTGACACATCAGCTTGCCCAACTGCAATTACGAACAGCTGCAGTAAGGGGGAAAAGGGAAGCGGAAGTGGGGCAAAGGAGCTCAAACTGGACTTAGACTAAAGCATATTTACTCATGGAAACAACCGTGAATCATCTTAAAAGAAGTCAGTCACA
>NW_006436283.1:12815628-12818473 GCF_000325575.1 Pteropus alecto
AAAGAGTGTGTGTGACATAGCCAAGGTCTGGTGCAAACAGGAGCAGAGCTGCGTTTCCTCACATTCTTCCGTAATGACTGTAAAGTCTAGTCTGGAAGCACCCCTGTTCCTCAGAACAAAAGACAACTTCTTAGGGTTCATGCCATGCATGCTATTCACAGAGCAGAGGAAAAACACATGCACTTCAGACAAAACCTGATATCACATTAGCACCAAACATAAGTAAAAAAACACGCTTTTTTTTTTTTTTTTTTTTTAAAGAAATACTTAAACCAAGGCACAGGCTCATTTGTCTATTGAATTTCCAGAAGGCTCACTCACCCATTTACAAGAGTCAAATCTCTTTAGGGTCTGTTGTTTATTCTTGGCGCTCTGAAATAGAACTACAGTAGGCAGCTATTCCTACTCCAGGAAATGAGTTTTTGAAGAATGTAAAGCAATTTGAAGTAGGCCCTAAAGGACAGTCTAAAGATAATAGTCTCCGATATGTTCATTCCAGATAAAACTTCTGTTTAAAAAAAAAAAAAAAAAGGACTAAATAAAGCAGAATCACTTTCTGGGTCCGCAGGGAAGCATACAGCCAAGTGTGTAAAACTGGATCAGAGCCAGATGCCTCAGTTGGTATCCTCCTCTGTTCCTTACTAGTCTGTGACCCTAGGATAGCGACTTAATGTTCTTGATATCTCAGTTTTCCTCGTTTAAAAAGAAGGATAACAATGATTCTGTGAGGATTGAATGAATTAATACTAAAACCTAAGTCCAATGATTTTTTTCAGTCTTTAAGTTCCTTAACCACCCTCAGTATTTAACACTTTTAACTAACACTGACTTTTTGAAATATATTCGCCTCTTGAGCTTAAGATGACACTTTCTTCTAGTTCTTTTATTTGCCTTCTGATGTATTTTTAATGATGCCTTCTCTTCCACCTATTTTTAAAATATTGCCAATCCTAGGTTCTATATTTTGTTTTTTATTTCTTCTTCATGATCTCCCTGGGTAATTTCAAAGGGGTATCTTACAGGCTTTCACAACTATCTAAGTGGTGATGTTTTTTGTTTTTTGTTTTTGTTTTTTCTATTCCTGATCTCATTCCTAAGCTCCTGTACAGCATTTCTGACTACTTATAAGAGTTACCTATTTGGATTTCCAATAGAAATTTCAAACTTAAAATGTTTAAAACTAAAGTTATTGTCTCACTCACCTTAACTTGTTTATTTTCTTCTATTTGTTATCTCAGTTAATGAAATATCACCATCTGCCTGGTCTTCTAAGATAGAAACTTGGGACTTACCAGGATTTCTTCTTCTTTAAACTTTTTTTTTTTTTTTAAGGTGAGGCTACCCTTGGTTGACCTCACAGATTGCAAAGGCCTTGTCAGCTTACAATCCCTTATTTTTATGCCTACAGCACCCGGTCTTCCTACGTGTCTCCCATCCAAGTATTAACCAGGCTGGACCCTGCTTACTTCCTTAATCTTTACATCTAATTTGGCACAGGTCCTATTAAGTATACTTGAGGAATATCTTTTATATATAATGCCTTTCCCCTCCCCCCACTCCACTACTACTTCTAATGGTGTAACTTGGAGGAGTTGCTGAATCGCTCTAAGCTTCAGTTTTGTCATGTAAAATGAAGATAATAAGATAATCTATCCTATAAGGTTAAATGAGAAAATGTACGTTAAGCTCTTAGCTCAGAACCTTAATCCTCAATAAATGATGGCCATATAGTTCTCAACATATCTTGCTTTTACTATAAATAGACTTTTAATGGGTAACCTTGCATCCTACGTAACTGTTCTGTAAGCAGCCAGCAAATATATGTATCTGATGTGTCAATCTCTATGCTTCTATCCTCATATCTCGCCAACTCACCCTATTAAATCACCCAACCTATTAAGTCCTTATTAACTAGTATAATTCTTGTCATATAGTATGTATATTCAATAACATTTAATAAGTGAACTCATGAATGAAAACAGTGAATATGGATTTTCCATTCTCAACTGCAGAGAAATGTGTACAGACTTGGTGTTATTAGAACAGGAAGGGTAGAGGAAGACAGTTACAGGCTGCAAATCCAGGTCTTTGAAAATCACTGCTCTGCACTAGGATAATGAAAGGAAATAAATCATTTGTTTGCCACCTTTCAGGGATACATTCCTGTTTAAAGGCTACTGTCATAAACAAGACATGGGAGAAAACTGTTATTTTCCAAGCTCTGTGCATATTATAGGCAAGGCCTGGATGCTGGCCAAGGTACCGACAATCAGAGAACTGTATTCCTACAGGAAGCTGGGGGAAAAGAGAAAATGTGCCTTAGAGTTAGTGTCCAGAGAGGACAGAATAGATTTTTTTAAAGACTATTTTTTCCTTTCTTTTAGAGAAGTTACTGAGAAGGCTGGATCTACACATATCCATTTGGGTAACTAAGTTCTTTCTAATGTTACAGGTGAGATTAATTTGTTGTGATAAAAATGACCACATTTAATTCTTCATTATTATAGGTACAATATGTATTTTAGCTTACAGAAAACCCAATTCTAACTACCAAGATAGTTATTTTCTAATGAGAGATGGATTTATGCTCTAATCCACTTTATCTGTAATTTTCTTTTTAAAAATTTGATATGAATTTTTACTTCTGGCCAACATGGAATAACAAGAACTAAATTTACCCACCCACCTAAAAGAACCCCCAAAACAAACAAACCTCTAGTCAAGACATATGCAATAATGGTTTTCAATACACTAGACATAGGCAATGAAAAATAATGATTCCCCAAGAGAAGAAAAACAAATGAGGCAAACTCTATGCCTACTTATTGACTTCAGAAAATTTATA
>NW_006436283.1:12818511-12849808 GCF_000325575.1 Pteropus alecto
TGTAGGGAAGGAACCCAGTTAGATTCTGGCAGATTCTCCTAGTTGAGGAGATGAAGCTGAGAATCAATGGAGACCAATGCAGCAACTGTTAAAAGAGCAGAGCACTGGGAAGGAGAAAGCGGTACAGAAATAATTCTGGAGATCTGTGGAGAGTAGTCCTTAAGTAATTAGCAGAGTACAGACTGTTATGCATATCTGAGAAAACTACTCAAGACCAGGAAAAGACCTATTCCAGAGGATTAGAGAGAAAAGTGTGCACTACTTATATAGGGCCAGGAATAAGTGCCTGTTCCTACCAGCCAGAATGGAAAAACCTCACAATTTACAGGACATTGGGTAGAATACACAGAAAGATCTTGTCTCAGTAGTATCGAATAATGAGACCTGTAATAAATATTGTTCTGGTCCTACTCAACAAATTTTAAAAGCAACACCCAAAACTAATCATACTGTTTCCAAATAACTTAATCACATTCCAGAAAAAAGTTGAAGAATATTTATAAGAATACAAAAATATCCGACACCAAGTAGAATTTACAATATCTGGCATCCAAACAAAGATTATCAGCCATGCAGAGAGGCAAGAAAATATAAACCATAATTAGGAGGAAAACCAATAGATTGAAAGTGACACAGGACTTAACATAAATGTTATAGTTAGCAGAGAAAGATATTAAAACGGTGATTATAACTATATTCTACAGGTTCAAAAGTAGGGGCATAGAAGATAAAAAGACCCAAATTGAACTTTGAGAGAAAAAACTAAAGAATCAGAAATAAAAGACACACTAGATGGGATTAGTGACAAATCCGACACTGTAGAAGAAAAGATGATCGACCTTAAAGACATAGGAATAAAATCTATCTAAAATTAAACACACAGAGAAAAAAGAATCCTCTAAAACAAAAAGAGCATCAGTGAACTGTCAGACGAGTCCAAGTGGCCAAATATAGGTACAACTGGAGTCTCTGAAGGTGGAGGGACAGAAAATATGTTTAAAGAAATAATGGCTACAAGATTTCCAAATACTATAAACTCACTGATTTGAGAAGCTCAATGAGTCTCAAGCGCAACAAATATGAAGAAAATGATACCAAAGCACATCTTAATCAAATTGTTCAAAGTAGTGATAAAGAGAAAACTTTAAAAGCACCCAGAGAATAAGACACATTGACTACAGAGGAACAAAGATAAAGATAGTAGATTTCTTTTCAGAAACAATGTAAATGAGAAGGCAGTGGACCTACAGCTTTAAATTCTGAAAAGAAAAATCTATCAATTCAGAATTCTATACCCAGTGAAAATCTTCCAAAAAATAGTAGTGAAATTAATCTTTTTCAGCTTTTATATGTCTGAAAAAGTCTTCATCACCAGCAGATCCACAATACAAGAAATGTTAAAAAGAAGTCCTTCAGGCAAAAGAAAAATGACACCAGACAGAAATATGGATAAACACAAAGATATGAAAAGCACTAGAAATGGTAACTACATGAATTAATATACGTGATTTTTTCCTTATTTTTTAAAAACTCTCTAAAAGATATCTGACTCTTATTTGGTGGAGGTTTATAACATTTATTTAAATAAAATGTCTAACAATGATAGCATAACGGCTGAGAGGACAGAAATGAAAATATACTATTGTGCAGAACAATGTTAACATAACATGTCTAAGACTTTTACTCTTAGAAATCCTGCTTGCAAGGCTGGCCCTTACCTGAAGTCTGAGAATGTGGATTTTGAGAAGAGTCCTAACATTCCCAGAACTATTAAGAGTGGCTCACTGTGCCTAAATTGTTTGTACAAACAATATGTTTTATGCTGAACATTGCTCTTCTTCTGGGAGTCTCGAATTTTGGTATGTTTTAGGCAAGGAGGTCTATATGACCAGACCCCAGTAAAAATCTTGGGTACTGAATCTCTAATAAGCGTTCTTGGCAGACAACATTTCACTTGTGTTGTTACAAGTCACTGCTAGAGGAATTAAGTGCCTGCTGTGTGACTTCACTGAGAGAGGCTACATGGAGGCTTGTGTCTGGTTTCCTCTAGACTTTGCCCCATGCACCTTTCCCTTTGCTGATTTTGTTTTGTATCTTTTCACTGTAATAAAGCATAGCTTTCGGAATTACTAAATGCTGAGTACTGTGAGTCCTCCTGGTAAATCGCTGAATCTGAGAGGCACTTTTGACACAAGTATTATAATTAGGCCTTATACTATACATGAAATGGTATAATATAACTTGAGGTTACACTGCCATAAATTAAACCTATATACTAAAAATAAAGTAACCACACACACAAAAACCAAACCAAAACAAAGAGTATAACTAATGAACTGGGAACATAATATAGACTCATAAAAATACTCAATCCAATAAATAGGAGAAAAATAGGGAAAAGTGAGAAAAGAGAGTAAGGAATAGAGGGGAAAATGGAAAGCAAATATCAAAATGTAAGATTTAAAACTACCTAAATAAAAAAATCAAATAAATGCAAATGGTCTAAATATTTCATTTAAAAGTTTGGATAAAAAACTAATACCCAACTATAAGTTGCTTATAAGAAACCCACTTCAAACATAAATATACAAATAGGTTAGAAGTAGAGAGAAAAATACACCATGCTAACAAAAATCCACAGAAAGTTGGCATGGTTATATTAGTATCAGACAAAGTAGATTTCAAAGCAAAGGAAATCGTTAAGGATAAAGAAGGCCATTTCAAAAAGATCAATGGGTCAATTCATTCGATTCATCAAGAAGACATAACAATGCTAAACATTTATGCAACTAATAACAGAGCTCTAAATACAAGAGGCAAAAACTGCCAAGACGATATAGAGAAATCCACAATTATCATCAGAGATTTCATTATCGCTCTTTCAATAATTGAGAAAATAAGTAGATGGAAAATCAGCAATATATAGAAATGTTGAACAAAACAATCAGTCGACTTGAACTACTTGATATTTATAGAACTATCTATGCTAAAATCGCAGATTATTTCAACTGCACATGAAATACTTATCAAGAAAGACCACAGTTTGGCTCAAAAAAAAAAAAAATTCCGTATAAATTTAAAAGAATTCATGCCATACAAAGTATGTCTTTGGATCATAACAGAACTAAATTAGGAATCAATAGCAGAAATACATATAGAAATTCTCCTAGACATATGCATGAGTCAAAAAGAAAGCAAAAAGCAAATTAGATTTTAAACTGAATAAAAATGAAATCACAAAATCTGTGAAATGTAGCTAAAGCAGTACTTAGAAAGAAATTTATAACACTAAATGCCTGTATTACAAAAGAAGGTCTTATATATCAACCTCAGCTTTTACCTTAGCATATTTGAAAACAAAGGGAAAAAAAAAACCCAGAAAGCAGAAGAAAATAATAAAAATCGGAGGAAATAAACAAAACAGTAAACAGGAAAATGACAGAAAAACAATGAAAATATTTAGTAAGATCAATAAAACTGATAAACCTTTAAGAAGGTTAATCAGGAAAAAAGAGAGAAGATAACATACCAATGAGAATAAAATCAAGGATGAGAATAGTTACATGACTACAGATTACTAAATGGGTAAGAAAATATTATAAACAACTTTATGCCAACGAATTCTACAGTTTAAACAAATTTCTTGAAAGACACAAACTGCCAAAGTTCACTAAAAAAGAAACACATAACCTGAATAGCCTTATAGCTACTAAATTAATTGAAATGATAGTTAAAAACTTCCCATAAAGAAAACTCCAGACCCTGATGGCTTCATGAGCAAATTGTAACAATTGTTTAATGAAGACATAATACCAATTTTATACAAACACTTAATAAAAAACTAAAGAGAGGAGAATATTTTCTCATTACTATGGTATTAAAACCCAACAAAGACATCACAAGGAAACTACAAACCAATATCTCATGAACATAGATGCACATCCCCTAAAATTGTAGCCAGTTGAAGCCAATATATAAAAAAGTAATACTTTACTAGGAATGCAAAGTTGGTTTAACATCTGAAAATCAATGTGATGCACAATATTAACAAAGTAAAAAAGAAAACCATATTATTATTTCCACAGATGTAGAAAAATCATTTGACAAAATTCAACATAAACTCCTGATTAAAAAAACAAACAAACAACTCTCAGCAAACTAAGAATAGTAGAGAACTTCCTCAACCTGAAAAAGTACATCTACTGAAAACCTATCTATCACTAACATATCTAACGGTGAAAGACTGAATGCTTTCCTTTCCCCTAAAGATCAAGAATAAGGCAAGGATTTCTGCTCTCTTCATCTTTATTCAATATTGTACCAGTTTTAGTAAGAGTAATAAGGTAAGAAATTAAAAAAAAGAAAAAAGAAGACGTAAAACAGTATTTGCAGACAACAGGATCATCTATAGAAAATCCCATGGAATCTATAAAAAAGCCATTAGAAGTAACAAGTGAGTCTAGCAAGGTTTCATGATACAAGAGCAATATATAAAAATCAACTGTACTTCCATGTACTAGCAATGAACAATTATAAATTAATGTGAAAACAATACTATTTATAAGAGCATAAAATATGAAATACAGAGGGATAAATATGATGTAATATTTTCAACTTCTGTACCTTGAAAACTAAAAAACACTGCTGAGAGAAATTAAGGAAGACCCATATGACTGAAGAGATATATTATGTTCATGGATTGGAAGATTCAATATTGATAAGAAGTCAATTTTCCCTCAATTCATCTACAGATCCAATGCAATCTTCATCAAAATTCCAGTGGGCTTTTCTGATAGAACTTTATAAGGTTTCATATGGAAATACAAAGAACCTAGAATATCCAAAATAGCTCTGAAAAAATATAACCCTGGAGGATTAATAATACCTAATTTTTTTTATGGCTGAATAATATTCCATTATATGTATATGCCACATTATCCATTCATTCATCAGTGGTTAGGCTATTTTTACTTCTTCACTATTGTAAATAACACTGCAATAAATGAGAGTGGGAATGTCTCTTCGAGATCTTGATTTCAATTCTTTTGAGTAAATACCCAGAAGTGGGATCGCTGCATCATACAGTAGTTCTGTTTTTAATTTTTTAAGGAACCAGGATACTGTCTTCTGTAGCAGCTATACTATTTTACATCCTAATAGCAGTACACAAGGGTTCCAATTTTCTCATTTCTTTGTCAACACCTGTTATTTTGTTTTTTGATAATGACCATTCTAATAGATGCAAAGTTTATCTCACTGCCATTTTCATTTTCATTTTTCTAATGGTTAGTAATGTTGAGTGTCTTTTTATATACCTGTTGGCCATCTGTATGTTTTCTTTGGAGAAATGTCTATTCAAGTCCTTTGCCCACTTTTTAATCAGGTTATTTGCTTTTTTTGCTATTGAGTTGTAGGATTTCATTATATATTTTAGATATTAACCCCTTATTAGTTACATGATTTGCAAATATTTTCTCTCATGTTTATTCTATTTCTTTTTAAGTACTTTAAAATACAGATGCCAAAGTAATTTCTTTTAATTATAACTCCTATACTTTTGGGTTCTAGATATCTTTCACATTAGAATTAAGTTTCCACCCTTATCTTGAATATGATTTAACATATATTTATTTCTCCATTTCTTCTTTCTTATACTCTACTTGTCTCCCCTGTAATGGTTCAGTTAACACAGCAAAAAACACTGAGCTGCTGTCAGTGACTCATATGGAAAAGGACAGTACTATACATTTTATTGTGTTAATTCTCAACGGACATGGAAGTGATTTTAGTCTCTTTTTTTTTTTGATGAATTAATAAAATTCATTAAGCGTTGTCTAGGCACTTTCTCATACATTATCTTAGTATAGTTGCTCCTTTAGTTCCTGTTCATCATATGTTCTGGTTCATGGCCCATCTGGCAGTGTCCATTTCTCAAAAAGTTCTATAGCTTTTCTTATGTATCAACAGAGTTAATTTTAAAGATAAAAACAAACCATAACCTGTCTTCTCCAAAACTACTTTTTAATTTTTCTAATTTCTATACTAGACAAGAATGATAGCAATGATAACCTAAGACAGAGAAAAGACATTATGTGAGCTGCATTTTAGAAAGAATAATTTGGCAGCCAGGCATTAGCTTCCTTAGACCATGGAAAGTCTCGGAGTAGGGAGACAAGCTAATTAGCTGTACTGAGAATGGGGAACAGGGAAGAGTGTAAGAAATTCTGACAGGAGAACCCTCAGGGCAAAGAAAATGACTGGATATAGAAGATAATGAAGATGGTGATTCTAAGCTGACTCCAGGATTTAAAGCCTGAATGAGAGGGAAACTGGGGTACTATTAACAGAAATAAGAAAGAAGGGACTGTTTTGGGCTTATGAATCACTGTGGTGTCCTCTCTGATCATAGCCCCTGATGAAAAGACAGCCATCTGGCAATTAGTGTACATATGCAACTCTGTTTCCTATCTAAAGCCCCAGAGTATTGAATATCTACAATTAGCCATTATACTGCTATTATTATATTGCCTATTGCCTATTATATTATATTGTCTATGACATAGTATATAAAGCATGGTGTTTAAGAGCAGAGGCTCTAGAGTCTGCCAGATATGAAACGGATCCTGGCACTGCCAATTACTAGACATGTAACCTTAAGCAAGTTATTTAACCTCGCTAAGTCCCTATTTCCTTACTACCACTACTTACATCAAAGAGTGTGAAGATTAAATAAGAACATGTTTTAAGCCCCAAGCACAATGTCTATAACGAATAAGCACTCCAATAAATGTAAGCTATCACTTTTATATCTGTTTAAAAGTGTTCCATTCTCAACATTTGTCTTAGTGTTTTAAGAAGTTCATTGTATTCTATTAATGTGGGGATAAAATAGGGGAAAGGCTTATTTTACCCTAGAAAATAACACTTTGACTCTGAATAACTTATATTAAATTTTAGCTCTCTGACATTGATCTCATAGGAAAATTTTTTTTTTTGAGAAAAACCTGAAGTCATTGCTAAGTGGAATTTTCAGAAAGGGAACAAAGATCTTTGGACAACAGTAGAAGAAATAGGGAAAACCTAACTTTTCCAAATGTTGCTACTTTTTACACATCTCCTCATATTTAATACCACAAAATGTAAGGGAAATATAAAAACAGTAATGTTTTTAAAATGTGAAACCTTTGATAAAATTATGTAACTATGTCAACATGATTTTGTGCTATTACATTGTCAGCCTTGAAGGTGAGACACAGATTTAATTTTATTGGAGCATCAAAACTGGCTAATTATTTGAAATTTAAGATTAACTATTTTTAAGTGAATTCTCAGTGATGAAATAGCTATGGTCCTACAAAGGAAATTCTTTGGTTCTGTATTTTATTAGTACTGGGGAAGTTATTCCATAAAAGTCTTTTACATACTAAAAGACTGGAACGCTTAGATCATTCTACTGAATCAAAAAAAATGTTGTGCAAAGTGTTACCTAAGTAAATTTGTTGGCATTATGGCTAATCTTCAATAAGATTTTTTCACTTTTGAAGAAAAAAATGATAGATTAACTGGGAAGCTAGTTCTTTAAATCTAATTTAGATCAAAACATCAAAATGGCTTAATGGTTTGTTATTTTTCTTTATCGCACTTAAAGTATTTAAAATATTTTCAGTTATTTATTTTTGCAGAATTAGATATCATAATTAGAATTTTTTTCATGTTACCCCACAGCCTTTCTTTAAGTCGTGTGTAGTGTAATACAAGAGGTCAATGCGTGCCTATTAGAAGATTATGTGCTTTCTAGACTCTTTCTCAAAGGTTATTTCTCCCTTGTGGATCTTGCGGGGGAACTTTGCTGTATGTTAGCTATTGTCTGGGTTTTCAGAATTTAAGATAGAGTTTACCAAATAAAGCTGGATTATGTAAAAACCAGATTTGTGCACCTAACTGGAGATAGTTTAACAAGTAGTGATCTGCTTAAAAAAAAAAAAAAAACACAGCCAGACTACTCCAAAAAACAGAAACTAGTTTCTAGCAGACATTCAAAGACATCCAGTTTGAATACTGCACTTCCAAATTTTAGTGTGTTTTGCAAAATAGCTGGCTGGGGGTGAGAAGATCAACCTCATACTAGTGAGGTTTACAATCTACCCATCTAATATTTACATGTAAGGTAATTATGGGCATGCAACCTTAGCTCTGGATTTTGAATTTACCTAAAAAGAACAATCTAATCTTGTAAAAATAAAACAATGAACAAAGAGATAAAAAAGACTGATGGAATATTCCCTTGTAAATGTGAGAGCCAGACAGGCAATGATCGAGATGACTAAGCAACTTCAGGGACATGTGACTCAGTGGGCTAATGCAAGAGTAATAGCCTCATGACATGCATCTTAGTCATCTTCATAAAGGATTCATTGTTTTGGAAAAGGGACTCACAAATGGTGTAAAGCACTGATTTTATTTGATAAAAATTGAATTCTCTGCTTTGACAAAGCCAAGTTAACTGTGGCAGGGTCAATTTCACATAAATTCTGCCAATGAGTCAGACTATCATTTGCACATACACCCTTCAAACTAGTATCTATTAAAGCAGCTATTAATTAAACCCCAATGCCTGCAAATGGCCACTTATATAATGGAATTTAGTAAAAGTCCTACGGAAAGCAGCATATTTGGAGAAATAAGTTTTAATTAGGAATGTGTAATCTCTTCAAGCAGAATGATGTGATTATGATTTAATATCTGGCAGGTTAGAGTCTTATCATTAATAATTTATTGTTAATTTACTCCAAGTAGCTACTATTCAAAGTCATTATGCTATCATTTGTTTTATATGTTTTAATTCTCCCTTCTTCCCTTTATATATTCCATCACAAAGTTTATTCCATTTATCCATAAAAACCAACAGCCTCTTCCATCCTTTTCCTAGCCAGCAAATTTAGTTTGTCTTTTTCTGGGGAATAAGGGATTCCATTAAGATGGTCAGAAAGAGTGAACGGTTTCAGGTGGATAATTTCTAGCGTTAACTCCACATTAACATACTGACAATTAAATTTTTAAAAATGGATCCCGAAATAATTTTAAAAACTGGAATTAAAAACTTTAATAAGGTTTCAAATTAATATCTGTCAAGGACGTCAGGCTTTGGGACTAGAAAAGGCACCTGTGGACGGTTAGCCAGCTATATAATTTGCGCTAGTACACAATCTTCCATAGCCATTTTATCATCAAAGCTCAAGCTCTTGGATGACTGACAGCTAGGAATCTAGTAACTTGCTGCAATGGGATCCTGGACAGTGCACTTATGTGACCTCTCCATTGTTGAGTTGGGTCTCTGGAAACATCAATATTGGCAGAACAGCTGTTTAAAACAGCTGCCTTAAGTAAAGAAAAAAGACTTCACCAATGAGGCAAATGTTAATGTTAATGCCCCACTTGAAGATCCAAATTCTAGCTTGGATGTTACTCCAGCAACTTTTA
Source organism: Pteropus alecto (assembly GCF_000325575.1). Classification (NCBI taxonomy): domain Eukaryota; kingdom Metazoa; phylum Chordata; class Mammalia; order Chiroptera; family Pteropodidae; genus Pteropus; species Pteropus alecto. Next base: position 12,827,992 of record NW_006436283.1, read on the forward strand.
TTTCAGCAAGCAAAGGATTACCCATTATGATCAAACAACTGCAGTTATATGAAGGCAATTGTTAAATAAACTATGCTTGTACCATGTTCATGAACAACTTCTAACCAATTCTCAAACTATATTTTTTTGCATCTGTAAACAGACTACGTGGTTCCTAAAGGCATAAAATTTACCTTTAATTACGGTAACCTCTAAACAAATTATTCTTGAAAATGTGATTCAGGACCACTGGGGGTTCTCAAGACACTTTCAGGGGGTCCAAAAAGTCAAAACTATTTTCATAATACTTAGAGGTTATTTGTCTTTTTCCACTCTCATTCTCTCACAGTGTACAGTGAAAATTTCCAGGGCTTGTATGATGTTAATACATAACAGGTCTACTGTTGTTTTTAAAAAATAAATCAATATTTTAAAAATTTCTCAGTTTTAATTAATAATATGATAATATCAATAGATATAACTCATATAAACACAAGTTTGGGGTCCTCAAATTTTTTAAGTGTGTAAAGGGATCCTGGGACCAAAAAGTTTGAGAATCACTGCTTTAAACAGATGAGTACAAGACTGCCTGTATGAAGCATCTAATAAATGCTTGCCACCTCTTTAGACATATATTTAAAAAATATTATTTCAGATAATCTCTATAATTGAAATCAGTCAGTAAATTTAGTACCTACTGAATACACTATAAATGTCCATTAAGTGCCTTCTCCGAAGATCCAGGGTCATTTAAAACCAGAATTCTTCAAAAACTATTTCATATGACTTGTTTGAATAATATTTTAAAATATAGAAAGATATACTTCTAATGTAGAAAGATATATGTTAATTTATACTAAAAAAGGTTTTCAATCATTTTATTACTTATTTTGGGTAAAGCTGTTCTACTTCAACCATAAGCAGCAGAAGAAAAAGATATAAAACTGAAATATGACTGCAATTTGTATGTTTCTTTAAATAAAATTAGCAGGCATGATATGACATGTTTTTAAAAAATTATGCTAGGAAAACAATATGATTCTGTTTCTACAATAAAGTGCAATGTTTTGGGTATAAAAACTTGCCAAGCAGGTCTATGGAAACATAATGACAGTCTGTCCAAGTTTGCTTTCCTTTCTTGTTAATGTGTTTTAAGTCATATCATAAGCCACAGAGTACATATGTAAACAGTAATCAAGATAATATGTTACTTTTTGAGGGAAGATTATTGTCCAGGGCCTCAGAGTTCTAAATTAAAGTATGCTGATTTTAGAAGGCAAAATACTGCTAAGTAAACATCCAGTCTCTGATGGATTAACGCACTTATCAGGATGGCATGTACTAACCATTTAGACTGCTGAAAGAAAACCTCTTGAAAGAAAAGATAATTTTAAGAAACGGAAACTCTAATATCATAGTACCTTTATCAATGGACAAACTCCATCTTTAATTATTAATGTAAACAATAAGTAGAGACACTATCTGCAAAGGATATAAGATTTGTTTGGTTGGTAATTACAACTCCTTTGGGCAATCTATTTGTATTTATCTTTCTCTTCTATGGTTACATGCTCATGCCTTAAGGGAGGTTTAAATAAAAGTGGAAATTGGAAACAAAGGAATTTTTGCCTACGGCCCAATTCCATTTTCTCCTGGGCAAAGCCCTCCTGTGGTTCTAACCTCTTAAATCCTGTTGTGTGCGAACACCGCCCATGCTCTGTCTTGGCATTCGAAGAGAAGTTCTCAAAGGTGTATGTCTCTGCTCATCCAGGTAAGCAAGGTCCTCCAGGTGGGCCGAACTTGTGGCTGACAAGACAGAAAGTTTAGTCAGAATATGTAAGTTTTCAAGAACTTTCAGTTCATCTGTATCTCCCAAACTCTATAATGAGATTATGCCAGCAAATACATTTACCAAGAGTTTGCTGAACTCAAAATCTTCATCTGTGTCAAGAACACATGCCAGGGAAACATGTCAAGAGCTGTCTTCAGCTCCTTCATCACTATCAACTGCCTGAGCTAATGGAGAGTACTAGCAACAAGTTGGCAAACGTTAGTATCTGACAACAAAGATTATTCATTTTTGCTTCTTTTGGGTCACAAATCCCATTTACAGAACAAGATATAAACATCATCAGTGGAGAAACCTGTTTCAAATTATATTGAGCTGTAAGAAAAACACGAAGCTCTATTTTCAACATTTTCTCTTCATGGTAAAGAATCTGAAAACAATTTTCGTGTGTGTGTGTGTGTGTGTGTGTGTGTGTGAAATGTGGACACCTGGGACAATGGACAGAGACTTGCCAAACAGCATTTAGGGAACTGCCAATGTCCATGAATTCCAAAAAATATTCTGTTGCTCTCTCAAGATAATCAAATACTAATGGCCTCATATTGCATCTTTAAATCTTTTAATCCCTAACCCAGCCACGAGAGAGCGGAAATGGCAGAGGATAGAGGAAAAAACAGTATTGGCACTGCTCTATATTGAGAGCTGTTAGGTCCACTTACAATGAACCAAAAAGTGAGAAAATCAAGAATCAGGAAGCACTGAAGACAAAATAACTTTTAACAAAAAAGAAAACAACAACAACAAATTTCTTTCAGAAAATGGTTGTCTAGCACTTATAAATCATTATTTAAACCATTAATCCAATTGGTTGCTAACTATGTAAGATACTGTGCTGGGGGTTAGGTCAGTTATTCAATGACAATTATTTACTGAGATCCTACCATGTGCCAGGCACTGTTCTTGGTGCCCTCCCTGGCTTAATTGCCTTGTTTACCTCTGGTGACTTTTTTGAATGGGTGAGAGGAGCAAACTGTGATCACTCTTCCTTGGCTTTTGAGCTCCAATGAAGTACTGCCCCAATCAGGATAAGACACAACAACAATAATACAAAGTAGGTTATGATAAGTGGCACAAAGAAAGTCACATAGTGCTCTATGAGCTGAAAGAGAGAAGCGATGGAGAAAAGAGAAAGCAGGATAAGAGAAAACAAGTGCAGGAGATACATATTTCCCTTATCCTTCAATTGTTGCAATTGTCTGAGTTACCTGGGTCTACTGGAAACTCAGACAAAAGACGTACCAAATTACAGATAGAGTTTTCATAAGGAAATAAAAGTCTTTGAAAGCTGGTCTAGGGAACTTAAAGCAAGAAAGAGAAGTCAAATGCCACGTTACACACTAGAGGAGAAAGAGTATCAGAGGAATAAAGATAATCTTGATCTCTGCATTCTGAAATTAAAACTATCCAGAGTCGATAACTAATCTTTTATTTAAAAACACTGGGGATGATGACTCTTACACTATTCCCACTGTGTTCTAATGTGGTTCTGTGAATTAGTTTTTCTTATCCCTCCTGCTTTAATCAAAGTCTGTTTCCTTGTTTGGTTCTTTATTCATAGGTGCGTAGCTACCAAAGGAAGGGAGCCCTCAGAAGTCACATCAGATACAGAGTCTTCCTTGGAATTCAGACATATTAGTTCTCGTTGAGCTGGGCCCAGTTCACAGGGATGAGTTTCGGCTTTGTGGGTTTTTCCTTCAGTCTTTGACAGTTTAACCTCATCGTCTCCTTGTTCCTCAGGCTCAAAGGTGGTAGCTGCTTCCTGCAGTCGCTTAGTTCATGATACTTCGCTGTTCTCCTTTTACCCTTTCCGTAATTTAAGATCTAGTTAACAACAATTCTTTACATGTCAAATTGTCTGTTTAAATAACTGTGTGGTTTCTGTCTCCTGGCTATCCCCTGACTGATAACAGCATAGAAAATAACCTAGACAGCAATCTCTTTCATATATATGATGTTGATAATAAAGCATTATCACAGAATGCAAATGTGAAAGGAATCTTAAAGGCCATCTGGTCCAGAAGTCAGCAAATTAATAAAATAAATAGCCTTGTCTGTTCATTTAAGTATTCATTTACAAAAGAGTTGAGTAGTTGCGACAGAAGTTATTTGGCCTGCAAAGCCTAAAATACTTACTAGCTGGTCTTTTAATAAAAAGTTTGTTGACACCAATCTAGTCAAATCCCCTCATTTTACAGATTAGGAGACAGTAAAATGTCTTGTCTAAAGTGAATCACTCACTCGTAGTTGAGCTAGCCTTTGAAAGCAGTGATCTTGACTCTCAATTGAGTGAGTGCTGTTTGCATTGTACCTTCATCCCTTTTTAAAGCTAAACAGACTTAACTCTTCCTTAAAAGGCTTATTTTCCACCCCTTACTCAACTTTGTCACTTTCCCTCGACTCCCTGCTGTTTATGGCTTTGAAGGACAGTAATCAAACAGTGAGCTATAAAGAAAGGCCTTGCTAATGCAAAGTAAAGGTAAGTGCCCTGCATGTCACAAACTAATACAGCTTAGCACTTAAAATATTCTCCAAAGTAAGAAACGAAAAGATAAGAATAAACAAGACCCCCAAATTTGTTTTTGTAATAAGTACTTATTAGATATTTTTAAAGCTGATATACTGAAGAGTAATATGAAAAGAAGATCAATGAGAATCTTTTATTCATATTAAAACAAAATTCAAAGGAAACCTTAACAGTCGGATGAATGACAATTTTTGGTTACCAATATGGCAATATTAATGGCAGGGTACATAATTTTAAAGCAAGGTCCAGCGGGGTTCTTTTACAAAAACAATTCTAAGGGTCAACCCACTAAAATGGTTTGATATGTTTTAATAAAATGAGAATGCATATCATTCATTAATTGTAGGTAGAATGGTATAGAAATATACAATGTGGAGTGGAGCAAAAAGCTATTTTGCAAGGAAAAAATGCCTAGGGTCCATCTTTCTTTTTTATATCTTATCCATCTATGAATCTTTTAAAGATTAAACTAAGGGAGATCTATGATTTGAGTACAGATTTAAGTTAAATAACAGTTACATAATCTATTTAAATTCTCTTGTATTAAAAAAAATCTTCTGGCAAATAGTTTTAGCCACAGCCTTGGTTTGACATGTTTAACTTCTTAAATTCAATGATGATCTGTTGGCAATTTTTGTAAAATATAGATGTTTAGTGTGAACTTAAGTTTTACTAAACTAATCTTTACCACAGTAATTCCTAGGAAAACGAATATCAATTGTTTTATTACTTTATTTCACAAAGCCAAGAGATGGGGTATATATATTGTGGAATGAGCACATTTCTCTATTTCGGACAGATGACATTACAGGAAAAAGACAAATATTGTGATTACTGAGCTTTATGAATAGTTCATTCTTTGACAAATCCAAATACTCACAGGCAAAGTGAATCAAGGAAAAGCAGTGATATTCAATTATCAAGTGCTGTGAAGTTGTGATTCAGGGCTTAGACAGGTCTGAAATTAGCCAATGGGAACTATTGCTTTAATCTGAACCGCGACTAAATCATGGTGCTACCTAAGTTTATGAAAACATTCATTCTTTTTCTTATTTTAGCAATTAATATCTTCTTTGTTGTTGTCTCTGAATCTATCACTATTTTCTTTATTAAATAATCCAAAATAATTATTAGTTTTTCCTTACCAAATTCTTCTTCTTCTTAGTCCTATTTTAAGTTTCTCTGTTATCATTTAAAAAATTCTTGTCCCTTCAAATTCATTATTTAAGGCATAAGAGATAAATACTGGAAAGATCAGCCAAGAGACCTAAAATTCTGCTAGCTGTGGCTCTTTGTTCTACTATTTGTATGTAGTTGTTCTCTCCCTCACAGTCACTTCAATCTTTTCCATTTGCAAGCCACTTTCTGAGAAAAAGTCTTTATCATACTTTGTTAGACCTCTCACTCCTTGTCAAAATTTGCTCAGGCTACACTTGCTCTGCTTCCCCAACTGATCCCTAAGTCAGATTAATTGTGTCTTCTTTTCAGCAACCATATACACATATTGCTAATTAGAACTTGTGTTATTGAGCTATTTGTTTACATGTCTGTCTTCCCTTATTAAATTATAGGAGGTTCTTGAGGGCAAGAAGGCAACATCTGATTCATCTTTGATAACCCAATCCCTTCAGAGTAAATCAGAGTGCCCTACATGTAATGCTCAATACAGACATGAATTCCAGACTAGTCCTACTTAGATTTAGAAATCTGGCTGGCTCTGTCCTCACCCCTCTCATTGCTCTGCTTAATGCTTAACAGACACTACTGCAGTAAATATGCTCGCCTCCGGTGATGTTCATACGATCCTTTCATGTACTGTTGATCTTTTACTTTTCTCTATAGCACATATCGCTTTTTATCATATCATATAAATTACTTATTACATTTATTTTACTTTCCCTGGCTAGTATGTAAACTCCATGAATGTAAGAATCTTTTTGTTTATTAATGATTCTAAAGAGCTTTAAACAGTCCTTGACATATATACAGTACATGCTCAATAAATGCTTAATGATGAAATAATCGTATTTAATGTATACTTTGTGTTTTGGCTACATTTAAACAATCAATGGATAACAAATTAGGTTTTTGTCTTACTGGGCTATTTGAAAGCTAAGGATGAAGGAGGTGGCTATAGCAACAATGCTTTATACATCATCATTCCTTACAAACACCGACAGCTCTATATGAACATATACATTCCCACCTCATGGTGTTACTCTTACTATGAAACTGCACTGGCGAATTTTTTTGAGATAATTCCATCAAGTTCAGTTAATACTATAATATTTAATAAACACTTTCCAGAACATGTGTAAGAGATAATTAGGTAAGTGGAGGGGAATTGAATAAGTAGGAAAAAATGAATCTACAATACAAAATTTTATGTAAAAAGAAAATGTTTCAAGTTTAAAAAGTAAAGAAATAAAATTTTATGTAAAAAGAAAATGTTTCAAGTTTAAAAAGTAAAGAAATAAAATTTATGTCTTTAAAAAACTTTGTTTTCAGAAAAGGAAGAGGAAATAGAAAATGAGAGCTTTTTTTTTTTTTATTTCATCAGATTGGAGCAGCTGACTCACTTATAGAACATTTAACTGCTATACTTTTTTGAAGTCAAAATAATTTAATACACAAGTGGGCAGAAAAAAATCCAGCAGACAACATTTGGTACAAAACATTCCAGAGGCAACTCTATATTGAGTCTGAATCCAGTTTGAACTGTTTCTTCTATCGTTTGCCACTAATGCAAACAGATTTTAGTAGCACAATTGTCATTCTGGCTGATCTGAGCAGGGAGCCTGAAATGACACTTTATGTTCGCTATAGCCTGCGCAAGAAGCCACTCTGCTGTCCTTTAATTCATAAAGTCAACATTCTAACTGCTGAAAAGCCCATTTTTGATTTTTTTGTAAAAACTTCATTATAGTTTCTGACTGGATTCGTTTAAATCCCCCAGGATTCCCATTTTGCATTTACCTGATTTTTAAGATCCTTTTCTTAGGAAAATGTGCAGCTCCAAACATTAACAAGTAGATGGTAAGCGTTTATATTTTAACTGACTTCTGTTGTTTGTGTTTCCCTGATACACACCTCATTCTCACACAAAGCACTGAGGACAGCTGTCGCAAGCGAACATTTCCTGCTTCCCACATCTCTCCAATTCACTGCCAGTCTCATTTTAAGACATCCAGGAGGCAGCCTACTCTCTGATAATTCTGCATACAACCGCAAGTTCACAAGGGTTCTCTACTTCCTTCCAACACAATAGGCTTAAAAATAAATATGCAATAGTGATTTACACTTGAAAACAGTAAAAGACATAGTCCTAAGTTTCTTCATATTTTAGAAGTTTAATTTAAAGGTATATAAACACCTAAATTTATATTCAGAAAACTGAGCTACTCCTGGAAAAACACGAACCTTAATGCTACAGACTGCTAAAACTCAACTTTAATGACTTTGTCATTCTAGTTAAAAGTTTTTGTTTTCAGTAAATACTACTTTCTTCATATGCAGTATATGGAACTTTTATTTGGTATATCTAACTATAAGACTTCACTTGTTTGAGCCTTTATGTTTCTAAAAGTCTATATAGCTAAATTTAATGACCAATATATTTATAATATCAGACTTGTTTTAATAGTTAATAAAAAATACACAATTGTTTAAAAGATTTCATTACATATATTTCTTCCATCTTAATTGTGAGTTAAAAGCCAGAAAATAATTTAAAAAATAAATCAACATAAACATTTGCATATGCACTGACTCCATTCCCTGCAAGTAGAAGTATTAGAAAAACCAAAGTGTTATAAAAGCCACGTGTCCTCTCCATTCTTTTTAAAATCAAGGGTTTTATGGAATAATATAAACAGTTTTTAGAGTTCAATCCAGCAGTAACCTCAAAGATGGTAAATAATTCCTTTACAACTTCCTGGTCCTGCTGGATGTGGCTCTGGAAAGATGCCAACGAGCTCAGGCAAGAAAGGGTGCGTCCCTTCTCCAAGTGGGGAGCAGCCTGGAATGCAGCAAGGACCATTTAAACAATTACTCCCCTAGGTTTTTTAAAAAGTGATGCAAATAGTATTTTCACATCATAATTCAGCATTATTTGGTAGCTAAAATAAATAATTATATTACACTGAGATAAAGTTTTTTAAAAAGGGGAAATTTAAAAGCCGGATTTGAACTTTTATTATTGGCATTCATCATCCCCCTACCCCCAGCTGTTTGTATGCTTAGACGATTTAAGAAATAGAAATATACTGAAGTTTTTCCCTATTTCAAGCTCATCTCATATTTGAAATACTCAATTATTCTTGGTAACCAAGGAGATTTGAGTATTTGATCTCCCTCAGTTTGGGGAAAGCACTTCTATGTACACACTGGAAAGTAAAGGGAAATATGTATATCTAGAGCTAAAAGGAGAAGAGAGGACCTTCTTGAGTTAAGAAGATTTATTTAAAAAAATGATTTGGATAGCTAATCACTTAAACTACCAGAGGCGGTGGGCTTATCAAATATTTACACACATTATACAGTTAGCAGAATCATTCCCTGTGACGGTAATTTTATTTCCCCACATTCAGGAAATATTTTCAACCTATAATCTATTCAATTTTGAAAATAACTGAGTCATTTGGGTTATAGCTTTTTCCTGCCTCTTTGTGAGGACACTGAAACCATGGTTTCCAGATACAGAAAACAAACTATTTCCTGACCTGTGACTTGCCCTGCAGGCAGTAGTAGGTCTGTTTGTATATTCTGACGGTATAAAATCCTATTCTCCAGGACAGATCTATCTATCTGGCTTCTGATGGTGCATTACCTTTCACCCTTCCTTTCTTTTGAAGAGCATGATCAGTACTGCCTATGAATCTGAAGATCTCTGTCAGCCAGAAAGACCAGTGTAATGGGATGACCACTGGGAAGGGATGATAGGCGAAAAAATAATCAGTAATAAGGTCTATGAGCGGAATGATTTAGACTAATATTATCTTTTATTATTTTTTTTAACGTGAGGGAGGGCAGGAGAGGGAAAAGAGAAGGGGAGAAAGCATTTAAGTATGTACAGGAAAAATTTTCCAATACTTGAAATAAAACAAGCTCCGATAACAAAGAAAAATCACTGTTTTAGAACTTGATATATTTTCTATTAAAAAGATAAAGAAAAAAATGACATTAAAAGCATGGCTCATAAGAGAAAAAGCTGATATATTGATATCATCAAAATTTTTGTGCTTCAAAATATATCAATAAGAAAACAAAAAGATAAGCAATACGCTGAGAAAATATTTTGCAAACATATTTCTGATTAAAATTTATGTCTAGAATACACAATAAATTCTTATATAACTCAATAAGACGACAAACAACCCAATAAAAAATGTGTAAAAGATTGGAACAGATATTTCACCAAAGAAGATACATGAATAGATAATAAACATAAAATAAGCGCAACATCATTAGTCATTTGAAAAATGCAAAGTAAAACCACAACAAAATTTCATACCCACTAGAATAACTACAATAAGAGATAAGACAAAAACAAACGGTAGAGGAGGTGTGGAGAGACAGGAATCCCCTTACTGTGGATGGAAATGGGAAAAGGTGCAGCCGCTTTGGAAAACAGTTTGGCCGTTTCTTAAAATGTTATATACAAATTTACTCTATGATCTAGCAACTTCACTCCTAGGTATCTATCTATCTATCTATCCAAAAGAAATAAAAATATATGTCCACCCAAAGGCTTACACATGAATGTTCACATAGTTTAAATTGGCACTATTCACAATAGTCAAACATTGTAAAAAACCTCATATCCATCAATTGGTGAATGGATAGATAAAATGTGGTTAACAGCCACACAATGGAACACTATTTGCAATAAAAAGGAAAAAACTTCTCATATATGGATGAACCTTAAAAACATTATGCCAGACACAAGAGACCACATATTGTATGACTCCATTCACATAAAATGTCCAGAAAAGGTAAATCTATATAGAAAGTAGATTAGCGGTTACATGGGGCTGGAGGTAGGAACAAAGTTAACATTAAATAGATGTGAGAAATATTATTGGGATAATGACTGTTCTAAAACTGATTTATAGTGAAGGTTGCATAGCTTTGTTTAGATTACTGAAGATTACCAAAGATTACTGAATTGGGTGAATTACTTGAAATGGGTGAATTTTATGATGTGTAAAATATGGCTCAATACGCTTGTCTTTAAAAAAGGATAAAAAAATTCACAAATTCACATAGAAACTGCTGCTTCAGGAGTTTACCTAGGCTTCAGGAGTTTATCAGAACTATAGTGGCAATTAAAATGATTTCTGGCCAATTTGGGAACTGATCCTAGGTTTATGCTCTCAGTTAGGTTATTTTTAATCAACACTAAATATAGGTATTTCTTCAAATGTCTAGTTATGTTGCCTAGGACTGCTATTTCTAAACCAAAGACAGGTAAAACCCTTCTAGAAAGACAGGAGCCTATACATACTTTACATATATTTTAAGTTGAGGTATGATTTACATACATAAAGTCTATAAATCTTACATGTTTAGCTTAATAAAATTTTTAATATATATATACCCATGCAACCATCATTCAGATCCAAATATAGAAGGCTCCTTTAATTGGTATCCCCACCAAAGGTAACCACTACTTTAGTTGTATCGCCACAAAAGTGCCATAATATTGTGTTTTTCTGAACTTTATATAAATATACATACTTCATACAGTATGTACTCTCTCCATAATGTTATCTGTGGCACTAGTACATTCTTTTCATTGTTGTATACAATTTATTTGTCCAGTCTACTGTTGACGGATATTGGAATTATTTATAAAAAAAAAACTGATACGAACATCCCTATATTTGTCTTTTGGTGAACCCGAGGACTTCTTTTTGATGGGCATTCTATGTGGGAGTAAAACTGCTAGGTGTTAGGTAACATGCACACATAGCCTTACGCACCTTTAATGCATCTTGCTGGCAGCTTTACAATTTATTGGTAGTGGGAGTAACGATCTTATTATAACCCCATCAGCAATGTATGACAATTTCAACTGCATCACATCCTCACTAACATTCAGCATTCTTTTAATTTTGTGAGTATGGGTACAGTGGTATCTCATTGTTAAGAACTTTGAAGGATCTGATATTTTATCTTTCTAAGCTAACAAGCTGGAATACTTCAAGAAGACATGAGACATCTAGGTCAGAGATGAAAGACTGTTACTCAGAGGAAGAGCAGTAGCCAGGGTATCAACATTTGTGCCAGTTCTCTGAGCCCCAATTCCCACAGAGTAATACAAAGAAAGCTAGGTGATACTTGCACATGCAGATAGTTAACAGGAGAGGCATTCTGTGTCTAGAGATTTGCTTGCATTTTTGGGGATTTTATATAAATGAAATCATAGTATGTACTTTTAAAATCTGGCTTCTTTCACTAAGCATCTATTTTGCGATTCATACGTTGTTGTAGTACCAATAGTTCATTTCTATTTGTGGCTGGGTGGTATCAATTGCAAGGATATACTATAATTTGTTTATCAATTTTCCTATTGATGGGCATTTGGGATGTTCACAGTTTTTGGCTATTACAAATAAATCTGCTACAATATTTGTATACATTTTTACAAGAACATATGCTTTCATTTCTCTTGTATAAATTCTATTGTTTTTTTCACCTCATGTCTCATATGTATTATAATCATATATAGATATATAATGTGAATATATATTTTAAAGAATCATACGTAATATTAACCGTAGGAGAGAGGTGGAGAGGAAAATCTCTTAGACCCCTTCTCAACAATGCTGATAAAGCTTTTGACTTGGCAATTCGTTACCTTTAATTTTGCAAAATACCAGAGCTTTTAACTATTTTCTCTAACTCATGGCTTTCCTTCTTCAGTCTATCCTATATGTATCGATTGATCTATCTATCCATCTATCTACCTGCCTACCTACTTATCTACCTACCTACCTGTGTATATAGATATGTACACAAGTAGTCATTTTTCTAAACTGTAAATTTAATATGGCTCCTGCTTATACTCCTCAGTATCAACAAAATAAACCCAGCACTTACTGTCTGAGTACATAAAGTCCTCGGTATCACCTTTCAACATCATTTGCTACCACTTCTTCCATGTACCCCAAGTTCTTCTCACACAGAAATACCAATAATGTGCCTCCTTCCTTTTTTTCTGTTAGTCCTTCTTGTGATTTCTTATTCATCCTTCTCTATGACGCCTTCTATTCTTCTCTACTCTACTCAGCCCCTTTGCACTTAGATGCTTCCTCCTCTGTGTTCCTACAGTATTTTATAAATTACTGTATTATAGCACTTATCACATTGCAGGTGAGTATGTTACAAAAACAACAATGGGTGTCAAATAGAATTTCCTCCTGTAATTCTCCATAAAATTCTTATTTTAATATTTGCTTCAGTCACTGTTCCAACGGATATGCAAAAACATACCGAAGTAAAACTACAGCCACAGTTATGTTGATGCCTGTAACCAGTAAAGTTGCTAAATGGCAAGAGCAAAAACTATACCATGAGAGGCAGTTTAGAAGCCCCCAAATTACAAATTGGATGATAATTCTCTAACAGCTGACCACAATTTAAAAGATTTTTTAAGTAACTAGAACATCAGCTCTTAACAAGATAAAATTCTAAATAAACTAAAATCTTAAAACCCATAATGAAAGAATGTATCCTGATACATTGCCTAATAAAATACTGCTTGCTTTGTAAAGTTTTTTTTTTTTTAAGACATATTTCAAACGATATTTTTACCTGTGATTAAAATACCTGGTATAGAAACCTGGGTTCTATTTTCTGCAATAGAGTTATACAGTCAATTTCTTCAATATTTATTAGTTAGAGAAATAACTGGTAACTTATTAATACTTCTGCCAATTTCTGAAAAGCAATAGTGTTAGAAAGCTTGAGAGACAGTGAGGGAAGAATCATAACTGGCTAACTAGTTCTGGACAACTCTCTGTAAACCCTAAGATTAGAATTTGTATTGGGTAAAATAATAAATCTCTACAAACTATTATGCTCAAGAAGGACAACGTAGGTTTTAATCTCTTCAGTAAACTAAAAAGAGGACAAAAGAAGCTTGTACCTCCGTCTTCTAGAGCCAGAATTTTCTTAGGAATCACTGCAGCTTAGCTGTGAAGTAAACTGGATGTACCATTAAGGTAGGTAGCTGTATTTCCCTGTTTTTATATAAGCAAGGATTTAAATCCTTCTCTTCGGGACAGATTGAATTCGTCTAGCACTTTCTCGTAAGTTATAACATTCTAGGATCCTAATATGACATCATGGTTAAGGATCAACATATTTAAAAAAAAGAGAAAATTTTCTATCATTATATAAAAGCAAATAATCTTGAAAAATTAATAAAATCTTCTGAGTTACTGATCTTCCAGATGAACCATTCATTCTCCCCATAATCACATCTGATGACAGACACTGATGGTCTCTCAGAGGATGGAACAAAGAATAATGGTTTAGAAAAGGTACAAAAAGGAAATGAGAAGGGCAAGAAGCATTACGCTATCACTTGCATAACATAAATAATTACATCTGAGAAATATGAGCTCTTGACTACGGTATTTCATCATCTTGTGTCAGTGAGATAAACATATCCAGGCAAGTAAGACAAGCATAACTTTGATTCTGTAGTATAGACAAAGTTCAGATGATGATGAATTTTGAAATTCCAGGATGCCCAACTATTCTGCAAAAGCTCCTGGTCTGAATTATTAAATAGCAACTTAGCTGTATAAAAATTATCCCTTGACTAAAATTCCAAAGAGCTGCTAGAGAATAATGGCTCCATATTCTAGCCACTTAAACTTCTGTACCATTCCTTTATGACAGAGACTGCTAGTGGTGTTTGACTTGTCCTTTAGCAATGTAGGTACCTGGTGGTTCTTTAATAAGGGCCAAGGTATCGTGAAAATATCGAGCTCTCAGAATGGGGAAGCTGAATTGTTGCCTGCCTGCCACTCCCTCAAGCTATGGGTATATCATTTCTGATAATACAAATTCTACTGAAATACACTTTAATTTAATAATGTTTTTTAAAACTAAGGTTTTTAAAAACTTAAACCTCAAACTGAAATCCTTTCAAAGACTTCTGATGTGAGAAAAAAAGATTTTTAGTATTTCAACAATATACTTTCTAGGTTCTGTTTCTGATTTTATGTGTGTTTGTATGTATTTTAGGAACAGAACTAAACAACCACTTGAGGAACACAAGTCTTCCCCTGGGATCAAAAAGATAAGTACATGTATACTACCGAAACATAAAAGGGTAGCTTGATCAAAGAAGATTTAAATACTGTTAGAGCAGAACTTAGTTTCATTTCAATAAAGATATATACTGCAGTAAAATAATCATTAAAAAAAACCCCACCTTACCTGCTACTGAATTTGGTCGTGGCATAAGATACAGTGGAATAGACTGTACCGACTGAGACAAAACCGTTTCCAAATTCCTCTCTGGGATCTTATTCAGGCTATAGGTGGAAGCTGTCATGTTTTCATCAACCCGATACAAACAGGAATCCATGCTAGATTTTTGAGACTGCCAAGGTTTCAGGTTTCCTCCAGATCCTAATTCTTTACTGCTTTCTCCAACATATTTTGTGCGTTCCACATTTTCAGAATAGCTTGTCAATGTAGCTGAAGAAAAAAAAAAAGAATAAAATGAATTAAAAAAAAAAAAAAAACACCTAATGTTTACTACTACCCAAATTCAAGACTAATGATAGCATTAGTAACATTATTTTAAAAAAGTAATTGATGATCATTTCATTTCTACCATGAAGTTTAAATAATTGAAACCAAAATATAACTATCACATATTTTCTCTCACATCCGTCTCATATGTTTACCTTAACAACTCTATTTAAATGAACCAAACATTTATACATCAGTGCTAAAAGACCTACAACAGGGGCCTATCAATGCTAAAAATTTCATAATTTCATCAAAAGGGAATTTATATAATTTTCGTGAACTGCTGGAGTGCCAGAAGTCTCAAAAAGATCTTTATATTCTTTTTATCCTATATTTTCCCTCATTTAAATTTATTTCCTGGCCCTTTACATGTAACAAAGAATTAGAAAAAAGTAACAGTCCCTAAGTAGAAGCTAATAGAGGAGAAAGAATCTGTCCAAATATGGAAGCAATACAGGGCGTTTTTGTTTGTACAGCTGACTACAGCTCTAAGCCTATGCAAGTCCTTTCATGAAATTAAACCAAAACTGAAAGGGCTTCTAGAATTTTATCTAGTCTTATCACTAATTATAAACAGGAAAATTTTCATCAACCCCAGAAATGGAAGGATTCAACACATTAAAATCTAGATTATAAAAATTTTAGCAATAATTATAGAACAAGAATAAAATGTTATTCCAGGGGAGTTTTTATATGTTAGTTCACAGTCTCTTCTTATATTTAATATACCTATTGTTAAAAGAAGAAATCTAAGTTCATGAGGTAATTTCCATGATTCTTTTAGTGTGGTTTTCACTCGAAATTTAAAGAGTTCTGGACTTTGTAGTAACATGGGAAGAAGATGAATTACAAAAGAAGACACCTGGTTGCCTTCCAGACTTGCTGCTCTTTATGATATGTCCTCCTTGCATCTGAGAATGAAGTGCTGCCTCATGGGCCTCTCCTCTCAGAAAAGAACTGAGAGTATCATAGCATCATGGATGACACTAGATGCTAAAAAAGAATATTATGAGATCTATGTGGTGCAAGGGTTGAATTTTACTGGATTTGCTGCCTGTAATCTGGCTGCCGTGGTCCTAGCAATGCTGCGAACCATTCCCTTGGACTGAAGCTGGGGCCCTGTTACTAACATCCTTGCTGGTCGCTCCTAGTCTTTTGTGTTGGTCATGGGCACAGTGAACCAGTAGTGCCTTGTGCGCTGCTGCATACAGCTTCCCTCCTCTGTCCATGGACTTCTTTGATGCCACTGAGACATCGGAGGCAGGCTCCTAGATTTACACAATTTAAGAGTGGGGAAAACAATGCCATATTAGGGCTAACACACCAATATGAGAAGGGAACTTGCAGGAAAATCCCCTTCTAATCCCACCTTCCTTCCACAGTTCAGAAACGTGGTCTTGCCTAAGACTTTCAGAAAAAGCAGGACCACGTAATTCCTTTCCTTATCTTTGCTCTCTCTCCTTTGTATCCTCTCTCCTCCATTCATTCGCTCTTGCTTCCCTGGGTTACACTTCCTTAATAAAGTGGTATCATGTAACCTTCTGTCTCAGGATCTGTTTTCTAAGGAATCTGTGCTAAGGTCATCCTGTTGGTGAAAATTTTGAGAACCATGGGCTAGAAATGCTTGAAGCTAACTCAAATGTTCAAGTCATATTAAGTTATATTATTTTGGTATATGGTTAAAATCACTCACTTTTATGAAAAATTCATTTCATATATTCAGTCTTTCAGTCAAAAATAGTCCAATGGTTCCTAAATTTTTGCCACCAAACTCAATGTTGCACCTTCCCCGATGAGATTTTTATGGATTCCACAGCATATTTTATAATTTTAATTTCTAAATGTGTTTAGTGATATATGTGTGTGTGTGTGTGTGTATACAGCATTTATATTAAGTGTGTATATGTCTATATGTAGTCTTTTTTAACAGATGTATTCTTCTTATCCTAATTTCTGGAAATTGTCTCATTACTTTAAAATATAAACATTTTTTAGTAAAATCTGACTGAAATGTAACTTCATTTGGTGTGAAGGTGTGGTGATTCAGCTGGCTTTGTAATTCTTAGCTAGAAGCTTGGATCTCACACAAGTGCCAGGGTCAGTATAATGAAAGCCAGAAAATGGAAACTCCTATTTCCCAAAGGACTTGTCTACATGTAAAATATCTGTTATTTAACCCCTTGCCTTTCACGATTTTTTCTGAGTTGTGTCCCTGCAGAAGTTTTTATCATTAAGTCCCAAATCAGAGTTGGCTAAGATTTGCTTATATCTGTATGGTCTTAGCCTAGAAATATATCCCCTATTTTCAGATAAACCATGAGCACATTCAATAGGCTCCAAACATTAAAACACAACTTCTTTAAAGGTCTGCGAAGGTCGTAATGGGTTTTACTATTTTCAATATTTCAAATTATTTATAAATAATAATGTTTACTAGTAACTAGTTAACTAAAATATCATGCTACTGTAAACTTACTGCAACTAAAATATCACCTACTGTAAGCTGGAATTGTATCAACGGTGAGAGAGCCAGTTAATTCATTTTGAATAGAAGCTTTGGTGGAGATGTATTTGTTTGATAAATTAAAAATGAGAAATAAACTATTGAAAATGAATAATGTTAAAATGTCTTTCAAAAATATAAGATCAACAAAAATTATAAAAGTCCTGATTGGTGGTAGAAAGATTTGAGAAACTTTGACTTAATCTGTGGTACAAAGAAAGAATTATTCAGTGGTCTGTGGACCCTTTCTTATTATTCAAATGCTGAATTTTATAATAAGGAAGGGCTTTTATGGTCATGGTATTTAAAAGCAAAGACAAGGAGGGCAGTTAGTTTTCCCAGTGTGAAAGAGTACTGGTGTAACTTTGCACTAACATTGTACTCTTTGCATAAACCAAACCTATTATTACATGGTTCATTTGTTTTTCAAAAGTGAAGCCGGGAGTATGCCTTGCCCTTTTTTCCTTAGAAAAAGTTTGATTTCCCAAAACTTCACTCATCTCCACGTGACTGACTGAGTCCCCTTAACAAGTATACAATAGGCAATAAGTGTAAGAAGAAACGAGAATCTCCATGAATGCCACCAGCTCAGTAAGAAAGGAACTTTTTCTGAACCACTTCTATTGGTATTTACAGACATGAATTTACAGAAAGAAGTAGAAAAAAACTTTTTCTATCCACCACTCTTTTTATCAGGTAATGCCTTTAAAAGAGCGACTACGCGGAGAGGGATAGCTTTCATTTTGTTTACTGCTTTTTCTCTCTCCAGCATCATTATAAAGAGAACACATTTTATATATACATTTCAACAATTCAAAATCAGATTTTTTTTTGAAAACCTTAAGCTTGTGTCATTATTTTAAAAAGAAAAAAAAAAAGACACGAAATGGTTAATATAAAAACCAACTCACCAATGATGCCACTATCTCTGCTTTCGAGGGTGGAGGTTGGACTAGTGACAGCCCCGTAGCTGCAGTCCTTGGCAGTTGCATTTGTACTGACTGGTGGGAGGGTGGAGCAGGGGCTACTGGCTGGCGGAGAGGCAGTGCTGCTAGTCAAGGTGGAACAGGGACTTATCCGCTGAGTGATTGCTGAGGTCTGAAAAATTAGAATGAAAAATAAATAAGACAAACTGATCAGCTGTTAAAGTAAAATATATCTAATGGTAAAATATAAGCTTTGATGAGAAAAAGAAGAAAATCTACATGCACAGCTTTTACATCTATTAGGTTCTATTTATTTTTGCTTTCTAGGATAAGAGATTCTGCATTCCACAATTAAGGTGAAACTTAATAAACTTAACATGAGCAGAGACTATGGCCAATTTTTCTGCCTAGAAAATTTCCAGTAGCAAGTATTCGTTATCACTGCAATGAATTAGCAGAATAATTTTTAAAATTAAGCACCAGTTGTCCTTGCTATTTCCAATCAGTAAAACTTATGAAGTCTTGAATATTGTCTTGTTAAGAATTTCCTTCAGATAGAAAAAAGAAATGTATCTCCAGCTAAAGAGAAATAAAAATAAGGTTATTGATGCAAACAACTAGAATTTTTTTGATACATAAGTAGCTGCCGGAGATAATAAATGAATACAGAGAAAATGCCTTATTCTAAAAGTCTAATAAAACAAATCAAACAATATTAATTTCATACAAAATTAAATTTCTCTGTAGAAACTAATTACAGACTAAGATCACTTTGTATCCAGAATAATTCTTACACTGAAGTTACCTCCTTTTTAAGCTTCTGATGGGAAGGAATAATCACCAAAACAATTGGTGGTAATATATTCAGGTTTACTGAATGTAATGACAACTCATTTTTCTTTAGCTCTTTCTATTCAAATTACTGAAATAACGAATAAACATATTTTTTTCAAAAAGTATAAGAAATTTTATTCTTTTCAAAATAAGTGATCAATGACAAAATCACATGGATGACTAATGATAAATTTGACATCTTTAATTCTTAAAAGAAGCAGAAGCCTTTCAACTTCTTTAAATACAAAGTCTTTCTTCATATTCTCTCTGCTAAAATTGAAGATTTATATTTAATACATGATTGGAAAACATGTTGATCACTAAATATGAGACTATTAAGGCTCTTTGACTCATCCTAAAAAGATTTCTAGATGCAAGCCCTTGTATTTAATCATCTGTGTTGAATCCAGGTTTTGATTTTTAATTTAAATGCTATAATCAGGTCATAAAATGTACATTCAGCTCAACCAAGCACAAGTGACATTCTCAGAATCCTGTAAACAAATAAATCTTTTCAATCATATTAATAATATTAGGAACTGATTTTTCTTATGTAAGCCATCAAATCTATGCCATTTCTCTTCAATTACATAATTTTCCTCCAGAGCAGGGAGGAGTTTCGATTTCTTTGTATCTCCTTTTTTTTTTTTTTTTAATAAAATGATACTGAGCAATGGTTTTTAACTAGGCATGCAGTACAATCACCTGTGGAATGACCAAAAACAAACAGGCTCCCCTACAAAACGGACATACTGAGCTCCACCCCAGACTTACTAAATCAGAAACCTCTCTAGTTAGACTTTGGCATGGCAATTTTTAACCTTTTCATTCTCAGTTTAAGAAACATGCAGGTAATGAAATGAACTATACTAGGGTCTTTTACATAGCTACACCTGTAGTCATCCCACATTGAAAAAGTTTCATTTTGGTATGGATCTATTACCTCTACAACAACTCATTTCCTCATTTCCGTTTTTAGACAAGATTTGCAGTCTGTTCTTTGAGAAAAGAAAATGTATTATATGCATTAATATAGCCAATTGGAAGGGTAAGCTCAAATGACACTATTTTTACTAAGTTATTTTCTGCAAAATATAGCATATATCACAGACTTTGTCTTTAAAAACTTTAGCTATAAAAGCAAAGCTTAAAGGTCAAGTCAAGAGCAGAAAATTGTTCATGGCTTATGAATTAAAAGGCAGGCTTTACATTTATTTAGGGAAGCCAGTTGAAGACATAGAAACCTCTTAGGCAGAAAGACATTATCCACTTCCAAAACCTTTCAGTGGTTTCCACACTGTTCTTAGTGTTCTCCAGAAGGATCCAAAACTCTCAATCTGGATCTCTTAAAGGTCCTACAAATACAGAAGAACCTAATGATGGAATTCATAAGGCACATCCTAACACCTCAGAAACTACTGAGAGAAGAAAATACAGCGATCAACTGAGTATCATTTTCAGTATTTCGTTTTTGCAGAAAAATGATATATGCTGACTTGCCTGTGCTGGATTCTGTCGTTACTAGTACCAAGGATACCATTACTATAGGGTCTTCCTAAACAAAGCAATCTATCTTTGTTATTATTCTGTTTAGCTCAGAAGGTCACCAAATGAACATAACCTCCTAGTTCTTAGTAGTCTTCCCAAAAGTAGATATTCTGATGATCAATTTAGTCACTTACTTCTGTGGTTCTAAGGTAGTTTTATGGTTTATTATATTCTAAGAAAGCTAACATTAAGCTTCATTATTAATACTTTACATTTAATACTTTACAATTAAAACAATTTTAATATGTTATTTCATTTACTTCTTATCAACCAAGTATGAGACATAATATTATTTTTCCCATTTAAGAAATGTGAAAATGAAACTGCTGTAAGCATGAGCTATAAATTTTCCTTAAATCATATAGTCTTCACAAATATTTATATACTAATTATAGTGCATATTATTTTATACCTTTTATATATATGGCATTTTATGCCTTACAAGGTGTTTTCATATTCATGATTTAACTTGAGCTTCACGGTAATCCTGTCAGGTGTTATTATTTCATATTACAATGGAACACCATGGTGTAGCTGTTAAGGACATAGGTTGTGAAAGTAGACTGCCTGGATTTAAATACTATTAAATCATTTTGGCAGTGTGTTTCCCTTTTTTGTCTCGAGATGGCTTCTTCTATATGTCCTCAGTTGAAAGACTTCTGTTGAACTAACATTCAGGTGGTTTTAATGATGGCTGCTCTGTAGTTTAGTTGTAATTTTGATGTGGTTGTGAGAAAAGGCAAGCGCAGCATGTACCTACTTCTCTATCTTGACTGGAATTCTCGTGTTTTCACCTTTTTAATCTAAAAATTGGAATATAAATAGACCCTACCACACTGGGTTGTAAGAAAGCTTAAACGAAATAGTGTAAATAAAGC
>NW_006436283.1:12851194-12930709 GCF_000325575.1 Pteropus alecto
CAGGTGGTTTTAATGATGGCTGCTCTGTAGTTTAGTTGTAATTTTGATGTGGTTGTGAGAAAAGGCAAGCGCAGCATGTACCTACTTCTCTATCTTGACTGGAATTCTCGTGTTTTCACCTTTTTAATCTAAAAATTGGAATATAAATAGACCCTACCACACTGGGTTGTAAGAAAGCTTAAACGAAATAGTGTAAATAAAGCAATTAGTACAATGATTAGTACACAGTAAGCATTTAATAAATGTCAGTTATTATTACCTATGAAAAATCTAAAGCTTGGAAATGTTAAGTGACACGTCCAAATTTACAAAATAGTAGGTGGTAGAGTTGGAACCAGAATACAAGTTTTCTACCTCCTGGTTTGGTGTCTATTCTATTATACTATATCGCTTGAAGTACATTAAATCAATAATGCGACTCATTTACTTATTTCAGACTATATTATTCAGTAAATACACAAGTAAGGCGTGCTCCATGGACTTGTGACTTTATTCAGAAATCACTGCAACATGCTGTAACGTGAAGCATCTCAGAAACAACAAAGTACAAATTTTAGCACCTGAAGAAATGTAGCTTTTTAGAAACAACAGGGTCCTCAGCAAATAGACTAAAATGTCATGTTAGCTAAGTCATTTTATAGAGCAGACACATTTAACATGAACCTCAAGAAATAAAAAGTAAAATAAATGTTTTATTTATATCAATATTTAAAAAGCCCTCAACTCATATCATCCCATTTTTTTATTCACAGGGAATAGGATTTAAATGGTTACAATGTAAACTGATTAAAAAAATCATCACTCCTTGCCATCATGACACTACATTCTTCTATGAGATACAGAGCAAACAATCCCAGAGCAATGACGTGAGGAAGTGAGTTACATGGGAAAGCATTCCAGTATGAATGAGCGTTTTATGTGCTCGAGGCATGACACGGAGGTCAGTGTTGCTGAAGAGCTGCAGGTGAAAGGGCGAGGGGCAGGAAATGATGCAGGAGAGGTTCGCAAGGGGTCAGACCAGGTGGGGCCTTTCTGGTCATGGTAAGGATTTTAGATTTAATTCTAAATTTGATGGAAATACAGTGGAAGACTGAAAGCAGAGAAGTGAAAGGATCAAATTCCCATTTTACAAGGATCACTCTGGCTATCATGTATACAGACTACAGGGGGTGACAGTAGAAGCAGAGACCTATTAGACAGCCATTTATCCATACAGTAAATATTTACTGAGCACCTACTAATTATAGACACAGCAGTAAAAAGAAGAGGCAAAAGTTTCAGGCTTTCCAGTCTTACATTCTCGTAGCTGTTGTAGCCCAGGCAAGAAATGACAGTGGCTTGGACTTAGGTGTAGCAGTGAAGACTGTGAGAAGGGATCGGATTAACATACATTTTGAAGATAGCCTACATGATTCGCTGAAAAAGTGAATGTGGAATATGACAGAAAAGTCAAGAATGGCTCCTAAGCATGTAGATGATACCATCTGCTCAGATAGAAAACACCGCAGCAGGAGCAGGTTATGAGAAAAAATGCAAGGGTTCAGATTTCGACACGTCAAATTTGAGATTTAACATATAAGTAGAAAGGTGGTGTAGGCAGCTCTGTATACAGATCTGGAGTTACAGGAAAGGCAGGGCTAGAGATAATGTTTTGTTATATTATGTTTTTATTGTTTCAGTTTAAAATATTTTCTAATTTCTTCTTTGATTCAAAGGCTATTTAGATGTATGTTAATATCCAAACATTTTCTAAGTTATCTTTTAGCTATTGCTCTGTTAAGTCATTTTGTAATTGATTAATTCTACCATGGTCACAGTAATTGGAATCTTTTGAAATTTGCTGAGATCTGCTCTATAGCTCAGCATGTTATCAATATGGTACATGACCCATGTGCCTCTGGAAACAATGTGTATTCTCCAACTTCTGGGTACAGTGCTCATATACATGTCAATTTTGTTTGTTGGCTTATTTACTTATCTACTGATTTATTTTCTCATTTGTTCAATAAATGAACCAATACCTGAAAGTGGCTTTTTAAAGCTAAGAATGAAACTAAAAGATGTTTCACAAACTGAAGAAAATAGTAATTATGAAAAATTAAGTGATATCTCCAAGCCTCAAAAGGCATTCGACAATTGGGATTAGTCTCAGTGTGCGCGCGCGCGCACACACACACCCATCCAACCTCCCCTCCTCCACCACCCCCCCGTGACATTTTTCCTTTCCTGGTTTAACAGGATGATTTATCTCATGTTTCACAAAGTTGGTTACAAGCTCTTTACCTGATTTTCGTCCTGTACTTCCATGTTGTATTGGTCACCTGGCTGAACTTCCGTGACTTTCTCTCCAAGGAGGAAACCCAGACGAGTCATGAGTGTATTTGCTGCCTCATCTACAGATGGAGGGGGACCAAGATCCTGTTCAGCATCACCTAAAACAGGAAGATATTGAAACATATGAATCTTTCATAATAAAATGGCCGAGTTCTGCAAATATTCTTATATTCAGTTTGGTCATTTCCTTTGTTTTTACATTCTAAACCCAAAATTACAAGGTCCCTGTCTAGAATCTGATTTTCCCACGTTTACATATTATAATTGCTATACAGTTTACTCAGATTATCCTCTACTTATGTGCTTAAAATGAGTCTGAATGTTTTTGTAACTTACTGAATAGAAAAAGTTTCCCATTTCCTTGACAATTAGACTTCCAATACAGTCCTAGTCTTGGGATCTAGTTCCTGGCTGCAATCACTACCTTCATTTAGGTTCGTTTATCTTTTTTTCCCCTTACAATTTGTGTGAATATCCTTTTATTTTGAAATCAGTTCAAATTTACAAGAAACTTTCAAGAATAGTACAAAGAATATTATTTTCCTTAACCATCTGAAAGTACTGACATGATGTCTCATCCTCCCCAGATACCATGTATTTCCTTATAAACAAGGATATTCTCTTACATAACCATAGGACCAGCACAGAAATCAGGAAACTAACATTTTACATTATTATGCTCTCATCCACAGACACCATTTAAGTTTTGATATTTGTCCCAGTAATGTCCTTTCTAGAAAAAGGATCCAACAATTCAGGATTGTGTAATGCATTTAGTTCTCAGTTTCCTTTTATCTCTTTTGATCTAGAACAGTTTTTCAGTCTTTTCTTAATCGTGACCTTGAAACTGTTTAAGATTTTAGGCCAGCTGTTTGCACAAAGTCTCTCCATTTGAATTTATCTAATGTGACCTCATGATCTGATTCAGGTCATCCACTTTTGGCAGGAATATCACAAAAATAATGCTGTGTTAACTTTGATCACTTGGTTATGGTAGTGTTTGCCAGATTTTTCCACTCTAAAATTATACTTTTTCACTTTGCAATGAATAAGTATTTTGTAAAGGAATTCTTTGGGATTATGTAAATATCCCATTCCTCAACAAACTTTTAAATTAAAAAAAAAGTTTGTGATAAAATACACATTACAAAATCTGCCATTCTAATTATTTTAAGTGTAAAATTTAGTGGCATTAAGTACATTTACAATGTTGTACAAAAAAGTTTGTGATAAAATACACATTACAAATTCTAATTATTTTAAGTGTAAAATTGAGTGGCATTAAGTACATTTACAATGTTGTACAACCATTGCCACTATCCATTTCCAGAATTTTTAATCTTCCCTCAAAAAAATTCTGTACCCATTAAATAACTCTCCATTACCCTCTCTTACTAACCCCTAGTAATCTCTATTCTACTTTCTGTCTCTGTGAATTTGCATATTCTAGGTATCTCATATAAGTGGAATCATACAATATTTGTCCTTTTATGTTTAGCTTATCTCACTCAGCATAATGTTTTCAAGGTTCGTCCATGTTGCAGCATGTATCAGAATTTCATTTTTTATATTTCACTCCTTTTATGACTGAATAATATTCCACTGAATGTATATATGCCACATTTAGTTTACTTATTCATCTCATATTGGACATTTGAGTTGTTTCCACCTATTAAATAATATGAATAATGATAGCATAAACATTGTTGTACAAGTATCAATCTGAATCACTCCTCCATAATCTATTTAAGCATCCATTAATGTTTCTTGGTTGAACTGACTACCGTTATGTTTGCCAAACAGTGATTTTTCAAAATCCATTACTCTTTCCACAGTGTACTTTCTTTTATCTATCCATCCATCCATCCATCCATCCATCCATCCATCCATCCATCCATCCAAACTCAAAGATTCCTCTCTGATTCAATGAGTTGTAGTTTGTTACTATCATTATTTAGTTGCTCAAATTGTCCCAGAGTTGGCCAGGGTTAAGCCTTTTCGATTTGGCTTCTATAACCTTTTGACATATCCCTGTCATTTTCTGAGCACTTCTTTGCTTTCTGGCATAAGATATTCCAGGCTCATCTTGTACTTTCCCCGCCCTAGTCCTGGAATGAATCCTTTTCCCAAGAAAGCCCGGTTCTTTTTAATGGAGAAAGGTATTTAAACTATCAGGTAGGCTCACTGCTATTAGGATGTCACTGATCTCCAGATCACTTAGTAGGCAGAGTCAGGCAGTGCATTCACACATACACATGCACACACACATATATACAGAAATACATACATTCACATACACACATATTTATATTCATTTTTATTTGCAAATCCATATACAAACACACATCCCAAAAGTTCACAGTGACACTCTAATTCTAGTTTAATACCATAGGGTTAATTCTAGTTTTTCTCCTTTCCAAAGTTGTAATTCCGTTCTCTAATAGTGAGAAATCTGGCTCTCATTATCCTTACTTATTTAATCTATTCTCCCTACATGTAACAAATTCCACTGTTGCTCATTGCCACCCTGCACACAGATGCTCTACTAATCCCTACTGGGTTCCCACCCCATGCCAGACTACCACTTCTCTCACAGTCAGAATCATTTTTTTCGAAATTGATATATAATTAATATACCATAGTGGTTAGCAACTACAGGAATTATTCTTTTTCAAACTTTTTCACCGAGGGATGTTGAACAAAGTCAGTATAAGGTTTTCCCTTGGATTCACCATTCAGATAAATTCATTTCTAAATAGAGAATTTATAGAAATCATATTAAAAGGAACCAGGGAACTCAAGATGATCTGTTCTAAATGTGATGCAGAAGTAATTTACTAAACTGAATATCTGTTCACAATAACTCGATTCACTATCAACATTTTTTCAGGTTTTTTTTTGTTTTTTTGTTTTTTACATTTAGATGCATTTAATCTAACTTTGTAACAATCCACAACAGCACAGAATCTACAGGACATTACAAAAAAATTTTTTTGGAGTCGGATATGTCCTTTCAGCTTAGCAAGCATTTGCTACAGTGTCATAAAATTTGATGCCAAAATACAATAGCTTCTTAATTTTTAGGACATTTAGTATTACACTCTAAACTAGTCCAATGACAAGTGAGATTTAATTGTTATTATTCAGTTTAATAGTTATCTTCACTTCTCTACTAAAGATACAAGCTGAAGGTCAGAGGAAGGGACTATATGTATATCTTTGATGGAACTCAAGTGTTCCATCTGTGGAAAATCTATATAGAACCCTCATTGAATTTATGTCAGAGTAGAAAAACTGGCTCAATTTCCCCTTCTCTACTTCCTCTCCAAGAGGCAACAAAAATTTCTCTGCCACAGAACAGAAATAAGAGAATTGGTAGAGTGATTTTTACATTACAACTATTTAGATTCACCCTGAGAATGATTAAAAGCTTCTTATTCCTTGATAAAATAAAAAGGTAACTGCTATATTCAAATTCACAAATTACCCTTTTCTCCTTCTATAAATTAAACTGGCTCAGCTTTTACAAATTCTCACATAGATTCCTGACTTGTAGATTTTCTGGTGTTCCATTTCACTTTTTTTAAAATAGAAAGTTATTCTGATAATTATCAAATATCTTATATCTACATGTTAACATTAGGTGTGATGAGGATATATATAACATGGAGAAGTTACAGTTACTGATTTTGAAACATTTATAATTTATATGAAAAATAAGACATGATTCATTTATTTAACATATTATGTACAAGTACTTATTATGTACAAGTCACTAAACACTTTACAAATATTAATCTTTATAACAACTTTGTGAAGTAGGTATTATTACTTTCATTTTACAAGAGAGAAAACTGAGGCACAGAGAAATTAAGTTGCCTACTCAAAGTCACACAACCAATAAATGGTGGAGCCAGATTTATAGTCCAGGTTCCTTGACTCTAGAATCCATGCTCCCAACTAGTATGTCATACTGCCTCCCTCACCGGAAAGTAATATCACAATTAGTGAGAATGTTTAAATAATAGACAACTTATTAGCAGGCACATTGCTTATAGTATTAGTGATATTATGCTATAATAAGAAATACATATTCGGTCTTTGTTATCAATTCTTGAAATGGAGCTCCTAACCGCTTGAATTTCCTGAGTGACAGGGGTGAGAGAAGTGTCTTTTGTTTTTCATAATAAGCCCCTTTCAACCACCCATGAGTTTATATCACTGTAGTGACTCTTAGCGGGATACTAGGTAGTGTCAGGATAAAAACTGGTTGCCAGAGGACTATGTGTTTAGAGGATTGGAACTTTTAGTCCCACCCCTATGTGTGTTTAGAGGACTGGAACTTTTAGTCCCACCCCTGACCTACAGGGAGGGGAGGGAACTGAAGGTGTAGTTAATGACCAAGGGCCAATGATTTAATCAATCGTGTCTGCATAACAGACTGCCATGAAGACATTAAACAATGGGGTTTGGAGAGCTTCTGGGTTGATGAACACATCAGCCTTTGGAGGGGGTCGTATACCCGAAACTCCGCAGGGACGGAAGCTCTTGTGCTTGGGACTTCCTGACCTCCCCTCCTATGTACCTCTTCATCTGGCTGTTCATTTGTATCCTTTAAGATATCCTTTATAATAAACTGGAAACAATAAATAAAGTGTTTTCTTGGGTTATTTTGAGAATGTTAAAGAGCAGGAATTATACTTTATGTAAGCTTTGAGATTGGCTTTTTAAAAATTCAACATTATGCCCTTAAAATCCATTCAGATTACTGCCTGTTTCAAATAGTTTGTTCCTTTCATTTCTGAGTAGTAATGCATTGCATAGATGTACCACATTTTGTTTAACCATTAAGCCACTGGAAGACATTTGAGTTGTTTCCGGTTTCTGGACAGTTTGAATAAAGCTGCTATGAACATTCATGTACAGGGTTTTGTGTGAACCAAAGTTTTCATTTCTCTAGAACAAACACCCGGGAACACAATTGCTGGGTCCGTGTCCCTGATGGACTGATGGCGGGTATATGTTTAACTTTTTCTTTTGGTTATGTTCTCTCTCTTTTTCTCCTTGTGGGACTCTGACCTTATTAGGCTTCTTGAAGTGGTCTCACAACTCACTTCCAGTCTTTTTTCACTGTGTTTTACTTTTGATAGTTTCTAATTGGTATGTCTTCCAGTTCACTCATCTTTTTTTCCTGCAATATCTAATCTGATGTTAACTCTACCTATTGTATTTTTTATTTAAATCTCTGATAATGTAATTTTTATCTCTAGAAGTTCACAGTGGGTCATTTTTATATTTTCATGCCTCTGAAATACTATTTCCTCTATCTTCTTGAACCTATGGGTTAAAGTTATAATAATTGTTTTACTGCTTTTGTCTACTAATTCTATCACCTGAATAATTTGGGGATTGACTTTGACTGATTTTACTCATTATAGGAAGTATTTTCCAACTCCTTTGCATGCATTTTGTTACTACAGTGTGTGGATTTTCCTTCTTGCCCATTTGGATACTATTTCTAAACTACCGAGTTACATACTTTATATTATTAAAAATTATTAAAATCTATTACAATAACAAGAGCATTTATAGTACATGAAATGTGAAGTAAACAGTTTCTGATTAAAATGCTAAATGTTATTCTGAAGCTATCTGTAATAACATTTAAAAGTACCTAACCTCATTGGATTTCATAACACATTACTATACCACACTATACACAAATGGCAGGCAAGAAGCTACAATTATATATTATAGTGTCATGCATTATTCACAATAGTCCAAATGTTACTCATTTAAGAAATGAGTTTAGTAATAAACTAAACTCTTCTTTTTTCTTCTAAGCTTTATGCTCATGTTACTCTTATTTTTACTACATCACTCTATTCTCTTAACTGCTTTTCTTCTATGGTTCTGATAGAGGTTTAAAAGAAACTAATATTTATTACTTTTAAGAAGTCCAAAAGTTCATATACTTTATATAACACTGAAGTATTTATGGAAGAAATTATATAAAGTCCAGGTTTTGCTGAAATTGCTACAAAAATGGGAAAGATACAGAGAAGCAAAGTTGTCAAAATTATTGTTTTCAGCACTACAAGATTATCCTATAATCTTTTCAGTCTTCAACAGACCTTAGTCTTATAGTGGTACATAGACAGGACTTTTTTGGGTTACCTTGTGTATGTCAAGGATGGGGAATTATCTCAAGGCACAGAACTTAAGACTAAAAATATATCTCATATTTTTCACATATTTTAAAATTATAATAACAGCTAGCACATATGTGGATTAATTATATGTGAGGTACTGTTTATAAGTATTTTATATATATTAACTCATTTAATTATCACAACCACCCTATGAGATAAAGCACTCTTATCCCCATTTTAAAAATAAGGAAAATGAAGCACAGAAGGGATAAGTAACTTACTTAAATTCCTATGGCTGTTAAGTGGCTGGAGCCAGGTAATCTGGACCTAGAACTCAAGCTCTTAACCCCTAAAGTTATACTGTCATCCTTGATTCCAGTCTCTTACCATGTTGATGGGCATCACTCCGTACCTCTTCCCTGCCCAAGGCATTTGCTCAAAATTCTCAAAATTCTTCTTAAATCCTCATACCAAATATTTTACCTATCTTTTTGTCTCATCCATGACCATCCGGGTGATGTGAAGAGGGTGTCATCTTCATAACCAAACACGCCCAATTAAGGTATGTCCCTAAACAAAGATAGTACTTTCCTTGAGTGGAATTCTGCTTGTGACTTCTTTTAAAATGATGAACTTGGAGTATGATAATAAACAAAACAAGACGGCTGGTAGAGTGTTAAAAAATAATCACTGTGAGACACAAAATAAACCGTACAGCATTCATACATAATGCTTATAAAAACTATTTAAATTTATAGCTCTTGGTTTTATTTTGGCTATTTGGGAGTAGTGTGTTTATGCATTAGGCTTTGCTCCCAGACCACTGAATGAGAAATACTAAAGGATTCTAACATTAACATGGATATGGAAAGACCCAGGAATAGTAAAGAAAACTTGAAGAATGACTTCTATTACTCAATATAAAGAATTAACAGAGGGTAGGGGAAGGGGAGAGATAGAAGGGTTAAGGGGAGTCGAATATGTGTGCACAGAAAGAAAACCAACTATGAGAGATGCACATACAGCGTAAATATATATATGCCTTACTGTTAAAAAAAGAATATAATGCTAAAGTAATTAAGACAGGGTATAACTGACAAAGCATAGATAAAAAGACCAATGAAACTGAATAAAGATTCCAGAAGCATAGCTATACATATATAATCACCTCATTTAGGACAAAGGTACCACTGCAATATTTTAGTAATAGGATGGTGTTTTCAATAATTGGTGATAGATTAATATGACATGAATAAAAATGAAACCTGTTCTTACCTCATATCATATACAAAAGTCAATTAGAGATGGATTATAGACCCAATTAGAGATGGATTATAGAAAAGTAAAACAATAAATTTTCTGTAAGATAACCTAATAGAATGGCTTCATGACCTAAGACTAGCCAAAGACTTCTTAAACAGGACAAAAAAGGCACTAACTATAAAAGAAAATATTAGTAAAGTGAAGTTTATTAATAACAAAAACTTCTGTTCACCAAAGATCAATAAAGACAGTAAAAATGCAAGCCATAGAGTGCGGAAAAAATATCTTTAATTCATATATCTTACAAAGGACTTATATCTAGAATATATAAAGAACCCATACAAATTAATAAGAAAAATACAAACAGTCCAATTAAAAAATGAATAAAAAAAATCTACACGGGAATTTACAAGAAGACAGCCAATGACCAATAAGCATAGGAAAAGCTGTTCACCACTACTGGGAAAATGATAACCAAAACCACAATGAGATACCACTACACATGCACAGTGTAGAATAAAACATGAAAGAAACAAACTAAAAAAACACCCGACAATATGCGGTAAAAGAGCACTT
This sequence comes from Pteropus alecto, assembly GCF_000325575.1. NCBI lineage: Eukaryota > Metazoa > Chordata > Mammalia > Chiroptera > Pteropodidae > Pteropus > Pteropus alecto. The sequence continues at coordinate 12,861,520 of NW_006436283.1, forward strand.
AAATACTACTGTGCTGGTGGGAACATAAATTGGTTAGCAACAAACTTGGAAAAAATTTTTAAGAAAACCTTACAACTCAACATATATGTCCACTATCAGGTATATACCAAAAGGATAAGTATACATAAGTGCACCAAAATATATGTAAACAAACATTCAAAATAGAACTATTCATAATAGCCATCAATAGTAGACACATAATGAAATATGACATCAATAAAATATGACATATTATTGAACAAAAATAAACATAAATGATTTCACTCATATAAAGTTTGAAAACCAGTAAAAGAAATAATTGATAAGGGTAATCAGAATAATGATTATGCTTGTAGGGAGTGGAAAATGACGTAGAGGAAGAATGAGAAAGCTTCTGAAGTGCTAGTGATGTTCTATAACTTGATTTAGGTGTGATTACATGGGTGTGTTCACTTCATAAAATTTTATAGCTGCATAATTATAATTTGTGTATCTTTCTGTACTCGTTATATTTTAATTTTTAAAAATTACAGAAACTGTATTAAGGACAAAGGACACTGGGTTTGAGAATGAAACAATATTCATAATATCCAGGTTTTTTTTCCTCCAAGAAGGATGTCTAGAATTATGAAAGAAGCCAGTATACACAGGAAATATTTTATAAGTTAAAGGAAGTACTAGAGAGCAAAGCAAAAAACCAACTTGTCTTAGAAGAGCGGAAAGAGGAAGTGGAGGGAAGGCATTCTTGGAAGAGGCTATATTAGAATTTCTTGTGATGGAGGAGTCTGATTTTTTTAACAGAAGAGTTAGGGAAACAGAACACAGGGAACAATTTTCAGATTCAAATTCGATATGACATACCACTTTGACACAGATATAGAACCCTAAGATCAAATCTGATTAAATGTAATATATTTAATGTTTTAAAAGAATGTTTTATTTCTTATAAATAACAATAACAATATTGTTATTGTTAATAACAATATTGGTAGTAGCACTAATAATAAAAATAACTAACACTGAGATATTATTGTCTGGTACTTTTCTAAGTACTTTACATGTATTAAATCATTTAATCTTCACAACATTTCTTACCTTACAAACAGTAAAAGTGAGGTACGCAAAGATTAAGTCCTTGCTTGCCCATGGTTCCACAGTTAGGTAAACGACAATCTCAATATTTGTCCAGGACGGCTGGCTCCTGAGCCTATATTCTTAACTACCTCATTATTTTGCCAGGAAATATGTGATAATATTGAGTATAAATTGTTTACATGGTCATTTTATTTATTTTTATCTTAACAGTATCCAGCAGAATTATATGATGATAAACAATTAGAAAAGCATTCATTAATTTAATGAATATTTATTTAGTATTTTCTGTGCGTGTCCAGCCCTGTTAGGTGTTATGTATTCATTTATGAACAAAAGGCATAGTCTCTATTCTTAAGGAGCTTATGGCCTCATGGGGAAATTAGAAAATAATTTAATTAACTCATAGTAAATTAAACTCTATGATAAATATAATGTTGAAAAAAAACCAAGTGCTGAATATTTCAGAACACTTTGGTTTTTATTATTAAATTAAATTTATTGGGGTAACATTGGTTAACACATTTATGTTTCAAGTATGCCTTTATTTTTCTTGATGGCACCAATTCCCCTTTCAAAGATGGTTTATACTTTATAACATTTGCAAAAACTGCCTTCTACTTGAAGTAGCCAAACTGCGGAGGGATTAGACAATGATTAAAACTGTGTCAAGACATAAAAACCAACACAAAGATCAATGAAACAGAACAGAGAGCCCAGAAATAAATCCATACATATATGGTCAATTAACTTAAGACAAACAGGGTAAGACTTTATAGTGGAAAAAGAACAGCCTCTTCAATAAATGGTGTTGGGAAAACTGGACAGACATGCAAAGGAATGAAATTAGACTATTTTACACCATGCACAAAAATTAACTCAGATTAAAGAATTGAATGTAAGACCTGAAACCATAAAACTCCTGAAAGGAACTATAGGCAGTAAGCTCCCTAACATAAGTCTTGGATCTTTTTTGGATCTGACTTCAAAGGCAAGGGCAACAAAAGCAAAAATATACAATTGGGACTACATCAAACTAATAAGCTTCTGCAGGAAGGAAATGAAGGAAACCATCAACAAAATGAAAAGGCAAGCTAATGAATGGGAGAAGATATTTGCAAGTCATGTATTTAGTAAGGCGTTAATATCCAAAAATACATATATAAAGTCATACAACTCAATTATAAAAACAATCTGATTAAAAATGGGCAGAAGATCTAAATAGACTTTTTTTTTTTCCAAAGAAGACATACAGATGGCCAAAAGGCACATGAAAAGATGCTCCATATCACTAATCATTAGGGAAATGCAAATCAAAACCACAATGAGGTATCAACCTATTAGAATGGCTATTATCAAAAAGACAAGAAATAACAAGTGTTGGTGAGGATGTGGAGAAAAGAGACCCTTCTACACTGTTGATGGGAATGTAAATTGGTGTAGCCACTGTGGAAACAATATGGCAGTTCCTCAAAAAATTAAAAAAAGAACTATCATATGATCCAGCAATTCCACCTAACACGGTGCTGGACACACACAGAAATTTCACAAAAACACTGGAGAAGATATATGCATCCTTATGTTCACTGCAGGATTATTTATAATAGTCACGATATGGAAACAACCTAAGTGTACATTGATGGATGCATAAAGATGGGGCATATATCCATACAATGGAATACTACTTAACTAAAAAGAGCATGAAGTCTTGCCCTTTGTGACATGAATGAACCTTGAAGGTATTATACTAAGTGAAATAAATCAGACAGAGAAAGACAAATACCATTTGATTTCACTTATGTAGAATCTAAAAAACAAAATAAATGATCAAACAAAACAAAACAAAACAAAACAAAACAAAACAAAACAAAACAAAACAAAGAAATACAGAGAACAGATTTGTGATTGTTAGAGGAGAGAGGAGTTGGGAGAACAGGAAGAAGGGGATCAAGAGGTACAAACTTCCAGTTGTGAAATAAGTCACAGGAATGTAATGTACAGCATGGTGACTACAGTCAATAATATTGTATTGCATGTTTGAAAGCTGCTGAGTAAATCTTAAGAGTTCTCAACACAAAAATAATTTTTTAACTTTATATGACAGATAGTAACTAGACTTATTGGGGTGATCATTTCACAGTGTATATTAATATCAAATCATTCTGTCATATACATGAAATATGTTGTATGTGTCAATTATATCTCAATTAAAAAACTATGCCAAGGAATGAATGTCTAATAGGTAATGCATCCAAATCCCTCATCTGTATTCCACACATGGCAAAGGCTACACAAAGTCTAGTTTCATAGACTCTCTCAATTTTCAGCATTTTCGCATTGGGCTGTTTATATTTTCCTTTATGATCTGTTAATTATAAACTGCTTGTTCTCATCTACTTCAAATTACTCAGAAAGCTGTATCACATTTAATCAAATAAAGAAATCCATGATTTCTCTAAGAGAGTTACGAAACCTATGATTAGCTTGGCCCAATTGCCAAGCAAACCTGGTTACAATTTTATTTCTTAGTTCTTAATGATTACCTAAATTTTCTCTTTTCTGATGAATATTGGAAAACATGGGTGACTACTAAAAGCACAGGCTATTTGTCACAGTAAGTGCTGAAGCCAGGAGGCTCTTCCACATCCTCCCAGAACTGAAATCCAGATTGTGAGACACACTGCCTACCAGCGACCAAGACCCAAAGCAGCCACCACTGGCTGAACTCCACTCACAGAGAGGCTGACTTTAAAGCATTTATTCCCCCCGACCCCCACCCCCACTTCTTAGTTCCCTTGGGAATACTTGAAGACGGGGAAGAAACCGAAGAAACAATTGTTGAAACTGGAGGATGAGTACATGGGAGTTTCTTGGGTGTGTTTAAAACTTTACACAATAAAAAATTTTTTTCTGGCTTGGCCATGTGACTTTACTTGGACCATGGAATGTTATGGGCAGAGGACTGAAATGTGCTTATGCATTTGGTTTTGTTCTTGTTCTCTGCTGATCAGCAAGAAAAGAGCTTCTCTTCACCTGATGCTCCTTTAGCCTGGGCCCCAGAAAGAACACATGCAGACCTGAGTCCAACCTGAACCTCAGAGCTGCTCAGCCAACGTGCATCCTAAAACAGAGTCATTCCAATCAATATTTGAAAATCCACAGGTAAGAAAAAAAATGCTTATTTCTGGTCATTACAAGTATTTGGTTGCTTTGTTACGCAGTATTATTATGAACATTTAACTTTTAGATATTTAATTTTTCTCAAATACAACCATAACAACTTGCAGACTACAATGACATTCTGGTGGTTTTTCCTATTATGTATTTTCTGATCAATATAATAATTCTCTTACTCATCTTCATATGCACTCTTAGTTGTCCTCTTATTCTAGATTCTATTTCTTACTCATCTATTGATCTCTTTTTAAAGATATAATTTACATACAACAATCATATTCCTATAAAGTGTACAATTCAGTGAATTTTGACAGATATACACATCTGTGAAACTGCTTTCAAAATCAAGATACAGAACATTTCTATCATCTCTGGAAGTTTCCCTGAGTTCCTTTAAAGTCAAACTCTCTCTCAGTCCCTAGCCACGGGCAACCAGTGTTCTGCTTTGTTATCTGATGTTAACTTATATTTTCTATACTTCATATAAATGGAATTAAATAATAAATATTCCTTTTTGTCTGGCTTCTTTTATTTAGCATAATGTTTTTGAAATCCATCCATGTTGCTGAGTGGTTCAGTAGTTTGTTCCTTTTTATAGCTGAGCAGTATTCCTTCACATGAATTTACATTTTGTTATTTGTTACCCACTGATGGACACTGGATTGTTTCTGCTTTTTGGCTATTAAATATCAAGGTGCTATAAACATTCATGTAAATGTCTTTGGACATATTTTTTAATTTCTCTTGGACAAATACAAAGGTGTATAATAGCTGGGTTATAAAGATTACACATTTTAAAATTTAACCTTATAGGAAATTGTCAGTTTCCAAAGGGATTGTTAAATTTATATTCTCAGAAGCAGTGCATGAGTTCTAGTTGCTCCATATTCTCACCAACATCTGTATTGTGAGCTGTTTTGATGTCAGTCATGCTAATGAGTGCCCAGTGGTATCTGATGGTTTTAATTTGCATTTCTCTGATTACTAATGATTTTGAGCATCTCTTCTTGTATTTACTGGCCATTCTTATATTTTCATTTGTGAATGTCTCTTCGAATCTTTTGTATATTTAAAAAATTAGGTTCTCTTCTTGTTAGTTTTAAGAGCTATTTATTTTGGATATAAGTCTGACAGACATATGTATGTTAATATTTTCTATTCTATGGCTTGGCTTTCCCTTTTCTTAACAGTATCTTTTGAAGAGCAAAAGTTTTTAATTTAGAAAAAGTCTAACTTTTAAATTTTTTGTTTTATAGCTAACACTTCTTATGTCCTATCCAAGAAACCTTAGCCTACTCCAAGGTTGCCAAGATTTGCTTCCTAGCTCTTATATTTAGTTCTACAATATACTTTAACTTTTGTGCATGGTATAAGGTAAGGGTTAATGTTTATTTCCCATTGAATTTCTCTAACACCTTTACTGAAGAATAATGTATATCCTTTAACTTTGTTATTTTCTGAAAATTGCTAGGTCATTTTCATTTTCATACAAATATTATAATCATGTAAATTTCTAAATTTAGGATCATACAAATCTTGTAAATTTCTACAAATATTTTTTTCCTTGGGATTGCATTGAATCAATTTAGGGAATATTGCCTATTGTCACAGTTTAGTGTTGTGACAATATTTTAACAATATTGAATCCTCTAATTTTTAAATACGATATATTTCTTCATTTATTTAGACCTTTAATTTGTCTCGGCAATGTTTTATTTATAAATTTAGTGTACATGTTTTGTTAAATTTATCCCTAAATATTTCATGATTTTGGATGCTATTATAAATGAAACTGTTTATTTTCGAATTGTTCTTTGCTAGATATAGAAATACTACTGATTTTTATATAATGACCTAGCTGTCCTTCTCTTTTGAACTTACATAAGCACATTTATTCAGATGTAATTGGAAATGTATGCTGCAAGTACTGGTTTGTGTTTGGTGCATTGCTCTGCTAAAACATAATATAATAAATATTATATACTTATATAATATGAAGGTAGCTGGAGTTGGAGAGACAAGTTCCACATTCACTGTGAAACACTGACATACCAAGGCAGGTTATCAGGGGCTTGTTTTATATCAAAATTGGAAGAAATAAGGATGAGACACTCAGAACTTACTTAGCTCTAGCATTAGGATTTTTAACCAGAACAGGGAGATGGACAAAGATTATCTCCTGAATTCCTCAGGCATGTCCCTAAATATATATAGAAACCTTCTTTAATGTTAGTAGCAGCAACAATTTGGGGTGAAAACAATTTGAGATGTCATTATGATGTTTTCAAACTTAACTCCAGGAACCTGGTTCTGAGTTCCTCCAGCTGGGAATAAAGATGGGGGAGTGGAGGTAGTGTGTAAGGTTGTAAGAAAATGAGGCTAAGAAGAGCACTGTAAAACTAGGGGTGCTGTAAAGAACTGAAGGATAAGTTAATACTAATTCAGAAGCCTGAGGAGAGCTGTAGTACTAGTAAGCTACAAAAGGGCTTTACCTTAGTGCCATGAGATGACTAAGTCAAAATTGATTAATGCGGAAAGTGATACATTACCAAGGTATTAATAGATTTCAAAGTCAGGTCCAGATCTGCCTTTGTCATTGGGAATGATGGCATGGCAGCTGTCATGAAGGTCACAAAGAACAGACGGGAGAGAATGGCACAAGTCGCTGCAGAGAAGGATGCTAAAGTAAAGGTGTAAACGACCCAGGCCAGGAAAAGAAATAACCTGCAACTATGCTGGTCCAAGTAAAATATTGTCCTTGTCATTTTTACTACCATAGGTGCTGTGCTATAGTTCTCATGAAGTGTAGTGTAAAAATCACTTTACTTTTTGTGTACATAAATGTGAGTCTTATCAAACAAAAGCATTTCTTTTGCATATATATTTTTTTGTGTTCAAACATGGAAGTCATATATGTTTTACATTAGAATACTGCAATTACGTTATGTGACAAATGTATGGAAATAAATGAAGATCACCCAAATAAGAGAAAGCAAAAGGCTATTTGGAGCTTGCTATAGAGCAAAGGAGTCAGCCATCATCACTTGCACTTGACACAGACTCAAAAGCAGGCAGAACAGAAAAGCTTCACAGTGGGGAAAAAAGGAATGTCTTCAGGTATGCTCTGATTGAAGGCACTCAGCATGAAGAAGCTGAAGGTGAGCTACTAGAAGCCAGGTGTCCTACGTGATTGGATAGGGGTGCATATTTAGCTCCTTGTGGTTGGTCCTAAGTTGGAAGTGAAGACAAATACTAGGGAAGCTGCCAGTTAATAATCAAGCCCAGGTCATTTTGTTCCAGTTGTTACAGGGGTTATTGCTGGCTTCCTGGACTGGCTGCTGGACATGGTCATCTCACTTCCCACAAGTCTGACTTGTAGATAGTAGGCTGACTTCCTGAGCTAGCTACTGAAGATTGGAGGTCAAGAGTTCTGTTTTCATATATGGTCTGGCTATAGTATATATATATTCAGTTTTTCAAAAGATAGTGTTAAAAGTTTATTCTTTCTTTCTTTTCTTTTTCCTGATCTTTAAGAATACATCAGTCATATGTGGCTAGTAAATATTTTCCTGAAATCTTCATCCTTTTATTCTTATTGATTATGTCTTCTAATTACATTTATTACAGTTCACTCACAGCTGATTGATCTCAGTTGGCTGCCTTGGCAGAATTCTCATTCAGTGAAGTTTTATGCCCCTTCCCATGTGCTAATCACATTGGCCTTGTATGTAGCCTTTTTCCCATGGAAGGAGAAAGTTTAGCAGAAATTTAAAACAAATAAGATACAACAAATCAAAAACCTCTGAAAGAAAATACCACTTCCCCTTTCTTGACACCGTAGTGAAATTATAGTAAGTCCTCACTTAACATCCTCAATAGGTTCTGCAACTGTAAGCAAAACTACACACACAACGAAACCAATTTTACCATTGTCTACTTGATATAAACAAGAGTTAAGTTCCTATGGGAACTCACCATTATAATGAATGATGTTGAACAAAATTACATTATTCAAGGACCTGCTGCACTTTATTAACAGGGATTAAAAAATCACAGTCCCATCTGTTCAAGTGTACGAGCCCCTTTGCAGTAAATTAGAGAGTGAGATATTCTTAATAGAAAGAAAACTATGTCATTTACATATATTTATAACACACTAAATTTTTCATTTTCTCTTCCTCTGACTTCTTGGGTACATTTTAGTCATTTCATTCAACACAAACTGAATGAACACCTACTGTGTAGTAGTCACTACACTAAGCACTGTGTATACAGTGGTAAGCATAAGAGAAGAAATGTAGCAGATTATCCAGATGGTGTTTTTGATAATTTTAGTGTTTATTTTTTGTTGTTTGGATATTTCAGAAGAAATGGTTAGGGAATAACTATTATTCAAAAACTTTCATTAGAAAAATGTTTCGATGATTCAGCTATACAGTAGTCCCCCTTCGTCTGATGTTTTGCTTTCCAGTAGTTTCGGTTGCTCAATAGTGGTCTGAAAATATTAAGTAGAAAATTCCAAAAATAAACAACTCATAAGTTTTAAATTGCACGCAGTTCTGAGTAGCATAAAATCTTGCGCCATTCTGCCAAGGACGTGAATCATCCCTTTGTCCAGCATATCCACTCTGTATATGTTACCTGCTCATTAGTCCTTTAGTAGGCATCTCAGTTATCAGACCGACTGTTGTGGTATTGCAGTGCTTGTGTTCAAGTAACCTACTTAATAATGTCCCCAAAGCACAAGAGTAGTAATGTTGGCAATTTGGATATGCCAAAGAGACGTCATAAAATTTATTATAGATATATATATGTATGTCTGTATAGGAAAAAATATAGTATATATAGCTTTTGGCACTATGCAGTTTCAGGCATCCACTGGCGATCTTGGAACTATCCCCTGTGGATAAGGGGGGACTACTGTAGTTTTAATTCTTTCTTTCCTCTCTGTAGGGCAAATACCATATCATCTGTGTCATTATTTTAAAAATGCTACTTGGTGAGGGAACAGGTAAGGCGTATGTTGTACTAGCAAATTCATTGTATAGAATAAATTTTAACTAAGAAAATAAGCATCCTTGCTCTGGTAAGGTACCAGAAAATTGCATCTGTATTTTATGCTCTTGATTGTAATGGAAGTTTTACATGTATACAAATAAATTCTAACCAGTGTTCTTTCACTTTAAGACTAATAAATAGAAAAATTATTTGTATAAAACAAATAATACTTTTAGATTTTAAGGGTAGCCTTTTTTAAAATAATATCAAAGATAATTCACGTGGATTAATATAAGAATAAGTCTTTAATACATACATTAGGTATCTTGTGGTATAATACAAAAATGTATTATGTGGCTTTTGATACTCCATGTTTTAATAAAACATTAATTGGTAGATAAGAAAATTTCCTTAAAATTGGTTTGTAACAGAGCCAAACAATAGAAAGCCAGACGGTAGTAAGCTTGTCTCATGATCTTATTCAAATGTTAAAAGAAATTCTCCAATCATTTTGCATAATGACTCCTACTCCCTAATAAATTTTTTTTTCTAGCAGCAATATAAACATCAGCTTCATCTACTTACAGTTATAATTTAACTATTAAGGCTATTGAAGAAGGTAAGATAAAAGCAGAAAACATAATAATCCTAAATCTACCTCAATGATCTATAAAATACATTGGGGATTCTCGGCTAAATGAAGCAGACATTTAATTTCCCTCCACAATCTAATTGTAATAGGTCAAATAATGCCAGATGGAGATCGAGAGCAGGAAGGAAAGTTTTTCAGCAATTCAGAATCATGAGTAATATCATAACCACGAGAGGTAAAATTTGTCAAAATTTTGATGCAGAAGATTGATTTTATTGAGACTGAGTTTCTAAGTCCAAACCAGAGACAACTTGCTCAAAGACATGGACCATGAACCAATTCTAAAAGCCTGCTTGAAAGAGAACTTCTTTATATTTCAAGTCATCAACTGGCTAATAATATCATTTCAAATTCTTAATATATACCTCTCAGAATTTAAGGGGACTGGTTTGTCCAAGGATGTAGTGTTCTAAGACCGTTTTAGTGTACAGTCTGTTCCTATCTAGCTTCATGAGAAGCACAGACCATTGAAATAAATATGCTCCTTTTATGTACCTTAAGATGTACATGCAATCTAAAACACAAATGCTAGAATTTCTTTTCTCCAAAGAAAACAATGGTGACAGGAACCTTTCAGTAACTGGACACCCTCTAGCTGATGACAAATAATAAAACTGGACAAAATATATTTCAAAAACCTTTTAAAAATCATTAAAGACTTACAAGGTGGTGATAAATCATCAAGACAAGAACAGGGAGGAGAAAATCCAGAATGGAGATCTCGCGCGGGATGAAGGGCCACTTTAGCATTTGTTAACACGGAAGAAAGGCTTGAGCAAATGAGCTGTGCTTTTGACAGTCTCATGAGGTTAGGGGAACAAAAGTTGGAACCTAGGATCTGCTAAGAGTGGAAATTCTACTAAAACACCCCACACTTTGGGTTGAGACTTGTAAGAACTATACCCTAGGAGTAAAGATAAATCACAAGTAAACTAGGCCTTGCAGTCCTATTTGTATTGTCTCATTAGACTGAAAAATCTCAAACCCTGAACTTGGATTGAACTTGTCCCAGGTGGCAAAAGCAAATGAAAAGCCTCTCTGGGGAAAAAAAAAATCATCCTATCTTCAGATTATTTTTACAAATACTTACAAATATTAAATTCAGCATACAAAAATAACTAGGGGTATGAAAAGACAAGAGAATTAACAGAAATAACAGGCAAAAGAAATAGTAGTAAAGAAGATGGGAGTTACAGTACTGTAATTAATCTCAATTACTGAATCATGTATAATGTTTCCTCCTGGTATAGCTAAACCATAGTACTTAATAACAAATGATATTTCAAAGTGTAGCATATGTAAGCTAGTAAAAGATGTAAATCAGGAACTTGATCTAAGGTTCTCTGATACATGCTCTTTTAGAAGTCTGTGAATTCCCTGAAATTTATGTTTTAATAGGGAGAGAGGAAGGAAAATTTCTTTCTCCCATTCTCCAGTTCTTCTTTGCCACCTCCTAAAGAACGTAACGACTCCCAGTAATCCACAGTAGAGGCTGCAAACTCAAATACCTTCAGGATACCTTCAGGATACAAGTTTTAATATACGGCATGGCTAAGGGTAACGGTAGTAGGACTGATAAAGTGTACGTCGAACTGCAGAGTATATAGCAAGCCTGAAGGTATTCTAATTTTTTTAAATGTGCTTGCCAGTTTTTATCCAAAAAATTTTGTCTACTGCTTTAAAGTTAAATATGAATTGGAGGTTAAGATGGTGGTATGAGATGTTTTCCATAGTTCTAAGAACGACCTTTCACTGTGGAGGGTTCAGAGGGCCGAAAAGTGGGGAAGAATGATCCCGGGAAAGTAGATGAGAAAACTAGATCCACTTTTTGCTATCAGTGACACATGTCATTATCAGTCCTCAACTGAAGAAAAAGCTTCCCAAGTCAGGGCAGGTGCACAAAAATCTAAGGAACCTTTTCTCATAGGAACCCATCTCTGGAAAGTGGAAACATTTGAATCTCTCCTATCTACGCTTCCTTTCCCTTGCTTCTCTTCCAAATTACTGCCTTCTTTAAACTAACTCACTTAGGACCTAAGTTAAAAGAAACAACTCTTAGGAGATCTTTCCAGCTGCAGAGGGGAGTTTTCAGATGCCTAGCTTTAGGGTATGGAATGGGAGCTAGCAATAGTGCAACTCTGTCAGAACACACTTCGTCTCTGAATCTTATTAATTTTGGTTTGTTTAGACTATTTTTCAGATAAAACTATTACACAGGGCAAACAACCCTAAATGTTTGATTCATTTATTTTTTAAAACTAGACAACATGCGAAATGTATGTAGGTACAATTTTCTGGAGAGCTTGTTCATAAATTTTATCAGTAATCATTTCCCAATAAATATATATATATATCAAATTGTCATGTTATACAACTTAAACAATGTTGTATGTCAATTATATATCAATAAAGCTGGGGAAAACAAAGAAAAACTATATGCTCCCCCCAAAACAATAAAATTTATCTACTTAATCTTCACTAATCCTATAGTATTTTTACTACAAACTTAGATATACACAAATTAATGGAAAAAACCCTACGCGCACATATGTGCGGTGGTTCAACTTTTTACTATTTCGATATGAAAACCTGGTAAGAAGGACTCAGCATTTTTAAAAACTCATCGGTTTGGCACTTCCCTAAGAGAATAGGCTTTTAAATGCTTATAATCTTCTATCACAACATCCTATTATCCTGATTCTCTCCCACTGGAAGTGGTAATCATTGTAAAAACAAGATACACAGAGACAGAAAGTGCTCACTGCTGGCAACACTTCCACTAGTGTTTCCTTGCCTACGTAATTGTCCCCAAAGTACAAGAAGTTCTACATCCATGCTGATGTATGATGATATTTGGCTGAAATGAAAAGCAATAATTGACAAGCTCAAGAACTCTAAATGCTTCACTGAAATCTCTGACTGATGTTTCTCCCCGAACATTCCTTTGGGTTTTACACTGAAGTTTCTAACGTCTGCTTTGAACAGACATATGTCTGAGATACAAATTATGGTAAAGATGTGTTACTTCTGTAATATAGTATTTCCATATTATTCCCTTAGTGGCCTGGATTTCCTTATCCATAGGACAGTTTATTCTAATGTGGAAAGCAAGGCATTCATACACTGGTCAACATAAAAGAAGTATTATCCTCAAAAGTCATGTTTGTCTAATTTATTCTGTTGGCTTCCAAATCTGAGATTTGTTTTTGGAAATTGCACACGAAGAAAACGTGATGTTAATTACCCAGGCTTAAAGAGAAAAGCACCATTCTATGAAGTATTTCACTGTCCTGTAATAGTCAGCACAAATTAAGCAAAGGGAATGACCTATAGATAAGTTATAATATAAAAAGGGTAGGATACCAAGATCTGGTGACCCAGTAGCTAAAATCTTCGAAGAATGAATGGTACAATCTCAGAGTCTCGAGAAACTGCAACAGGAAAGGGCAGTGATTGGTATGGTTTGATGAAGTGAGATTTAAAGCTGAAGTATTAGGGAAAAAAGTAGAATAGTCTAGAATCAACTCTCCTAGGTTAGCTCTTATTAGAATTTGAGTATATTTCATATACTCTTGATCAATTTTTCTATCCTTAATATCTACTATTATATATCTTGAGTATTTACCTCTACCTTTTAATCTGATGTTTCTCTTGTTTGAAAAATGTTCCATTTTTTTAGTAGTTGCTATTATTTCATAGTTGAGAATATTTACTCATTTAACATTTGCTGAGTACTAGATAGCATACACTGGGGATACAGTGGTGAAAAAGCTGAACAAGTTCCATGTTCACAGATTTTATAGTTTAGCATAGTTCATATAGCATAAACTAACATCTCAGTTCCTTGGATCACAGTTTAGTTAATCTTGTTCTATGTAAAATATCTGTTCTAATATGGAGAATATAGTCTAAAATGGTGATTGGATATAATGTATATGGTTTATTTATTTATTTTTTTAGCATGAGTATGTTTAAAGACTGGCCATGTTGATAAGGGAATAATGTTATATTTTGAAAGACAATTTTGAATAGTGGTACAAGAGAAAGGTATAGTACAAAGGGATGGTAAATTATCTTTGTTCTTTATTCTCCCTTTCTATGTTGATCACGTAAAACAAATCAGTACTGGGACATAAATCCACATATGTTAGCTGCGCATCAGAATCTTAATATGGCACCATGAGACGGATTTCCCAAGCCCATACCTCATGAAGTGGAATGAATTACTTTATATTACTTAGTTATTGTCAGTGAATATATAGATAGGTCAAAACCCATTATGGTAAATTTAAAAGTATAATAGCATTGATTATAACTTGCTTAATAGTCAGTACAGATTAATCTAACAATTTGAAGTCTATCAATAATCTGTACAAATAAATCAGGGGGAAAGACCTACAGCCAGTTATAAGAGCAGCCAGGAAGTTTTGAATATAAAAAGGGTGGAGTACTAGGAAAACTATGGGAATTTTCTATTGGGATGCAAGGATGAGAAGAATTCATGCTTCCAAGCCACGAAATAGCACATATTTTAAAAAGCAAGGAAAATTTCATTGCTGCATTTAAGCAACTTTCCTAAAGATTCCAATCTTCTCCCTCGAGTGTAGGTTGGACCTAGTGACTTGCTTCTAACAAACAGAATGCAGCAACAAGTGCTACGATTCACCTGTGAGATTATGTTATGAAAGACTGTCACTTTCACCTTGTTTGCACTCTTCCTGCCTCTTGCTTGCTAGCTCTCACGAAGCGGGTTCCCAAGTTGTAAGGTGCCCTACTGAGAGGCCCATAGGGTAAGGAACTGAGGGTGGCCTCTGGTTAAAGACCAGTGAGAAGCTGAGACCTTCGGTTTAAAAGCCCACGAGGAACTGAATCCTTCTAACAACGATGTGTATAAACTTGAGAGATGACCTTCCACAGTTGAGCCTTGAGATGATTATAGCCCCTGCTGTCATCGTGACTGCAGCCTGTGAGAGACCCTGAGCCACAGAATGCAGTCAGCTAAGTCACATCTACATTTCTCATCCACAAAAACTGCGAGATATTAATGTTATTTTTTAAAGTTACTAAGTATTATGGTAATTTGTTATATAGCAATATATAACTAATACAAGGATCTATTCTCAAGGGTACTCAATAATAATAAATAGAACTTAAGCAACACCCCCATAAGTCTTATAAATAGTATAATGAGTAACTTCTGGATAAGGAAAAACAAAAAGGCAAGGAGATTTAAGTGACTTAGAGATAAAGAACTGAAGTGGTGACATCGGATATGAATCAGAATTCACAAATCTTTAGTTTCTTGGGTGTCAAAACACAAGTCAAGAATACATTTCTGTCCTTTGCTCCCATATAATTTTTCATTAACATTGGGCTGTAGGACTATACATATACTGCTTAGGAAAAGAAAAACACAAAAATACATTTATTTTCAGAAATAAATCTATAATAATATATACATGTGAGAGATGTTATTAGCCATAATAACTGATGTTCTAGATATTACACTAAGTAAATTATGTGTATTTTCTTATTTAATCATTACTAACACCTTATGGAGTGGTAATATTGCTATCTTCACTTTACAGACAAGGAACCAGAGGATTAGAAAGATTCATATAAATTATACAGCTAGTATGTGTCACAGCTAGAACTGAATCCAAGCTTGCCTGATCCCAGAGCCTGAGCTATTTACCGTTATGAAAAAACCGCCTTCATTGAAAAAACAAAAAAACAAAAAAACAAAAACCACACAACTTAGTATCTATACATAGACATCGACTGCTTGTGAAAACAGACCAATGACTAAAGATTAGAGGTGTAATTTTATCCTCTTTGTGAAGCACTCATAAAAGAGCCTTACCTACAGCATTCCTAGAGAAAAGGCAGTAAAGGTTCTAAAATGCTCTAAGTATAGCTAAGATATATATAGCACTAATTCTGGACCACATAATTGTTATTATTTTACATATTTTAATTCATTATATTTTCACAGCATTCTTATGGTGTTTTATAGATAAGGAAATTAACCATTCTTATGGTTAAATAATTTGCCCAAGGGTCACATGAGTAGTAAGTGGCAGAGCTAGTATTTAAACTCTGTCTGGCTCCAGTTCTCTATTTTAAACTAGTGTAGTTTAGTTTACTCCAAATCAGAGCACTTTAGTGCCTCAAAACCAGAAGTTAAAATGGTTTTCAGAGTTAATGGGAAAACTGTCCATTTGGATACCTACCTAAATTATAGATCTAAGCACCACACTCATAGGCTAAGTCTTCAGAATTTGTGATGCAAAAACACCTTGAGAAAAGTTAACCTAAAAGTTAGTGTGATGAGACTAGTAATCTTTTAAACAATGATAAAATATAAATCAGGAAAACAACTAAAAATGTTCAAAGTGAAAAGTTTTATTCAACAAAGCATCTGTCCACTGAAATAACTTTCTAACATGTTGAGAACTTATTAGTGGATAGGGAAGTATGGGAAAGAAAAGCTAGTCATATTCATATTCTAGTCCTTTGGTATACTTATTTTCATAACCTATAACCATGCAGTATCTCTCATCTTTAAAATATACTAAAATTATTTGTTTCTTTGCTTCTGATCCCTATTTTCTATACTGACTTTCTATACTGATTAGGGCAGCACTGCAGTTCGATTATTTCCTCCATTGGACTTACAAGTCTGTCTACTATCCAACTTTCAGAATTTCTTTTGGTTCTAATAATTGTACCACTAACGGCCTTTGTTTCCCTTTAACCTTTACAACAGTATTTCCTTATGCCCTTTTTTGGGGGGGTGGGGAAAATGTGTGTCACTGACTGCTTTGAGAACCAGTTATAGAAAGAAGCACATATGTACATGTAGAATAGTGTTTGTACATAATTTTAAGGAGTTTAGGAACCCCTCCCATTAAGCTCACCAATTTAACTGAGGTTAAAAATTCTGCTTTACACTTAAATATTGTGTTTACAACATAGTAGACATAAAGAATACAAACACAACATAACAGGAGATGTGAATTGGAAGAGAAAGTCTCCTGGTACCCAAATGGCAATCAAAAATAATATAGAGGGTTTTATTTATAAATGTAAAATTCAAAGCAAAACAAATGAAGCATGCCTATTTAGGATAAAAATAACATTTGATAACATTTTCAGGAAAAAAAATGAAAGGAAGAAAATGAGAAAATAAATCACCCCTTTCTTTTAAATAAAATGACCGTGATCATACAGGAGTTAGGAAAAGAGGTTTCAAGGAACTACTCACTTTAAATAAAACGTTTTATTTATCTATAGTGGCCTATACTTGTGCTGTATATAGAATATACAATGCTGATAAGTAATTCAAATAAAAAATCTCTTACAAATTCAAACACACACACACACACACACACACACACACACAAATATGCACCAAATAACTCTCATAAAACTCTCTTCCATTCTTGAGTTTCAAATTTTGTCATCACCTTAAATAACACTGTTCTTTTGCAGGATGGTGCTACTTAAAAAAAAAATTAAAAGGTTCTATTATAAAAAGATAAATCTCAAATTTCTCTGAAAATATTTGGTATGAATAAAAAGCCTGTCTACTTTTAGAACACTGGTCTGGACTTTGGTCCTTAACATGTAGTCAAAAGTCCTATAAAACTGTCAACTTGGCCTGCTATCTGTATCAAGGTTCATTTCTACACTTGAAATTATTTATTTATTATGATGTGCAACATAAAAACTAAAAAAAAAAAAACAAAACAAAAAACCCCCTAAGATATAAAGAATATGCCACCCTTCAACAGCATCTGATTACTGAATATTTTCAGTAGAAATTCATTGTAGAAATTTTAGGAAATGAAAAGTGTAATGATGATGAACAGGAACACTGCTAATATCTCATGATTTTGTCTGAGCTAAGCACTTGGCATATACATTATTTTATTTAATCCTAACAACCCTCTGAGTTATACCTATCATTTAAAAAAACACATTTTTTCACAATTTTACAGATAAAAAATTTAAGGCTATGAAAGTTACATGTAGTCACACAGTAGGCAACAAAGTCAGAAATTAAACCCAGAACTAAGTCCAAAACTTGAGCTCCCATTCACTAATATATGCTGCCCAAGAGAGAAAATTAAAACCACCTGTAACTCCATTACCCAGACACAACCACTGCTAACATGAGCATTATTTCACCAGCCCCACTTGCTCCTGACTTCCCAACAATCCCAATTCTCTTCCTCTTTAGGCAACCAATGTTAGTTTCACGAATTCTTCTAGAAAATTTTGCCTATGAATGTATATTTATGTATCTATACAAATACATATTTAACTTGTTAAATTACAGAAATAACGTCATGTTATATATAATGTTGCGGTGACAGGAAATTTAAGCAGAGAGATGTTACATGACACATTCAAGATCAAAAGACTAGTAAGGGGAAAGTCAGAATTGAAACACTGTAAGACACATTTAACAAAAAATGACTCTAAATCTTAACATCTCTTTTTTTCCTGATTATTTAGAAAACTCTTTAAGACCTTGTGTCAGACCTCAGGATTATCACTATAATAACAACAAAATTAACTAACATTTATGAGCATTTACTATGAGCCAAGCATTCTGCTAAGTGCTTTACATTTATTAATCTGATTTAAGATTATGCCCCCATTTTTACAGATGAGGAAACCAAGGCTTTAAAAAGACTAAGTGACTTGCCTAAAATCATACAGCTAATAAGTAATACTACAGGCAGAGTGGTTATGAATTTGTTCTCTTCTTTTGGGAATTGTTTTATTGAAATCAGTGATGTTAGTTACCCTAAAAATAGAATACAGCCCTGTCTCATACTTGTGACCTGCTTGTGACCCTATACAAGTCACTTAATTTCCACTGCTGTAAGATGATTATCAAACACAATTCACTTAACATTCCCTACTCTGGTAGTTTAGTTATGTAACATCATCAGTCATCTCCATGGTTTCAGTTGCAGAACCAAAACATATTGTTTACTTGTGTTTTTCTCACATTTTCTGTATACAAGAAAACTGATTTGAAGAAAAGTAAAACTTAAATTAGGTATTTTAGAATCTAATGCTGTGCAGACTGAATCTCCCAATTTATTATTCTGGATGAACAGTATTATCCTGGTGTAGCTTTCCCTAGACTTTCAGACCAAATATCAATGATTAGTTCTGGTTTGATCTACAGTTTCCTTTTCATATAGGACAACACTGAAAACCAGACACGGGTACATAGAACCAGGTACAAAAAACAAAACAAGAAGAATATATGTTTCTCAGACACAAAAGCTTTATTCTTCCAACGCGAAATACAGGCACTAAAAAGTTTAAATTTAGACAATACAGAAAAAACATCCCCAATTATTCCTCAGAAGTCAACAGCAGAATGATCCCTACAGACTTCCAGCCCTGTTCATTGGACGAGCACTGGATAATGCTGTAAGCAGCCTGCAGGAGCCTTGCAACCCAGGTGGCTCTCAAAGTAGGGAAGTTCAACCAGCTGTTTCAGCATCACCTGGGAATTTGTTAGAAAAACAGATTCTCAACCCACCCCAGGCTTACAGAAGCAGAAACTCTGGGGGTGGGCCCAGCAATCTGCGTTTGAACAAGTCTTCCAGGTAATTCTGAAGTATGCTAGAAAGTGAGAACCACTGATCTCACTTCTGGCTTATAACTGTTGCCTCTGTGAGATATAATATTTTCCTAAATTTGCATATGATAATAAGTAATGGACAAGAAGATATCAGAACACTAGCTTTAACTGCATTATTATGTAATTATATGAGTATACAATAAAATATGATCATTACTCTGTTAACGTATCCTATGTAAGGGAAATTCAAAAAGAATGGACAGTTATTTGTTTGCTTTACAGTGTACTGAATTCATTTATTTATTGTTAATTTTTGGTACTATGTGGAAGCTTCAACCCTCAGGTCACTACTCTTATCTTAGTAGAAACTTATTATCAGAGAGTTTAATAACTTTATTATAAAAGAGCACAGCACTAAGAAGTTCCTGTGCTTTAAACCTGCCTTCACATAAGAAAAGAAGAGCCTGCAGAGCACGACAATTAACATTTTGGCAACATGTTTTAGTTTCTTCATGGCTTTCTGAAAATCTTAACTGAGGTTTAGTTTGGTTCAATTCCAATTCAGAAAAAATTCATGCTTATGGAAAATATACGTAAATAACAAGGATAAGATTTTTCATAGTGATTCCGCCATGGCATTGCAACAAACAGCAGCTACCTGGCTTCTTGACAAGGGCTAGATTATATAAAGGATGGGCAATCAGGAAGTGAAAACTCAGTCTCCTTTACAATCATTCTTACTTGCAAATCTGGGGGGTAAAAAAAGGCCTTGGACAGGGTTTCTCTTCCAAAACTCAATGCAGGAAAAGGGAATTAGTGCATTTATTTGTTTTACTTCTTTACACCAAAATCTGTGTGAACAAACACAAAGCACAATATTCTATTGCCCAAAAAATGTGACAATACCTCAAAACATGAAAAGGATTTTTCTAACAAACGTGCTACTGTGCCATTTAAAGAGCTATTTCGTTCCTTTTAGAAAAAGAAACTCTGGTTCTTAATACATAACTGTGATTGACTTAAAAATGAATATTCATCTACTACAGTCGATGACACCCAGGGTTCTGCACTCTGAAAGTGAAATCACTAAGTCTTTTAATATTCAAAAGTGATTCTTAAAATAGAATGTCTCTGATCAGGTTGGGCCCAAGGTTTTGCCTATTGCCTTTTTTTTTTTTTAACATGTTTTATCTGGGTTCAGAGGTATATTATCCTGACATTTCAGAGGAGAGCTACTAATATCTTCCCTAGAACTAGAAATCATTTTATTCTTCTTATCCTCGGTGCTGTAAATATATAGTGGTTGCATTTATTGTGGTTTAACACCAATTTTAATGAGCAGAAATAAACAAAAGACCTAAAACCAAGTCTTCTAAGGTCCTTTACTGAAGCTCTGATCTTGTATACTCAACTAGAGCTGTGAACATTTCTGACACAGCTCTATAGACTTGCTGTAGAGTGAGTGTAAAGGATGTTGCCAGGCAACCCATCTAAGTTTGGAAGAATCTAAGCATTGATAATGAGTCTGTCTCAGTTTGGCTCCCACACAAGAAGGGTTTAGTGAACTCCCACATGTGCTTACAGGCCATTCATGAGGAGAGCTATTTCTAAAAGTGAGTGTCCAGGAGTCCAAATCAGGAACCTATAATGTTTCTTTTCTAATTCAAGTTTAATGTTTCCAACATCACAACTACTTTCTATAACTGTCCAAAAATCCAATAGGAATTAGGCAAAACAGGTCGTATGTAGAGGGGTAGCGTTGAATGAACATTTTTATTCATCTCTTTATAACATTCCTATTTGCACAAGGCCAAAGCAAAATTGCTTCGAGTATCTCAAATCATGAAAATCACCCTGAAAGCTATCTAATAAAATTATTTGTTATTTTGAAAATTATCTTTGAAATTGTTTTCAAGACTTACTCTCATTATTATATCAATAGTAAAAAAGGATGTTCAGTAAAAACTATGTTCTAATAAGGAAAATATGCGATCAGTTACAAAAGAGGTAACAAATATGTTTTTATAAATAGGATACATGCAAAATACTGCTCTGCTGGATGGGCCTGTTCCAAACCTCCCTCTTTTGAAGCAGACACTTCGCATGCATGCTTACCAGGGCAGTATGCGTCCACGTCCAGTTTCTGAGCTGAAGTGAGGGTTGGTGAGCCAAGCTCGGATTCTGGAATTCGTGGGCTCTCAACAAACTTTGCCTTCCTCAAAGGGGCTAAGGACAAGAAAAAGGGACACAGAGAGAGGGAGAGGGGGGAATAGGAAGGAAGGAAGAAAGAAAAAGGAAAGAGAAACAAAAAAAGAGAAACATAGATGGGTCATGAGTAAGGGGAACAGCAGGCAACAGATGGAAGCACTTAAATGAACGACACACTCTGTCAGACTCAGATCAGGTTACCCTATTTTTTGTGCCAGAAAAAAAATAAATTGCATTCTTCATAGAGGAGATGGGTCTTGTTAAAAAGTCACTGCAAACTGGAAAAGCTAAAATTTAATATTCAAAACTATGAGCATAAGTTGTTTGCTTTTTAACCTTTAGCTATTTTCTCTCTCTTTATAAAGCAAAGAGCTTTCTTACTTTGTCTTCCTTTGCCATTAATTACAGGTATTAACTGAGGAAAGTATAGGGCTACGTTTTTAGGATTTTGTTTACAATAATTGTAATCAAAGGTTTTCTTTATCGAGAAGTAACTACTATCACACTCAGTTGTGATAAATACCACAAGTAGGATTCATTTACCTAGCTTAACGAGGAAATCAATCACCTGTCTGTTCAGCTATTGTGGTAAGAAGTCAAAACTGCTAGTGAACTAAGATATTAACTAGGCCACACCAGTCTGACACTGGATGCTAAATAGATGTGATTTAGTTACACATATAATCATGAGATCTATTGAACAGTAATAATCCATGCCATGAAATCCATTCATTCTTATAAGAAATGAAATATAAGGTATAATTCACAAATTGAAAGTTTTACTTATTGAAAGCTCATATAAATTTTATTTACTGATAAATACTTCAGGGAAAAATGTTAAGACACTACTGATACACATTTAAATCATCAGTTAAATATATTAAAAGTTAAAATTATGAAGACTGCTTTGGTACTTGCAAACTGAGTTCCATTAAATAAACTATGATAGGATGAAAGTGTTTATTTAGCATAGTATCAAAAGTATCAGTTGAATCTGAAATTGATTTGTATGCAATTCATATTAGTGTTGTAATTATAGGTGTTCAAGACATTGAGTGCTTAAGATCACATTACTTTTTTTCAAAAGTTTCTATATGTTCTTCAAAATCCTCATCCATTACTGATCCACAAGGGACTCTAAGTTATTCCTAAAAGACCCTGTAAAAACTAATATAAAACTTAGTCATTATAATGGCCAGAATTCTCTACTTTCTTTGGAGGGTAGAATAATAAGGTATTAAAAAAATACAGAAAATACTTTTGAAATGTGCCAATATTAAAAACCTATAGACGACTAATTCACACTTAAAATCCTAAGGCATATATGTACATTTTAAGTGTATATTTAAAAAAAAAAAAAACCCAGAAGCCCATTACTATCTCTATGGCAACAAAGGCTAAGGGTGCTAACAGTACAGTTTTCTACCAAAAGTAAGCTTTGAAATAGCAGAACTCTCACCTCTGCTAAGAGTGCAATACCTGAGCCTATTTTTAAAAATCACTATCACGAATGAAGATCTCAAGTGATTTATATGCATATCTGCAGGCTACTAATAGCCAATATTGGAATCTCTTTCATCATAATCTCACCAATCGATTCTAAAATAATGAAATGTTTATCCAATATTTCTTAATATAGGATAAATTATTATTATTTAAGTCTGAAAGCTCTTAGGCCCTTTACTAGAATTTTATTAATACATTGTCATGGCAGCAGAATAACTATTTTACCTGCTGAGTTCTGACAAAGAGAGCACTGGTCCCTGCTCAAGGGACTCTATATATCTAAAAATCTTAATAATAATGTTCATAATAAAATTTGGGGCTAGTAGACAGAAAGAAATCAGCAACTGAAGGTAGAGAGGTAAGGAAGAAATTAAAGGATGGCAGGAGAAACTGAGAGAGATCTGAGGAATGTACGAGAATTATGAGATGAAGTCAAGGGGAAAAATCCAGATCCCAGAGATCTGTGAAGCTCAGTGCCATGTAGATTTCTCTGTTTTCTCTTCTCAGGGAATTCCAACTGCGGTTATCTTTATAACTTGTAGTGGACATTAAATTCTTTTTTCTACCTTTATCTCTCCTTCATCTATGGGATACTTTATATGTCTATTAATGAATTTGAATTATTTTATAAGTTAGATTATAATGTTGCTCTGATCCAAGTTATAGAAAACTAGTGTTATCTGTAAGGCAATCAAACACAGAAGGTATAATCACAGGCATGACAGGTTTGTCCAATAGTCTTAATGCTGCTTAGTAGAGAACATAAAAGGCTAACTTGGAAGATGGGACATGATATATTGCTTGGAAGCCTTGAATTTTAATATACTTCATAGTAAAAAAAAAAAAAAAAAGGTATATAAGCTGATTCAGATGGGTAAGAGAATTTTTTGTCAAAAGGGTTTACCAGATAGCAAAAACAAACAAACAAACAAAAAGCTGGTTGAAATGAGATGGTTAAAAGGACTCTAAAACTGAACTAGGATTTTATTGTGATATATAAGAGATAACAGGAAACTATGGCTCTGAGAACTGATCTGAACCAACACTGGGAACATAATTCTTATGCTGTAGGAGGCTTGAGTTTGGGAATCTGGCAGACGTTGAGAGGAAAGATGCATGTGGGTTCACAGTATCGGCTCAGTCATTTAGAAGATTTAGGTCTTAGTTCTAGTACTTATCAGAAGTAGGAAACTGAGCACCTTACTTAGCCTTACCAAGCCTCAGTTTTCTCACAGAGGCATAGGATTGTTGTAGGGCTTGTAATTTCAAGCATGTAAAGTACTAGGCACAGTGCCTGGATATGGTGATAAAGCTCATCCATGAGTTTGTTAAGACGAGAGCGGAGGGCTGTGGCTTCAAGTAAGCAAGTGTCTTCAAGACATAGTATGGAGAGGCAGAATAGCACAGCACAAAGAGTGAGGGTTAGGGAGCTTAGGGATTCAGGATCTGGGCTCTGACTCCAGAAAGCCTAACTTAGACTCTCAGCTCTTCCACTTTTTCCTAGTTGTGAGAAACTTCCTGTGCCTGTTTCCTTATCAGTTACTTGGGGTTAATAATAGTACCTACGCCACAGGGGATGACAAGAACAGTGACAGCACCAATTACTTTTTAAAAATTGAGATGAGAGCAATGCAAAAGAATGAAATTGGACCTTTATCTTATATCATATACAAAAATCAACTCAAAATAGATAAAGACCTAAATGTAAGAGTTGAACTTATAAAATCTTAGGAGTAAACATAGGGAAAAAAGATTTGAACCACAGAATTGGTAAAGAAGTAAAGAAGCAGTGGAAAGTTTATCTGAAAGAGAAAACTGTATTTTAAAAAGCTAATTTTAACAGAGCTTTCATAGACAGAATCTTACAACATTCATAACATTTTAGTTTCTAAAAATTTATTTGAAAACGAACCTTTGGGTACCATGAATTTCCTGGAGTGAAGGGGGGGAAAAGAAGTGTAGAAGGAGAGATATCATTTGTGACACTCTTTATTTCCTCCTCCTTAAACCCCAATCTATTGTGGGTTTAAAATTTGGAAACTGGTGGTAACAGCATCCTTCCAAACTATCCAAAGTCAACGATGTTTACCAACACAAACCTTAGTTACCATGTAAGCCAAGATGGGCTCTCATATGAACCTTTCCTATCTCTACTGATCACAGTGAACAGCTTTAGAAAGAAGGATATCAGAATTCATTTTACCTGAGCAGAAAAGGCAGCATTACACAGTCTTACCATTTTCAAGACTAATAGCATTTAAAAAAAATTGAAAGGTAGCTAGCAGATCAGCATCAACTTATGGCATTATGGTCCCACTAAAAAGAAAGGGTTCGACTGAACTTAACACAAAGACTACAGAAACTATACGAGTGTAAAAAAACACTGACTTTCAGTCTGATGAAAATTTAGTAATTTGAGTATCGAAATAAGTTCTTTTAAAGGAGTACCTACCACCTAAAGACTTATTATACTAACTTCCTAAAATAACAAATCCAAATAATTGGAATGTCATTAAAAATTTTTAATTCGTAATTAATTCAACAAATAGAACTATTCACTAACAGTGACAGCAAACTGCTAGAGAGAAATAATAAACAAAAAAATGGAATTTGAGAAGGTCATTGGCATGTTTATTTTTCTGCACATAATGACTTCAAAGCAATGGGTTCATACATTCATAAAGTTGTCTACTGACCAAAATAAAGAGGTTGTGATATCAAGAGCTAGATGCTTTCTTTACTTGTACTTTCTTCATCAGAAGTCATAGTTGAGAGTTATAAACATATATAGACACACAGTGTGGAAAACTCTAATATAATTATAAATCTAATTTCTTCCTGTTTCATTTTTCGTCTTTAAGGTATCCCCTTATTTAACTAATCTTGTAAAAAACACAACCAGAGGGTAGGGGAAGATGGAGGGGGTGGTAGATGGAGTAAAGGGGATCAAATATGTGGTAACAGAAAAAATCTAACTATGGGAGGTGAACACACAGTGTAAATATATATATGCCTTACTGTTAACGGGTACAGCTGAAACTCATTGGATTTTGTTAACATAAAAAAAAAATGTCAACATAAAAAAAAAAATTCATTAATTTAAAGAAAACTCCATTAATGCTAAATGAAATTTTCACATATAAAGACTGATACTTTTAAAGGGAGAATTATTTTGTTAGAAAACTACACATAAC
The DNA here is from genome assembly GCF_000325575.1 of Pteropus alecto. Taxonomy (NCBI): domain Eukaryota; kingdom Metazoa; phylum Chordata; class Mammalia; order Chiroptera; family Pteropodidae; genus Pteropus; species Pteropus alecto. The sequence goes on from NW_006436283.1 coordinate 12,887,939, forward strand.
CATTTGTAAACCAATTCTATAAAATGTATGAGAGATCGTATATTCAATTCAATAAATGCTACTGTGTTCCTACCCTGTGCAGAGCACAGTACTAGATACTTCAGCAGATTCAAACATGATTAAGGCAGTTTCTGACCTGAAGGGACTCAAGATGCGGATAGGAGAGAACATGAACAGCTATGATACAAAGCAGAGAAAGCTAAGTGCCATGAAAAAGGTACAAATTGGCAGCTATAGGATGCAAAGAAGAGAAAAATGTACTTCAGAATGCCTCCCAACTTGGTACAAGGTCAAGAAATATTAATTTTTTATTAAAATCATATTTCTAAGATTATTTTAAGAACCTAGTTTTGAGAGAACTGCTAATTACCCTTTTTTATGTTTCAGTGAAGATTTTATAACAGTTGAAAAGTTACTAGAGAAAAATATGCTCAGCTTAAGCTTTTAAAAAGTTAAAAAAGAGCAAACTAAACATAAAATCGAACAGAAGCAAGAAATAATAAAGATTAGACAGAATGCAATTGAAGACAGCAATGAAATCAGAATTTAATTCTTTGAAAAAATGAACAAAACTAAAAATCTTAAACTAGACTGACCAAGAAAAACAGTAAAGACACAACTTACCAAAATTACAAATGAAAGAGGAGACATCATTATAAACTCTACAGAAATGAAAAGTATTATAAGGGAATATTATCAACAACTTTATGTCGACAAATTAAAACAGCTTAGATTAAATGAACAAATTCCCAGAAAGACACAAATGATCAAAACTGATTCATTAAGAAGTGGAAAATCTAAATAGATCCATAACATGTAAGGAAATTGAATTAGGAATTAAACAGCTTCCCATAAAGAAAAGCCAAGTCCCAGATGGCATGAATGGTGAATTCTATCAAATATTTAAAGAGGAAATAATAGAGCTCTTTTACAAACTCTATCAGAAAATTAGGGAAGACGTTCAGACTAGATACCAATTTAAATGCAGTTGCCTTAATACTCTGCTCACAAATCAACACAGAATGGACAAGACATAGAGGATTAAATCAAGAGTTGCCCTAGTGCGCTATAGTTTCGTGCACCATTTCTCAAATTTCATTCATTGGCATAGTATCTTCATGATTTTTGCCATACTTCCTTAAAACCATATTTTTACCTAATATTTTCTTTAGATTTTATGTTTTTATTTAAATAAATTTACTTTAAAAAGAAACTATATACTAGTCAAACTGGAAAATCAGTATCACATGCTACATGTGGTTGACTAGAACATTAATTCTAAATACCTTCAAATGGTTCTGAAGCTAAACTCTTCTCTTTTTGCTCGAAAAGAGGATTAGCTAGTATTAGCACCACATTAAGATTTTCTTCTTTACATACTCAGAAAGACTGAAAGATAAATGAAAAGGGAGTAACACTGTAGCTATTTCATTAGTCAGAATACGGTCAGACTATGCTGTCATAACAAACAACCTTAAAAATCTCAGTGGCTTAACACAACAAGGGTCTATTTCTAGTTCACCCAGCAAGACTGGGCAGCCTTCCAGGACAGCTGTCCTTTATGCAGCAACGCAGCAATGCAGGCTGCTTCAATTTTGTATCTCCACCATCCCAACGTGAGACCTCTCCGTGACTTCTGTGCCGGAGGAAGAAACAGACTGAAGAATCACCAAGTTTTGTCCCTCAACCTTTTTCTCAGGAATCACATTACCATGCTATCAAATGTCCAGGGTCTGACAACAGTTGTTTCTAGCGGAGGGGCAAATCCAGTATTGGTTATGGTTACTCCATCATAGTGGGAAGAAGAGTTATCTCTGGAGTTTTAATTTGCCTTTTCCAGATGTTTATTATTCACGATGTGGCAGACAAAAGGCAGAACCTTTGTCTTACATATTGCTGTAGCCTTAGTAATGCTTATGACACTGTGGGGCATAGAATTAATTAACTATGTTTATCTATATATTTTTGGAGGTATAAATAATGTTTATGTCTTTCATAAATTTAGTGATTAAGATCTAAGAGAACTGGTGATTCTAAGCCATAATCAAGGTAACTCAAGAGTAAGTCTGTTCCTCCTATGTAGTTCTATTTTCATGTAATTATGTTGTATTACACAAAAGGATATACTAGACACATTGACATATGGAGAGACCATACAAGTGACAAAAATGGAGATGATATGGTGCTCCAAAGAAAGTTATTCCAAAAAATGACTGCGAAAACTTTTAGAACATTCCTACAACACTTCAATGGAATTTTGAATAAATTAAATAGAGATTCTCATTTCAGGAAGAAATTGAGATTTAAATCTTTGTTTACTCATATATGTTATTACAAAGAAAAAGGCAAATTATGTACTGTACAACTCATTGTTGTAAATGTCAACTCTATATAGCAGTGAATGGTAAAACTCGGGGTATATGAGATAAAATAAGGCAGTGTAGATTTCAGTTACCTATTTTAATATTTTTGCAGATACAAATCAATAATCTGAGTTCAGAAAAGCCTTTTAAATATTCTAACACAATACTCAAATGCCAATTAATGGTATTAGGTTTCATTTCCATATATCTGAAGCAGCACTAGATTTCTGATAATATAAAAAGGAGTTCCAAATTTAAAAATTTTGGATATGTTGACTTATGTGTGATTATTGGCCTAATGATATAAGCAATTCAATATATTTGTCAGGCCAACTTCTGAGTTTTAAAGTAGCTATGTAATATAACTACATTTGAATTTAAAATGTTACATAAACATGTTTCATCATAGAAAAATTAGAAAATACAAGAAGCAAATATAACATAATTAAAAATTATCAGAATCCTACCTCTGTTAAAATTTCAGAGTATCTGGCCTTTCCAATTATTTTATATAAAATAGTAATGCCAATAAAAGCAGCTACAAATGACTGATGACCTCTCTTTTTAATATATGGCTTTTGAAAGAAATACAGAGAACCTCAAAGTGGCAAGTGAATTCATGGAGCACCATTTTATGTGAAGTTGACAGTATGATACTTGAGAAGAGGTATATCCCTAACATGAACCTGAATATTGGCCAAAGTTTTTCCTTTAATTGACTCTCACCTCCTCAAAATATAAAAAGTCTGAAATAAATTTTATGTATGCAACTTAGAAACATATGACATATTTATATATGTAATTTGTAAAATAATACAGAGCAGACATGTGGCATGCTTGTATATGTTCTAAAAATTAGTTAATATGCCCCCATCTCTCCCAAATTACAGGAAAAAAATGTATCTTCTCTATTACATCTGTAATTCATATTTTCTCATCGTATGCCTATGAGAAAGTAAGGGGAAAGAAATAGTAGGACAAAGAAAAGAATATAGTGGTTAAAAGAAAAGGCTTTAAAGTGAGACTTGTGTTACATGCCTACATTACGTGGCCTTCAAAATATTATTTAACTTTTCTAAGCCTAGATTCCATATCTTTAAAATGTGAGCCATATCTCCCTCTTAGAGTTGTTAAAAGGATTAAATTTAAAAAGTAAAGTATGAAGCTAAAAGAAAGATATTAATATTTATTATTCTTTGGAAATAGGCAGCTGAAGCATAATGTGCTACTAAAGGCCACAGACTGAGCTATCTCTGAGACAGATACTAAAATATGGATCTTGAATTTATGGATCAACCATAATGCAAACAATAGATGCTCTGTACATCTCTAAACTAAGTGGCCTATGTAATCACATAATAATATGCCACTTTCCTCTCAAGGTTATTCTAACAATTTAAACAAATTCATCTTTGTAAAGGAATTAGCATAGTGCCTTGCACATAAATGTGCTCAACACTAGATTGCTGTTATTAGCAGATGATGATGATGATGTGATAGGTAATGGAGGAACACGGACGTAGACAAAGTAAATTTTAAGATGCTCATCAGAATATTTGGCATCTAGAGGGGATGATTTACGACTTCACACTGCAGGAAGTAATCTACTCATACATCTTGCCTCAGTTCTGTCTCCCTACCCATAGTACCCCAAAGGATAGTGGATTTAATGGATGAAGTTATTCTATTTAGTAGAATCTGTGTCATAACAAGAGTGCTAGCATAGATCCTCCTGCATGTGGGATGGGGAAAGGTACAGTATGATGGAGAAGAGGTACTTAAAATATGAGGAAACTAGTAACTCATTCCTTTTTGAACATTTTACAAACTGATTTAAAAGTATCTTAAGTTATATAACATTGGACCCAGGATTCTGGTGTTATAAATCTGAAGTATAAAATTTTATCCACCACTATTATTGTGTCTGAATTATCAAACCTTACTAGATCATAAGCTCTCTGAAGGCAGGGACTATAGAATAATCACCTTAGAACAGTGTTTTGAGAATGATATATAATGCCATCACATTGCTGTTTTCCATTTTGCATTAGCTATCAATAATGGCTAAAAATATACTATGTATGATAACATAAAATTCCTTGGGTATAAAGAGTTTTACACATACCTAAGAACTGAGAGAGAAGTAACCTTTGATATTAGCATGTAAATAAGTCAGCTGTCATTTACTGACAACTCCAAAGTGATTTCCCCAAGGCAGACCCAAAAGGTCTAGGATTAACGAAGAAAGCAAAAAGTTAACAATTAGGAAAGGAAATTAAAACCTTTTTTTTTCTTTTTCAAAACTTCAAAAAAGTAAAATTAAGAAGATCCTAGGCTGTCCATGTGGGAGGCAGAGAACGGCTGCAATCTGCATAAACATAAACATTGTGGCAGACTGTAATGAAACCCTAGAAGGGGAGATTAATAGCAAATTAAGTCTTTGTCCAATGGACAAAATGACTAGTGAGACATTTTCAATGATTAAGTGTGAAGGACGATTAATTTTCTGGTTTGTTTTTGGAATGTGCAGTTGCTACTAATCTCATAATAAAGAACTCGCAAGAGAGAACACTTCACCGACTGAAATGTAAAGAATCACAGCACTTCTCTAACCTTAGAATATCTGTCAGCAACTCCCAGGCTTTGTAAGAGGACAAATTGCTTTTCATCTCCCTGAAATCCTGGGATCATCTGATTGGGAAGGAACAGGGAAGAAACTAAGAAGATGAATAATTAACTCCTGAGAAGAACACAGTATGGAAAACTGAGTTGCCTACTCTGCTGGAAAGTAAGCCATGAAAAAAGAGGGTTAACTGGAAGAACAGAACTATTGTTCTACCAGGTATGGCTTTGATTTAGAGGTAGAAGCAGGAATTTTATTTCTGGCTTTCCTTAAATACACAAAAGCATGAAATACTATTCGCTTTACTCTTCTTAATTGTATGTTAATAAGAGAGTAGTCTATAAAAATGCAAAATCTGATTTAGCTCAGAGGTCTTTCTTTTCTTAGAGTTTTCATTAGACACCTTCCATTTCTAGTTTTTAAACTAATAAAACACATTGCTCTATTCACCATATTTCTTTAAATTTGAAAAAAAAATCTCAGTAGTAGGGTGGAGGTAGAAGCAGTGTTACAGAATACAGTAAAGAAGAATGGAAGCAAAAGACTAAATCTCAAATTTAAAAGTTTGTTAATTTTTCTTATGATTACTATCATTTAAATAATCTACCTCGCTGGATGTATGGTAAAGAGAAAACACGTAAGGATGGAACAATAAATAGTAAGGAAAAGAACACTAAAGTCAGAGTTTCTATAAAATTTGGCACTAAAGCTAAACATCAACTACCAAATGCATAAATATTTCTATGGGTAGAAACAAATAACCTCTGAGAAACTGTCAGTATTTATGTAAGATGAAAATCTCAAAATCCTATTGGGGAGGTTCTGCTTCTGTACAGACAAGTTAGCTTCTCTACCAGATGGATCCTTCTCTACAGACTCTATAAACTCTAAACTCTAGACAGAATATTAATAAAACAACTACTGCATGGCCCTGGAGGTTGAACACAATAGACAGATTCTAGAGGAGAGCTGACAATTACAAGAAAAGAGCAGACTGGGATGAGCTTCCCATTTTCAGGTTTTTGGCCTACAAGCAGACCAGTCGGCACTATATGAGGTCATTAAAACTCTAACAGAAAACCTACAGTTTTTCTAGTCTGAAGTATCAAAAGACAGCGCAGTGCAGCACTTGTGGCAAAAAGGCAACAATGGTCACTGAAAAGTAAGAGAAGAATTTCCAAAAAAGAGAGAGACAGCTATAGCGGGTAGCCCAGATTCTGTGTTTAAACTCTGCTCACACTTCTGAACTACGCATGGGGCAGATCGGCTAACAATAAAGAACTGAAGTGAACTGAACTGATGCCTAAGAGGCAGTTTTCCATTGAGTCAAACCAAGTCAATAGCTTTCTAAAAGAAAAATATTAATACTCTTGGAAGAAATATGACAAAATCCAGAGTACCTACCAAATAAAATGTCCAGGATACAATACAAAATTACTCAATATACAAAGAACCAGGAAAATATGACCCATTATCAAGAGAAAAGATGACACCAATCCTGAAACACTCCAGATATTGTAATTAGCTGATGAGTAATTTAGAGCAGTTATTATAACTATTTTCAGTGAGATAAAGGGATATGATATGTTCTCTTAATTAAAAAAGAAGAGGAAATCTCAGCAGAGAAATAGAAACTATAAAAAGAACCAAATGGAAATTCTACAACTGAAAAGCATAATAGCCAAAATAAAAAGGCAATGGTTGGGTTTAACAGCACATTTAAATGTTTAAACATGACAATTTAAATGACAGATATAGTATGTGTGTATATGTATATATGTATGTACACACACACGTGTATAGTATATAGTAAACTGAAAATACTTAAAAATGACATAAAAGTCAGTGAATTTGAAAAGAGATGAATGAAGATTACAGAGAACAAAAGAAACAAACCTCAGAACCTGTGAGATGATTTCCAGGGGTCTAATATACATGCATTTAGGGTCTCAGAAGAAGAAATATTTGAAGAAAAAAATATTTGAAGAAATAACGGCTAATTCCTCAAATCTGTAAAAGACAAATTTTCATGATCAAGAAGCCAAAAACCCTATGTAGGATAAATATAAACAGAATCACATTAGGTGTGACAGAGTCAAATTGCTAAAAATCAAAGAAAAAGAAAATCTTTAAAGCAGCCTGAGAAAAACAATATGTTACATACAAGGGCCAACAATTTGATGTCTAACTTCTCATCAGAAACTGTGTAGGGTGAGAGAGCTAACATCTCTTACAGAGTGGAAATCAAGAATACTGTCTTAGACCTGATGGGACAAGAAATACAGAAATAAAAAATAGAGTATTTGTGACTACAACCAATAAAACAAAAAACAGTGACATAATTATGAAGAAAGGTGGGACCAATGCAAATAAGCTTAATGTTTCATTAGCTATATTTGAATCAAGAAATTTCAGCAGAAGCATCATAATTTAGAGATAGAGTTAAACAAAAGAAGAACCAGCCAAAGCATTTAAGTGATTGTCCCTTAGAGAAGTGGAATTAGGAATGAGAAAGGATGAGGCTGGGAACTCTACCTTTTCCTTTCAAGCCCTGCTGTACAATCTGATTTTTAAAAAAATCATTTGTGTGTATGTGTACATATGTATGTATGTGTATATATATACATATATATATACCTTCATTAAAACAAATACACACACATAAAACTAATAGGGAACTAATGCTTCTCCCATTTTAAAATTCTGAAACCAGTAAGTATTTATTGGGTAACTTTAACATGCGAGACATTATGATAGGCACCCAAATCTGCTTTTTCTCTTCCTCAATACCTAGTCCTTTATATGATATGATCTACACAAAGCCATCGACAAGATGGCTGGATTTAGCAGTTATAGTTGGGAGCTCATAGGAGTTCTGAGTTCCTAATATCAACATTTGGATGATATCTGAAAGTCACTGGCATGTATTAGATCACCTAAAAGACAGAATGAGCAGAGAGATCTACTAATACCATATTCTTCTCAAGTAACTAGACTTCCTTGCACTATTTATGTTTAGGTCTAGCCCCAGCTTTCTATCTGTGCATATTTTGTCTCTATCTGGTTCTGCTACTGTAAATGGGTTGTGCTTATTTTCCCAAAATATTATAAGGAACAGTCCCCCCAATCGTTCTCCTATGCAATAAGTTATTGTAGATAAGGCTTTGAAATTCTGAATAGTCCATGATTCCAAACTTTGCTGAATTTTTTCTTTTTTTGAGTTTTCCAAAGATTGAAGCAGAAACACATTGGTCAGATACTTGTTGGAAAAAAGGAGTCTGAATGGTATTCAAGAATACTTTTTAAAAAGTATTCTAACACAAGCCTTCTTCGTAAACTAGATTGTTGTAAACTTTTTTCTGAATCTTTTAGGAGTGTTGGTTCTTAAGAGCTAGAGCTTATTTATTTCTATTCCAAATCTATCTTGCGCTCCTGAAAAACCGAAGAAAGGCACTTGAAAGCTGTTTCTTTAAGAAATCAATTTCTTTTTTATTGTTGCTGGTAATATATTGCTGCACCAAGTGTTTGCAATTTTCCCTCTAGAGCACTGTGATGCTGAGAAGTTTCACTGATAACCTGTCCATCTCTATAATCAGAAACGTCCTTTTTGAGTGGGTATCCTTTTTGAGAGGGAGTGAATCCACACTGGTTTCCCTCAGGTTCATGGAAGAAAAGGTTGGAAGAGGCAGAGCAATTGTCTTCCATCAGCTTTCTGTAGGTGGCAATCTCAATGTCAAGAGCCATCTTAACATTTAGCAGGCCTTGGTATTCATGAAGGTGACAAGCCATTTCTTCTTTCATGTTCTGAATCTCATCCTGCAGACAGCCAATGGTGTCTTAGAAGTCAGCAGCTTCAACAGCAAAGTTCTCTTTCATTTCATGCATATGGTGTTCCAGAGACTGTTCCTTTAAGCACATCTGCTTCATAGGTGAGGGAATGCACCTGTCGCCAGTACTCATTTAACTCCTGCTTGCCTGGCGCAGGGCTTCATTGTTGTGGCTAGTAGCCTCAGGGAGGTCAGCAAACGGACTTGTACCATTCCTCAGCCTCCTGAAGGTTCTTGGCAGCAACACTTTCATACTGCAGCCGTGAGATCAGGCTTAGAAACATCCACATCAATTTGGACGTGCTGTTCCTGAATCTGGGCCTGCAACTCCTGGATTTCCTCACCGCAGTTTCTCAAAAGGGCAATCTTTTCTTGCAAGGATTCCATATCACGCTCAAGGTCAAGACATGTCAAAGAAGCACTGTCAACATCCTGTCTGAAGGACTATAGGGTGCTCTCGGCTTCTTCTCTCTGAAGCATCTCCTCCTGCAACTTCTCCCGGAGCCTCGATGTCCTAGGCCACACCGCTGGGCTCCACCTTGCAGCTCCCGCATCTCCTACTGGTAGAGGTCCTCCAGGAGCGACTTGCCCTGGCCCTTGAGTTGCTTGAGCTCGGCCCGCAGGATCTTGTTCTGCTGCTCCAGGAAGCGTACCTTGTCAATGTAGTTGGCTAAGTGGTCATTCAGTTCCTGCAGCTCCACTTCCTCGTTGTCGCAGGTGTTCTTGAACTTGGTGTTGATGACGTCGGCCAGTGAGACTACCACATCCTACAGCAGCCGCACACTGGGAACACTGCTCCGCAGGCGCACGGCTGAGGAGCATGTGGCATACACACTGCTGGGGGATGAGGCGTACACACCGCGGCTGGTGCTGAAGCGCAGCGCGCTGCTAAGGCTGTAAGTGTGGGAGGATTTGGTCACACAGCTCCAGCTGGAGCTCAGCCAGCTGGCGGTGCCTGGGCTGCCGAACATCCTATGGTGGGAGAAGGATGCGGACCTGGTGGACATGACTGCGGAAGGTGGCGGAGGGCTGGGCCGCTGCGGCAGCGCAGACTGGCTCTGGGCGGAGAGGTGAGCGAGGGTGCAGTCTGAATTTTTTACACATTCATAAAACACAATCAGTTTCTCTTCATATTATCATGTATTTTCTTTTTTTCTCTTCTCTCGCTAGCAAATTTATTCTTTCTTATTCATGAATTGATATAAATTTTCATATCTATCTATGCTTTCATAATATTCTAAAGTTATCTTGAAGAGCCACCTAGAACTCATCTTCCTGATTCCCCATTAATGTAAATATCGTGAAATTAAATTCTATAATTTGGAATGCTTAGTAAGTTATTTGAGGAAGGACTAATGTTTATATTTTTAAAATATTTTGGAGAAAAAGAATTTGTTAATCAAATTTATTGTCAACAATATTATGTAGAAATACATAATTAACATATATTGTAATCATTGATTTACACCACCTCAAAATACGAAGGGTAAATATCTAAGAATTCTCTTTATCATAAGTCAAGGGCTGGTAAACTATCGCTTGCAGGCCAAACTTGGCCATCTGCCTTTTTTTCTTTTTCTTTTTTTTATGACTAATGAGCTGAGAATAGCTTTTACATTTTTAAATAGTTACATTTTAAATGGTTAAATAAAAACTTAATATCCTTGATTTTGCATTAACCTACAAAGCCTAATTATTTACTATCTGTTCCTTTAAGAAAAATTTTATAAGGAATAGTGTTTGCTGATCTTTGTCTTAAACGGTCAATCTAGTTTGAGAGTGACCTAATAATAAACATTACTAGAAAGTCAATTTTATTTGATTCTCATTTATTCAAGTAGCAGAACATTTATATTGCAAGTTATAATGACATTTTCATAGCATAATCTGTATTATTAGGTACACTAAAATGGAATAAATATATATTTTAAAAAATGTACTGATCTCTGGATAACAAAAAATATTTAGGGTACAGAGAGAATGAAAATATAGAAAAATAAACATGTCACTTTCAACCACAGTCTTAACCTTTTTTTTAGCTTCTAATGTTTAGTTCTCTTTCACATATGAAAGAATAAAATCAGCTACATTGATAACAGGCCATCATGCGGAATTCACCAATAAACTGACAAATTTTCAGCTTTAGGAGGCTTGTTAGGGTCTCATAAATGGTGGTGGTTATGTCATCTAAGTCTCCACTACTCCTATGGGAATACTGCTATTTCTCTTTGTTCCTTTTCTGTGGAAAGTCTGGGCAATCCAGCTATTTCCCACCAATTCTAAAGTAAAGCAGACTCAGGCAATTAAAAATGTTGCAGTTTTCCCCTGAAAGTCTATCTTACAGCCAATTTGATGTGTAGCTTTGGCCAAAGACTAATTTGTTTGCTGTCCCAAATACTTTATACCCAGTCTGTTCAACTACAGAGAGAACATTCAGGCAGCCTAACACATAAAAGATAGTCATTTTGTTCTAGATATAATACAAAGGTATCTACTGCCCGAGAAAAAAAGTTTCCTTTCCAACTGACCTCAAAAGCAAGTAGTGTGTAATTTTACTTGACGCACTATGGTAAAAAACATCTTCCTCAGTAGCTGTGTTATCTAGATAAGTGACTCTTAACTTTTAGCATGCATCAGGATTACTCAGAGGGCTTGTTAAAATACAGATTGGTGTCCCTCCGCAACCCGCACCTCCGAGTTTCTGATACAGTAGTTCTGGTTTGGGCCCAAGAATCTGAACTTCCAAAAAATTTCCAAGTGATGCTGATGCTGTTGGTGCCAGTCCATAGGCCAAACTTTAAGACTCATCAATCTAGATGATCTCCAAAGTGCCTTCAGAATTTGAAAGCTATGAAGTAAATCATTAAAAAACATCTTGAAAGTAAGTTATTTGATGTTTGAATTGAACATCCGTTAATACTGGATATCTCTATCAGCCCTGTGATGGAAGCAAATTTACATGCAAACCCATACACTTAGTGCAAAATAGACAAAAACACCAAATAAATTTTGTTTGAAAAAGTAATAATGGTGTGATATTTGGTAAGAGATATATGTTTAATCTCCCTACTTTTTTTTCATGAGGGGGAAGGGATTGTTCAGAAAAAAAACAAAACATACAAGCAATCAATAAATCATCCCGACCTTTCCCTCTTCCCAGACAGCTTTTATTTTATAGATCCTCAACCACTATAGCCACAGACTTTCTACATGGCAAATTTTTAGTCTAGATTTCTATTATAATCGGTTTTACTTTAGTTTGGCATTGATGTAGCAGTAATTTCATTCATCTTGCTTTTAAACATTTTACTTTATCAAACTGTGCTAATGAGCTGAAAAAACATGGTAGGGAATCAGTCTTACATTTCTACTGTTACAACACAACATATCCCACTGCAATTTGGTTTGAGCTATTTTCTATTTTGCTCTTAATAAAGGATATGTAGACTTGTTTGCTAATAATATCCATAATAAAAACTTTTATTATTGTACAGATTCAATTATGTTAGGTTAAACCATGACCCCTGAAATGTAAAAAGACAGTAAAATTAACAGATTTATAAAGTGATTGTCAATACTGACTCCTTTTCTGAATTTAGTATTTTAAATATAATTTAAACTGTACTAAATCAGAGCTTTAAATTCTTAGAGGAGCCTCTAGGCTGAAAAAACCTATTTTGCTCTTAATAAAAGATATGTAGAATTATTTGGTAATAATACCTGTAATAAAACCTTTTATTGTACAGATTCAGTTATAACTTTTAAGGTAAACCATGTCCCCTGATATGTAAACAGACAGTAAATTAACAGATTTATAACAATTGAAGGAGAAATATACATAGCTTTCTCAAATTATTTCCTATTTTACAATTGTACAGACCTATAACAGAAGATTACTGTAAGAGAAATAGAAGGTGGTGACTATAATTTATTTTTCCAATTTAAGTTAGTATTATAAAAACAGGCAGAACACTGTTGATACAGTGTGAGCTCTCTTGTTCTTAGTTGTTATGTGTTTCTGGGCACAGGTGTATTTTAGACTTAGTAGCTCTAACCCATCTTTTTATACAAGCACTCAAAATTATGTACACTCTTGGTAATAAAGACCACTTTAAAGTTCTGTATATCTAACTCTGAGCACATAATAATGGTATAAGCATAGGTAATAGACAGTGCTCACTATATGCCATGCACTAAGTTAACAATGACTAAGCACTAATGATGTGAAACTGTTCAAAGTATTTTATTCCTCACAATAACCCTATGAAGTAGATACTATTATTACGTCTTTTAATTGATGAGAAACATGAGAAAAAGTGAGGTTAAATTACTTGCCCAAAGACAGAGAACTTAGTGTCAGTCGGGATTCAAATTCAGACAGTCCTGGATTTGAGTCCACAGTGTTATATACCCTTTATGCTAAACTATATTGCTCAATCATTTAATACTTATATCTGTAACGAATGCTAAAATGGAAAAGTCCACTGTGCACTGAATGTATAACTTTATCGTAATTCTAAGCATCTCATCATAGCATAATAATATGACAATATACTTATTTATTCATACGTTTTGGAAGGAGGTTCTTTTAAATTAAATAAGGAAGGGAACATTATACACATATCAACTGTTTTAGTTTGAATATGAAACCAGATTTCACTGGAAGTCATATGAATTCACACTGAAGTATCCTTCAGCTTTAATGATTACTATACCAGTGTTACGGAGAGATGTCAACACCAGTACCCACTGCTCTTTACAGCGAGATGTTTTCTAAATCCAAGCATGTTTTAACTCTTCTGTTCAGAGCTTTAACTCTCTGCTCACATTAAACACTTAACCTAACAAGTAAAAATAAAAAGTTTCCCTTCCCACCAAAGGAAAAACTGGAAAAGTAAAGAAAGGTACAGAAAGAGATAAATACAGTCTTGCATTTGCCAATAAGGGAAATCATCATCAATTATTATTGAGTACTTACTAAGTACTAGAGGCTGTTGTAAGTATTTTCCCTTTAAAAACTCATTTAAACTCATTTAATCTTTACAAACCCTATGGAAGTTGTTATATCTATTTCATAGAAGAGGAAATGGAAACAGAGAGGTTATATAACATAATCAATATTACAAAGTAAGCGGCAGAATCTGAACTACTAACCATTATCACAGATGTCAATGTAAGAGAGTCATCTTGCCTAGTTCAGCTAAGTTAAAATAATAAAGGGAAATTTATTGGGGTGATGATGTTAAATGGAGAGAAAAATTACCTTCAAAAGTCTTGAAGAGTCCTATATGTGACTATAAATTAGAGGCACCAAAAAACCAGCTAGAACTCTAAAAAGCGTATTTGGCTGTGAATTTTTCATTAGATGCTACCTTCTCCTACCTACATTCCTACCCATTTTATGCAGCCTCTCTTTCTCCTCTTTAAAGCAACAGAATATAATTATTTGCCTAATATGGACCACTGCAGCTAAGAGTTCAGGAAAGCAAAAAGCAGAACCACATAACAGATTCATGGTCCCGTATAAATCTGTATTCACGAACTCTATGTGAATTTGAAAACAGTGATTAAATATTCTCTGAAACCCTCTCAAACTTCAGCTTCCATAGTAGTTATACCACCTTGGTTCTCCCAATATCTTTCAGACTGCTCCTTACTAATCTCATCTGTCTTTTAACATGAATTTTTCTATTCCTTAGGTTTACTTCTTGACCCCTTAGAGTAGGTACTGAAGTTAGAGAAAGACCTAATTTGGAATCATGATCTCTTATGCCTAAATTGCTTAATGATTAACTTGATTAGGTCTTGTTTTCTTTATCTATAAGACCAGAGCTATAGTAATTCAAAATGCTACTGAAAAGATCAAATGAGTTAAAGTGAAAATGCCTGGTAAATGCACATGAATATTTATCCCCCATCTTTTCTATTTATTTGTTCTATTCTTTTTAAAGTGATTTTTACCTATTCTTAAAGTTTTATCTATTCTCTACGTGTATACCTTCCAAATTTATATTTTAAAATATTATTTCTTTTTAAAGTATAAAAACTATAGTTCCACTCTAATATTGTACTATCATCTTGAACTCAATGTGTCTCATTTTCTCAAAATCATCGCTCCTAATCTCTCTGTTCCTATAAATGAGGCCATCAATTTCCATTCTTAAAATCTTGGAATCATTTTTGACAGATCTTCTATATTCCTGGATTCTATAACTAACTGGTTGGTCACCAATCTGCTTATTCCTCGAAATCTTTTTTCTCTTTGTACCTTTTCCACTGCTACCATCCTAGTTTACCACTGCCCCAAAGGCTGCCTTAATCTAGTCTCGGTTTTCTCTTCCACAGCATCCTTTAAGCTCCAGACTAACCAATGTATTTTACCATTTGAATGCATCCTGTCCTCTTGCTTCAAGTTTTTACTCAAGTTACCTTATTTATCATTTCCCTTTCTAATCCATCTGGTAAATACAATCTTTACTCCCACCTAAAAAACACTATACTACTCTTTAAAACATTAAAGCGCGATTTATCTGGGGAAGTTGAGCAAAATGTAGCTTTTCTATAATATTCTGGAGTGCCAACATGATTGCTGTCATACTTTGTTCTGCAGTTACCCATTTTTCTTTCCTTCTAAATGACATAACTTCCTGTAGTCACTTAACTCCCTAAGTGTGCTCCTTGGTACACTTACTTGTTGGACAAGATTCTGTAGGAGTTGCACAAGAAAACAAAAGGGGCTCTGTTGTCAGATAACTTTTAGAGATGCTACACAGTTAAATAGGTTCCTTTATTGCAAGACTTCTCACAGCTTTAACAATGATCAACTATTAGGTTCTCCATCATCATTCTTCTTTATTTCTGACATGAAGATATTCCTTTCACATCTCACTACAGCTGGACCCAATCCCTTACCACTTCTCACTCCTTTGAAGTGGGTAAGCCTTCTACCTTTAATTAGATTTGTTTTTCATTCCTGCCTCTTGATTCTCAATCTGTTTTTCCAGAGAAATATACACTTCTTTTATTTCAGGATCTTTATTTCCCCCAAATAATACCCAGACCAAGAGATCTAAGTAGTATGTCTTAAACTTGAGAATTCATACAGATACGCAGTAGTATATAAATTTATAAGAGAAAATGTGGCATATTTTCTTGAAGAGTGAGTTTTAATTAAAGATTTTCTTTGGAAAATATTTTTTATGATAAGAAATGTAGAACGTAGACTATTTTAAAAGAAAAAAAATATAAGACTTCCAAAATATTTCCAGGTTTGCTTCTGGATGCCCCTGCAGGCTACATCTCACACCTCTCTGGTGTGCATTCAAATTCCTCTGTCCTAAAAATATTCCCAAGGAAAAGTCCAAGAACCACTGAAGTAGGCCAGTGGAGATGAAGGGCAGAGAAAGAGAATTATTACTTAGAGGATATTTCCATTATGACAAGCACTATACTAGATCTTTTATATATTCTTTCTTTCTTAGTGCCTACAATGACAATATAATAAGGCATTATTTCATTAATTTTATAGAAGAGAAACTTCAGAGAGGTTAACATGTCCTAAGCTGCAAAGCTTACAAGTGGTTAAAATGTTTTACTATAGAATGCTGGAGCAATAAAGAATACACAATTATCATACAAATATTATGACTGATTCCCATGAGGAAAAAATAACTAGAAATTATTCTTTTAAAATAATCACCAATGTGAGACTTTGAGTCTTAATGTAGATCCTGACAGAAATAAGGCACCTATTTCCTAGTAAAAACCTATTAACGGTACTAAAACATTTTTAGATAATCAGAAGTGTTATTAGGATGATGAGTTTATGTTTTAGTTAATGGAAACTAGGGAAGAAACTGAAGCCTTTTATATTTATAAATTTAATGTATTATCTATTCACTAGCACATTCTTCCCAAATAAAATCAATGCCTACTATCAACTAAGATTTTACCCAGTTATCTGTTATATAAATAATATTATAAAGACTTCAAAGGATTTCAGAAAGTAAACCTGAAGATGTCAGACTATTTTGAAACTGAAGGATTAAATTATAAGTCCAAAGCATGAGGCTTATTTTTTATCACAGAACGCTGCCTGTTCAATCTGCAACTTGAATCTTTACATACTAAAATAAACCAGATGGGTCTTACATTAAGAAAACCTAGTACAGCATATAATATACAGATTCACCAAATCGGCTTATTACAGAATCTCTCAAATAGGGAGCTTCACTAGTGGATTTTAAATTAGACAATTTACAAACAAACAAATATGCTTATATACAACCTTTTAGGAATATATCCATTGGACAAGGCCCCTAAAATAAAAATATCGCAGGATGTGCTCCAAGAAAGATTACTTTAAAATAAATAAATCTATAATTAAAAACGTAACCCTTATTAAAAAGTACTCAAATCAGTCTTTGTTACCATTAATAAGAATTATGGTTTCAGAGGCAATGGAATAAAAAACCTTTTGTATACATTCATGAGGACAGACTAGTCATAAAAAAGTGTTAACTTACAATGTACAGTTATTAAATATACATAAATTTTAAAATTCATATATTCTTGGATGGCAATGGTTAAAATGTTCAATTTATTTAATCTATTACAAGCTTTCAAACCAAAGTAAAATCTTGTTATTAATGATAGATATGATGGTAAATGTAAGTGATTAATACTTTCATTATCCTTTAAAATATTAATTCTCCCTATTTAAAGGTTTCTTAAGTATCGGACAAAGTCTTATGTACACATCTACAGGCAAAAATCTCAAAATAGAAAAAGAATATAAATCAAACTGCAGTAATAACAAAATAACAAAACCCTTTTTCCCTAATTGTGTAAATTAAAGGAACCCAATTATGTCCCTAAAGTACATCTTCTCTGAACAAAATGCATTTAAGAAGAGTAATTAAGGAAGATAAATAACTCAAAGAATAAGCCCAGATGAAATGCCTTTTTCCTTTGTGAAGTTGCTGGAGATCAGTCTAAATATTCTAATTTTGAAAAACCAAGTTCCTACTTTTAGTCCATTTCTAAATTACCATGGTTAGCTAAAGAACTAAAAAGAGAAATTAAAAGCCAAATAGACAAAATCTTTTGAGAAAAGTCAATCTATAAATTCAATTTATCTTAAAGTGATAATTAACAAACGGTCTAAAAATACAAGGATGGAAAATCTTTCATTTACCTTTCTCTACTGGGAAAACACAACATAAATCAACATAACTAGCAAATAATATCAAGTTTAAAAAATCCTTAAAACGATGCAAGAGCATTCATTTGTAAGCACTCCAGTTAATGAAATAAAGATTTGATGTGTTAAAGAAGCATGCTAACGAAATTCTAAATTTCCATAACTGTTATATTTTTAAAATGTACTTTACATGTAAGGATATTGCAATAGGAAGTAGAAATCTATTCTGGAATCACAATCTAACAAAAAAAGCATTCTGACCTTCACATTTACATTTTACAAAAAATGAGTTAACAGCTTTCTTCACAATGAAATCTTTTTTAAAATATGAAACTATTTTAAAAGATTCATATAGACACACTCACAAAGTAAAAGAACACACAATTAAAAATTAATGTGCCTAATGACATTTCTTAATGGCTTCCCTGAAAACTAAGTGTCAAATTCTCTTAGGTTGCGTTTATTTTTCCACAAAGCTCAGAGTAGGCCTTATAGCTCAGCAATCCATGTAACACACAAACACTCTGCTCATCATACTCACAGGCTTTAGTTTGTCTTCCTCATTAGTCAATACTAGATAGTCTTTTCTCCTGAAAACCTTAAAAGGCTTCTTCTTATTCACTGATCCTGCCGTTATCAGATCTGACACATCAGTAATGATCCACACTTTAATCTTCTCCAGCCAGCTCTTCACACTGCCCAGAACTTACTGTGCGTTACAGGTGATACTTCATACAGCAAATGTTGATTACGGTCCCAAAGCTCAAATGATGCTCCCAAAGGAGCTTAGAACCCCTAACAACATCACCTGCTTCTTTTTATATCCAGAGATGCAACGGGGTATTTGTTTTGAACAGCTAATGATTTCAAAACAGATTACATGGACGAGTTCTTTTCGTTAGATAGCCTAACCTAGCTTATCCTTTCAGAATACTGCAGCAAATACAGATTGCATGATTCCCTCAGGAAAAAAGAAATACTTTTATACGTCTTTCTCTGTGGCGCAGTTTAGTTTACCCTTCTGTTAGCCCAAATTGCTGGAAGAACTGGTTCTGAGGTTTCTAATGGCGCAGCGTTAACATAGTGAATGATTCACGGATGTTCTTAACATTCAGGAGTAACACGGAAGGCTAGCAATGCAGCCCAGGTCCAGAGCCGATGAATGGTGCAGTGCTGCTGTTGTCATAGCAACCGAGAGGAAAAAAGCAGCACCATATAAGGAGCTGTGACATGGATTCTGGGAACGATTTATATTAAAAACCTGTAAGCTCCTCATGCCTTAAAGCTATAAACTCCTCTCTTACTGATTCCTCTCCAGATTTTTCTCTTCCGAATTCCTAAATCAGAGCTGTGTGAATGAATATATATTGCAAAATATAGTAACTAAGTAGTCACTAACAAAAAACCTGCATATAAGGTAACTAAAAAGATTAACAATACATTAGCAAGCTAATATGTGCCTGTGTTATCGTCATAATTTATTGGGTAAATGGTAAAATTAGACAGTGACAAGTAAGGAACTGTCTAGAATGTAAAACTGCAGAAAATCTATTTTTAGATACTAAGAGATATTAAAAACCTGATTAAATGCCTTTCACTTAGGTGGTAGCATCAGATACCAAAACTACAGAACCATCAATTGACTATCTAATATAGTAGCAATGGCATCAATTTCAAAGAGATATATACTACTTCTTGTATTCCTTCTAGACGCAGAAAGGTTCAAAAGACAGTAACTTCCCTGAAAATGAGCACAGCCTTCCACTCATGATATAGGAAATTCCTTGTGTTAATCACTGGTGAAACAGAGTTTCAGTTCCATCTCATGCTTCTCAAGGTCTTTCCCTACTGGGCTTGGAGAACCTTCCTGTTGTCATAGCTTCTCCTCACCTCCCAGGAATCCAGAAGAGTCCCTTCCCTTCCACTGGACAGCAGGATAGCTTCAAAAAAGAATCGTGGGAGAAGGGGGAACTTGGGAAAGTGTCAATGCATGGATTTAGCAGTGCTAATGGTTCTCTCTGCAGTATTCTAGCCATGGCTCTGAACTGCCTTGTATAGAAAAACTTTTTCAATAGGTTTCTAAAGCATGGTCCATTGGTGTTATTCATCTACTTAGAGCAATTCTATATGAAACTTCAACATCTCATCAAAGTATGTTTCTTTCCCATCACCATACAGTTAATGAAATGTTCTGACACAAAGTAAAGCAAAACAATTAGGTGAATTTATTACATCGTTCTCTTATGTGGGCAGCACTGCCACTATAATAATTCTAGTATAATTATATATTTGTTAGTCATAGGTTTATGATGTATTGATCTCCATATATGATGATAACTTCGGTTAAATGTGAATAAAAAGGACTGCAATGTGGTAGGAAGGACATGCACTTGACTAGTCTTCTAATCTATTTGTAATAATGGCTCACTTGCTTACTGCACATAACCCTGGGTAAACCACTTAACTCCACTCTTCAAATTCATCATCAATAAATTATGCGTAATAGTATATTTTCTACCTTCTTCCTAAAGCAATTATGGAAATAAAGTATAATTTAATGGCTTGAAACTCTAAAAATGTATGTTATCTTATTTAAAAATACCTACTTAAGCAAAACAGCAAAGATAAAAAGGGGAAATGAATTTCAATAGAACTCAACAGATGGAAAATGGCCTAAAAGAGTAAATATTTCTTCAAGCTACTTTTTATGTTTGATTGAATATTTGGTCTCATCCCATTGCACATATTTGTTGCAAAGAGTGATTTCATTTTAGAATTATAGTAAACAGATGCTGTGGACTAGTGTTAAAGAATTATTTAACATAATGATGTAAAAGTAATTCTACTGCACCAGCATGACTTATAAATGTCTTTTAAAAATGATAACTTGGCAATAAAGAAGTATGAGCAATTTCTAAAGAATATGCAAAGTGAGAAATTTGTTCCAAATGATTTTCAGTTACTTTTTATTTCACCTAATTAGAAAGCTGTAGGGCAAACTTAAAAATAAGTATTTACGTTAGATTTGAAAATTTCATGGACAGCGCACCTCAGTTTTGTTTCCTTGACAGTCTAATCTCTTCTAATAAACTTTTTAAATCAAATATTGTCTTGCCCCAATGATTATTTCCGAGGGACACTCTCTTTAGTTGTGACTTTTAGAAGACCAATAACTCAATACCTTTGGAAAAAGAGGGCAAGTTCATCTCTCCCCCAAGTCAAGCTGAGCTGATCTATGCATTAGATGGATTCCAGAATAATTGTGCAAAAAATACAAACTTGGACAACAGATCATTTTTCCACTGGCTTTCATTTTCATGTTGCTTATGCGCTGCATGAACTGACTGGCATGAGGAAATGGCTATGGTACCTTAAAAGACAAAGTACATAGGTTTTGTTTTATTTTTGTTTTTGAAAAAATGGCTTTAACATAATGTAAGGGTGGAGAGAGATTTAAGGGGCTAA
This sequence comes from Pteropus alecto, assembly GCF_000325575.1. NCBI lineage: Eukaryota > Metazoa > Chordata > Mammalia > Chiroptera > Pteropodidae > Pteropus > Pteropus alecto. Next base: position 12,909,419 of record NW_006436283.1, read on the forward strand.
ACTATTCCCATGGCTAATTTTTAACTCCCTTCTGATTAATTTAAACCATTCTAAAACTTACAGAGTTTTATATTCTTTTTTTTTTTCCATTCCTGTTGTCATAGCTTCTCCTCACCTCCCAGGAATCCAGAAGAGTCCCTTCCCTTCCACTGGACAGCAGGATAGCTTCAAAAAAGAATCGTGGGAGAAGGGGGAACTTGGGAAAGTGTCAATGCATGGATTTAGCAGTGCTAATGGTACTCTCTCTGCAGTATTCTAGCCATGGCTCTGAACTGCCTTGTATAGAAAAACTTTTTCAATAGGTTTCTAAAGCATGGTCCATTGGTGTTATTCATCTACTTAGAGCAATTCTATATGAAACTTCAACATCATATCAAAGTATGTTTCTTTCCCATCACCATACAGTTAATGAAATGTTCTGACACAAAGTAAAGCAAAACAATTAGGTGAATTTATTACATCGTTCTCTTATGTGGGCAGCACTGCCACTATAATAATTCTAGTATAATTATATATTTGTTAGTCATAGGTTTATGATGTATTGATCTCCATATATGATGATAACTTCGGTTAAATGTGAATAAAAAGGACTGCAATGTGGTAGGAAGGACATGCACTTGACTAGTCTTCTAATCTATTTGTAATAATGGCTCACTTGCTTACTGCACATAACCCTGGGTAAACCACTTAACTCCACTCTTCAAGTTCATCATCAATAAATTATGGGTAATAGTATATTTTCTACCTTCTTCCTAAAGCAATTATGGAAATAAAGTATAATTTAATGGCTTGAAACTCTAAAAATGTATGTTATCTTATTTAAAAATACCTACTTAAGCAAAACAGCAAAGATAAAAAGGGGAAATGAATTTCAATAGAACTCAACAGATGGAAAATGGCCTAAAAGAGTAAATATTTCTTCAAGCTACTTTTTATGTTTGATTGAATATTTGGTCTCATCCCATTGCACATATTTGTTGCAAAGAGTGATTTCATTTTAGAATTATAGTAAACAGATGCTGTGGACTAGTGTTAAAGAATTATTTAACATAATGATGTAAAAGTAATTCTACTGCACCAGCATGACTTATAAATGTCTTTTAAAAATGATAACTTGGCAATAAAGAAGTATGAGCAATTTCTAAAGAATATGCAAAGTGAGAAATTTGTTCCAAATGATTTTCAGTTACTTTTTATTTCACCTAATTAGAAAGCGGTAGGGCAAACTTAAAAATAAGTATTTACGTTAGATTTGAAAATTTCATGGACAGCGCACCTCAGTTTTGTTTCCTTGACAGTCTAATCTCTTCTAATAAACTTTTTAAATCAAATATTGTCTTGCCCCAATGATTATTTCCGAGGGACACTCTCTTTAGTTGTGACTTTTAGAAGACCAATAACTCAATACCTTTGGAAAAAGAGGGCAAGTTCATCTCTCCCCCAAGTCAAGCTGAGCTGATCTATGCATTAGATGGATTCCAGAATAATTGTGCAAAAAATACAAACTTGGACAACAGATCATTTTTCCACTGGCTTTCATTTTCATGTTGCTTATGCGCTGCATGAACTGACTGGCATGAGGAAATGGCTATGGTACCTTAAAAGACAAAGTACATAGGTTTTGTTTTATTTTTGTTTTTGAAAAAATGGCTTTAACATAATGTAAGGGTGGAGAGAGATTTAAGGGGCTAAACTATTCCCATGGCTAATTTTTAACTCCCTTCTGATTAATTTAAACCATTCTAAAACTTACAGAGTTTTATATTCTTTTTTTTTTTCCATTATTTTCCCAGTCTTCCCCCTTTATAAGCTTGTCTAAGGAGTAATTATCAGTGCTAAACTCCACAGTGCTTATAGATAGGGTAATACTTGTAAAGAGGTGAAATATAAAATCCTTATTCTCAAGGAAGTAAGAAAGTATCCATTCTACTTTTTATAGTAATTCAAGCTTTGGCCAGATTTCTAATGTGGGATTTTTTCCTTTCCAAGGAATCATTACTGTCCCAGATCAGGACTTCAATTTATAATGACTAAAGGAGAAGGAAAAAAAAATTCTTTAAAAAGCCAACTATTCGTCTGGTGGTCAATAAGAGAGTAGGATAAACTGGCAGGTTTGGACATATTAAGAAGTAGTATTTCTGTTTAATGAATGTCATGAATGATATTTAAGGGATTTGTGAGGATAATATTCATTATATATAGTTTTTACTTGATATGTTTACTTTATTACCTAACCCCTGAATAAAATTTTCCCACATGTATGATGCTATCTCTAAATTATAATATCAACATTTGAAAAAGTTCATTAGCTAGCAGGTGGCTCTTTCAGAATGTCTTTATTGATAAATACAACATAAAAGGGTATATTGAGCTTTAAAATATACATATCAAATCTTTCTCTCACTTTACTTAATTTATTAAACAAATCTGAATTTATTAAATTCACTAAATGATACATACACATATATATGTGTGTGTATATGTGTGTGTATGTGTGCATATGTGTGTGTGTATAACCTATTTTTTTACTGGTCACTTTCAGAAGCCAGAAAAGGAGGGAAAACATTGATGTTCAACCAACTCTGGTATATATCAGAACACTGTTCATTATGTTGTCTAAACAAAACAGATTATTCATACATATAGATGATTCTAAAATGGCTTTATTTCTTTTTTTTGGTGTCTTACTATTTTTATTTTTCAATTAAGAGTTAACATTCAATATTATATTAGCTTCAGGTGTACAGCATAGTGGTTAGACATTTAAATAATTTATGAAGTTATCTCTCTGATTAATCTAGTACCTACCTGGCACTACACATAGTTATTATAATATTATTGACTATATTCTCTATGCCATACTTCACATCCCCATGAGTATTTTGTAACTACCAATTTGTACTTCTTAATCCCTTCACCTTTTTCACCCAGCCCCATAACCCCGCTCCCATCTGGCAATCACCAGTTTGTTCTTTGTATCTATGAGTCTGTTTCCATTTTGTTTGTTCATTTTGTTCTTTAGATTCCACATGTAAGTGAAATCATATGGTATTTGTCTTTCTATGTCTGACTTATTTCACTTAGCATAATACCCTCTAGGTCTATCTATGCCCTTGTAAATAGTAAATTTTTTTTTAAGGCTGAGTAATGTTCTATTGTACATATGTACCACTTCTTTACCCAATTATCTACTGATGGGCACTTAGGTTGCTTCTATATCTTGGATATTGTAAAAAGCACTGCAATAAACATGGGAGTATAAATATCTTTTCAAATTAGTGTTTTAGTTTTCTTTGGATAAATACTCATAAGTGGAATTGCTGGATCATAAGGTAGTTTTATTTTAAATTTTTTGAGGAATCCCACTAACAGTGTACGAGGGTGCCTTTTCTCCACATCCTCCCCAACACAACACTTGCTTTTTGATTTACTGATGATAACCATTCCCATAGGTGTAAGGTGATATCTCATTGTGGTTTTAATTTGCATTTCTCTGATGATTAATGACATTAAGCATCTTTTCATATGTCTATTGGAATTGCCATATTTTTAAAAAGGCAGCCAATGCCATGAAAGAATAAATGACAATGATATATTTATAATGAAAATGTCCTTTGAAACACTCTGCCCTCTGGTGTTTAAAATGTTCACCAGGGAAGGAGTATTCTGTCATTGCACATATTTATTACTCATATGGGCTGAATATATCAATTAATTTGAGCACATAATTTTCTATAAGGAGGAAAAATATGGTTTAGCATTATAATAAGTTCTAATATTATAACATGAATATATATTCAGCGCTAAACTTTCTATAATCCCATACTATAATTCCTGTTCGGAGAGTCACTAAAAGGATCTCTTCTTAATCATGAATATTTTACTTATTTGTCTTTCATGATGCTTTGTGAATGAGAAGTACTTCTGATGACCAATATTTAGTCTTTACATTCAACATCTAACACTCTGTGAACTGCTCACATTCCACAGGAAGTGGGCATATAAGCAAGCAGAGAAGACAGAGACAATTAAGTATAAAAACAGGCTTCCTAGGAACTGTGGCATAAAATCATGGTGAATTTTCTGGGAAAGATAACAGAGGAAGCATGGACAAAGATGAATTTTTTTCCTGTAAACTTCATGGTATCTACTATGTTTAAAAGTGATACCTGACTCTTAGAACCACCAAATACCAGCTAAAAAGGATTGAAGGGGTTCAGAACAGACATCCCTAAAATGTGCTACTTTGGCATGTAGATTATTTTAAGCTGAAAGCAACTGGGGGTTCAGAAGAAACTTCTGCCCCTCCCTTAACTACCTAGAATCTAACTTGGGGACCTTGCCCATAATAAGAGTTATTACTAGAAAGATTTCTTATGACCTATCTACAGGTCAGGGCAAGCTCCTAATGACTGAGCATCGGCTCTTCTTACGGTCAGGCGAAAAACCTCCCTCTCTTCTGAAGCCCCAAGACTCTTCCCTCACCCTTGGCTCAGGATGCCACATGTACCCCATTTGACCTTTCTGCCGCTGAACCTCTCATGTATGTGGGGTCTCTGATCTCTCATGTATGTGGGTTAAGACCAGCCAAAAGAACCTAGAAGGATAGAAAATATTTTCTTCTTCCCTGGACAGGATAGCTGAGATTACTGACCAAGTGATTGTCAACTTTTTCACCTGTTAGAATTTCTTTTATCATTTTCCCCCATATAAACTTCCATTTGAAAGATTTTATCTATAAAAAAATTTATTTATTAATTTAAACAATTACTGTATTGATCACAGTAAGGTGACATAATTTCATCAAAAGCAAAATAAGTTAGCTTATATAATTTTGTGACAAGTAAATCTGTGTTTTCTTTTAGGCTTTTTTAAATATTGAGAATTACATTCTGGGTATAGTACTGAATGTTATAGAGCTTAATGGCGTTTAAAGATAATGATATTTAAAAAGCAATTAACTGTCAAGTCAAATGTTTAACACAGTAAGTGCTAGGTACATAGAGAAACTCTCTACAGACATTTCTGTATTCCTCTCAGCTCTAAGATATTATTATTCTTACTTACATATAAGGACAGATGGTCAAAAAGAGTTAAGCTGTCCAGAGATACAGCTTACAAATGAATGAGTATGGAATTTTAACATGGTCTTTTGACCTACTGAAAAGCCTGGGCTCTTGACCAATACAGCACTATCCAAATCCAGTGTGTGTAAACATCACGAAAGGATTCATTTGATAATATATGTTGACATTTTGGTACTCAAAATATACATACTGACAAAGACTCCTTGTTGTCAGGCTCCTTCTCGGCCCTCTTCTCCACTATGCCTCATAATTGGGCCTTATCATCTGCAGCATAGCCCAGTTGTAGCAAGAATCCTGCTAAGTCAGTTTAGCTAGAATCTCCCTTGATATCTGATCACCCTGGCCTGCCTTCAGCAAAAGTTCTGTTAAATTAGTTTAGCACAAATCTCCCTATCGTTGATGTCTCCTCTTAGTAATTTTTCATACACTGTTGCCCGCCCCACCTTCCTCCTTGGCTATAAATCCTTAGCTGTCTTTACTATATTAGAAATTGAGCCTAGTTCTATACTGAGGTCTCTTTTTCCCCATTGCAATAGTTCCTGAATAAAATCCCTCTTTACCACTTTACAGTCTGGCTCTGATTTTCTATAACAGTACTGACTCATGATAACTGAAATGATCTAAACTGAATTAACTAATAACTCCCTAATGTTCTCTACTTTCGGTATGAGAGGCTACAAGGCCAGCCAGGGGAGCCACGTCAACATTGAGTAAACCTTGGCATTTAGGACAGCATCATCATCTATCTTCAACGCATAAAATTAGAGACTCTGAATTAGAAACAGTACTTGAGTGAGGTCCAGATCCAGTTTAATTAGTACCATCATTCTAAGAGCTTAAAAGTATTCATATATAGTTTCTCATTTCGCCTATAAAAATATCTGGTAAGATATTTTATCTATATGGAAATTAAAATAGAAATATCTAACTTAAGACTAATGAGAGCTTAGATGACCACACGTCTATTCTATTTTTTAATCTAATAAAATTCACTATAATACATCTTGAATTCTAGTATTTTTTTCTGAAAATACAAGATATTTACTCATGCTACGGTATCATGAGTACAATGAAATAAATCAAACTGTGTAGACTAACACGATCTCTAAGCTTTTTATATTTTCAAATTGGCTTTTCAATAATTTTCTCAAGACTATGTTTCCATTTTATCCAAGATAAAAATGAGAATTAACATTTATTCAATGTTTATTACATGCTAGGTTGTATGTTTAAGAAATCTTATTTAATCTTCACAGCAACCTGTATTTTTTCTAATAATAAAATTCACTAAAGTATATCCTGAATTCCAGTGTTTCCAAAAAATTGCAAGATAATTATTCTTATGTGAAGAACATATAATAACTACACTAGAATGTATCAGACTATGTACATTAACATTATGCATAGGCTCTTTTTAATGTCAAAATATCTTTAAATTTTCTCACGATGTCTCAGAAACAAGTCAATGATTCCATTTTATTCATGATGAAAATAATATTTTGGCTGAAGCTAGTAGCTAAAATAACTATGCTGTAGCATGATCAGATTCGTTATTGTGACTTATTTACCTTCTAAACTGGCTTTGCTACATAGTCATTCCCAGATAGTGGTAGCAAATACTTTTTAAAATAGGGTCAAAATTGTGTTTTTTTCCCCCAGAGACTATGTAATAATCTATCTGACATCAGTATTTGAAGGTTACTCCTCAGAAAGGTAGAGGGACTCACTTAAGGCAATTAAAAAAATGCTTGAAGGCCACCTTCCAAAGGTTCAGAACTAATAATATTTGACATAGCTGAAAGTCACACAAAGCTCTTAAAATTATAATCTTTGCAACTAACATTTATTGACTGTGAATACTGAAAATTTAACTTCTACTAAACTTACAGAGTACATAATAGGCAAACAGTATGAATAGGTAAGTATTGAATGAATGAAACTACTGGCATTCTAATCATCAATATTTTAAGGAATATGCTGATGGGTTTCATGATATTATGATCAAAAACATCTTGGAAAGAGCACTGAATAAGAATCTAGAGAGCTGTGGCAATCCTGTTACCGCAAACAATGGGGGCCAACAGCGTGTTGTCCTTACATACTCTCTTCCACATCTTCCCTAATGCACAGCAATATCCAACTAAGCCAAGTGAACCTTGAGGCTTGCCTGGCCTCTATGACTTCTAGTCTCTCTTTACTGCTTAAACCATTTGGCTATATCTTCTGCTACTTAGATAAAAAGGTATTAACCAATATACCAGATGTCTTGGGTGAGTTAGCTAACTTCTCAATTTCTTCACTGGTATAATGAGATAGATTTGGAGTTTAAGGACCTGGGTTTGGAGTTTAACTCTGGCTCTGACAGCTTGCTAGTTGTATTATTTTGAGCAAGACATTTTACCTAACACTTAATTTACTCATCTGTAAATGGAGATACACATGAAGAATACAGGAGCTAATATGTGTGTGTGTTACAGTAGGTGTTCAAATGAGAATTATCATCATTATTTAAAAGTATGATTTTTAAAACATGTGAAGTTTCAAAGTTCGAAATTGGTATCTAATGTTAAAAGTAATTTTAAAAAAACTCCCCACCAAATTTAAACAACTTTTATTAACAATAACAGCTAAAACATTTGGAGCATTTAATGTTTGCCAAATGCAGTTTTAAACAAGTATTAAACAATGTGATCATCATCAATAAGCAGGATGACTACCCATGAGGTAGGACAAATTGTTATCTTTGTTTTACATGAAGAAACAGAACCACAGCAGGATTACAGACTCAAGCAGTATGACCACAGAGCTAGTTTTTCTCAAGCAGTATGACCACAGAGTTAGTTTTTCTCTCAACCACTTTCACTGTTTATTAATTTGTTTTTGTACTGAACAGAGCAAGGTAGGTAGGTATGTAAATATTAGTTTTCAAGCTCCAAATTATATGTCTTTATTCTTGAGCAGGCCTTTCCCCAGTCTCACTCCATGAAGACTAAAGATAAGTCAAAGTATTTGGAAATGGAATGGACCTATTTTTGCAAATGGGTTTTCATACACACTTGTGTGAAGGACTAAAATAAATACACTAAGAGTACATCGGTTACATAATAACAATGACAAGAAAGTTACTCCATTATGATAAAAGAAACAAAAAAAGATTGTCTTTTCATCACTTTTTAGAAGTTAAAGATCTATTTAAAGATCCGGAAAACTTGTACAAGGTTAATGAACAAGGGATGGGATGCCCTAGTCCCTCCACCACTTGCCAACGAAATCTGCTTAAAAGGTAAATCGGATCACATTACTTCCCATTCCAGCTCTGCTTAACACCCTACAGAGTAGGCTCCTTACCATGACCCTAAAAACGGTGGCCTCTGCCTATCTCTTCAACTATTTTCTAGTACCCTCCCCTCTTCCTTTCTCTGCTGAAGCCACTGAAGCCACACCTGTCTTCTTAGAGCTCCTTGCACATGCCAATGCTGCTTTCTGCTTTAGGACTTTTGTACTGGCTGTTTCCTCTGCATGGAGGGCTCTGATCCCAGATCTTCTCAGGGCTGGCTCCTTCTCATTATTCACATTTCAGTTCAAATATATTCCCCTCTGACTCTCTCTGATCACTCCATAGAAAGAAATCCTACCTCCACCCCATCTCTATCCCATTTCCTACTTTATTACTTTTGTAGTATTTGTCACTATCTAAATTATTTATTTATTGGTTATACATTTATTATCAGTCTCTCTCCAAAATGGAATATAAATATCTTGAAGGTGGGGCCTTAATTTAATTGTCTTTTTCACCACTCTATTAACTGTGTCTAGAGCAGTGCCTGACATCTTGTAGGCCCTAAACAAATACCTGTTGAATGGTTAAGGAAAAACGCACAGAAGAATAATAAGCAAACTACCTTGACTATAGCAGAGACAAGGGACTAAATATCAGAATGTCAAAAAGAAAGCAGAATAAGATGACTATTCTAGCTCTACTTATTTAATTTGGTTGGTAATATGAATACGAGAAATAGAAAGCACTTGAAAGTTTAAATGCATGGAAATAGATAAATTAGTAAGTATAGCCCTAATGGCTGGACTGAATTAATGCATTTTGTTAAGAACCAGTCTCTGGAAGACATTTCCTCATGGTCAGCTAATCTTTCTTCATTCACTTTCTTTTTATTTATTCATAACAAAATATAATTAGGAAAGAAAAGATAACTGATGAATAATCGACTAAGATTTTAAATTTAAATTTCAAAGTAATTTCATTCTGCGTTAAACCAGAAAATTCTTATCATCTGCTTCAATTGGCAGAAAATTGGCCACAGAAAATTTTCATGGCATCCTCCTTCAGAAGACAGATTCTTTTCATTCAGAAATTTAAAAATGCATTGCCAATCTCTAAATCCTTAGGCCCTTGACAGTCTCTTCAGCAAATAAAACAAAACTATTTGACAGGATACATTTACTTTGAACACTGTAAAATTAAAACTGAATCGTTCATACATGTAATTAACCAAGTATACCTCTTATTATGCTTCCCTGCATCACTTCTGTGATATTTGGCATGTTATTGACTTTGATATTAAATGTGTTTATCTTTTAATAAAGGTTGCCTATTTAAGTTGAAGTTCAAACTAGGACAGGTAAATGGGATAGGAATGTAATTATCTCTAAAACCTCAGGAAATACAGCTAATTTGTACAAGGAAACAATTTTTCCTGCTATTTCTTCTGTGTGGTAAAATGAAGAACATTACTTGAAAGCCATCGGATTTGGTTATTTGTTATTTTCAGTAATCAATAATATCTTAAATTGCAAGAAGGGGGAATTTGTAAGCAATAAAATTTTAATAAAGCCCAATCACATAAAGTTTATCCTATTTTTTAGATATCAGAAGGAAATAAGTATTTTAGTAAAATGTTATTAAGCTATTTATTAATTTTATCTAATGACCCAAGAATCAAAGTAGGCTTTAACTCATTTGAAAATGCCTTAAAAACAGTAAGATATAAGAAAAATAACTTATGCTTTGTGGAACTATAGACTAAAGACATACTATTATTTTAATAAAAATAGAAACATTGTGAAAATTTCATTCAAAATAGATGGAACAGTCTAAAAATTCCATTTCCTCCACTCCTCTTATTTTCTTTATAATTGTCATATGATAATTAACATCCCCCTCCTCTCCTGCCACTACTGTCTAGCTCAAAACCAGGCACATAGGAAGTGGTCAATATATCCTTTGGGAATGACTTAATTTCTTATGTCCATACATTCATAAACCATCAATACCAAGTCAATGCACTCACTAGGATATATATAGAAGTTAAAAGAAATCTAACAAAATGACCCATATTTTCACACGTAAGTATCATTCAAGACACTAAAATTTATTTCCTGAAAAAGGTTAAGAACAAAAGTTCACTTAATAAAGACACAATTTCATACCTAACAACTTGATCTGATGGGCAATTCATATTATGAGATCATATTAAAGTCAGTGCAATCCACAACTTATGAATGATAGAAAACATATTAAGAAGTGGAGGAATGTACAATGGAGAGGAAAATATCTAAATCAGTTTTTAAAAATAGATATGAAATACACAAACCAGGATTTCAAACAAAAATAAGACTGATGTACCTCTGCTGAACTATGAAGCTCTTATCCTAAAATTATAACACCTCCATCTGTTAATCTGACACGAACAAGCTGATAAATGAAATCAGAACAACAGTGTATTCTGGCAAAACCTGAAATTTCCTGAAAGCCTAGAAAAATATGTCTACAACAGATGGATCATTTAGAAAATAAATACATCAATCTGTCAAACTGAGTACTACTCTAATTCCCTAAATTAAAATCAGTAGGAGCTCCACTTTCCAAGAGTCTGTCACATTAGGAAGGCCAAAAAGGAAAACCTAAAGATGCACATAAACATATCTGATATGACCTAAAGTGTCATACTGTTAGGTTTCCTGTTAAACATACTAAGTTTAGGTAAAGTCCTTACCAGTTAACTTCTTCACAGGTTGGAGCCGAACACTGATAGACTGATGTGTGAGTAAGGGGGAGGATGGAAGAGAGCGAGACATGCCCTCCATAATCCGAATGTGCTGCATACCTTCACTCACTGGAAGTGGTGGGACGGCGTAGTCTGGCTCAAAAGCACAATCGCTTTCTGTGGAGATGCCACCTGTTAGACAGAAGAGGCGAGAACAAAGAAGTTGGTGAGAAAGAGTCGTCCTTCTCTATTAAAATTTATCTTTTAGGATGATTCAGAACAGCACACGCTGATACTGATCTTCACTGTGAAAAGCCAAATAAATCATTTCCAACATATACATTCATTTCTACACTTACTGGGTACTTAACTCCAGGCCTAGCGCTAGGAAACTGAACACAGGTAAAATGGGTTCTTCTTTCTAAGGGTTTCACTGTCTCAGGAATGATGTAGTCATATAAAAAATTAATTACGGTATAGGGCAATAAGTGTTACAATTAGAGCAACCGTCTTCATTTTTTTCCCTGATAAGACAAACATGAAAAAAATATATTCACCTACTTAACAATCCAATATGTGCAATTGCTAACAGGATCACTCTATTTCTTACCCGCTTCTCCAGGAAAGTATGTGAAAATACAAGTAAGGCTGACATTATTATATGATGATCTCTGAATCTCCTCTAACATTTTAAAAAGAGTAAATTAAATGCTATTTACTTCCACTTATATACTGTTAATTTCTACTTCTGGTAATGGCAGATTATGTACTTCAGACCAAGTTTTCTCTAAGAAAAACTAGAACTACATAAATTTAAAACCTTCCTGAATATACTGGAAAGTGAACATGATGAAGAATTATTAGGAAAAGACTGAATCCTGGCACTTAGGTCTAAAGAAGCTGGGAAGACCAATATTGGCATGTAGGGAGAACCAAGCTGTGGAGGAGGACATGGTAAAACTCCAACACTTTTGTGTGGAAGCCCGAAGAGCTGTACTCTAGGAGTAAATATGAACCCAAGTTAGACTGGCCTTTACAGGACTGAACCTCAGCTCCAATGTCTACCACAAAATTAAGGCAATCCGTGACTGCTAGTACATGCTAAAAATAAACATAAATCTTTGAGGAAGATAACATCACACAGGTGTCAAATTATTTCCACAACTTTTCATATACAGTATCTGGCCCTTAATTAACAATAATAAAGTGATAAGATGACACACACACACACACACAAAAATCAGAAAACCATGAAGAAATAGTCTCACAGGATTATAGAACCACGAGGCATAGAATTTAAAGTAGTATGCTTAACACTGAAAAGATTGAGATATTCAGGAATAAATTTAACCAAGGAGGTGAAAGATCTACACTGAAAACTATGACATTGATGAAAGAAACTGAAGACGACACAAATAAATGGAAGGACATCCCATGTTCATATACTAGAAGAATTAATCTTTTAGAATGTACATACTACTCAAAATGACCTGGGGACCTAATGCAATCCCTATCAAAATTCCAATGTCAATTTTCACAGAAACAGAAAAAACAATTCTAAAATTTGTATGGAACCAGAAAAGACCCTGAATAGCTAGGTAATCCTGAGCAAGAAGGACAAAGCTCGAGGCATCATACTCTCTGATTTCAAATCATATTCCAAAGCTATAGTAATCAAACACATTTGGTACTAGAATATAAACAGACATATAGCATACAAATAGACCAGTGGAACGGAATAGGGAGTCTAGAAATAAAACCACATATATATAGTCAATTAATCTTTGACAAGGGCACTAAAAATAAACAATGGGAGATGGAAAGTCTCTTCAATAAACAGTGTTGGGGAAAAGGCATAACCACATGTAAAAGAGAAACTGGATTCTTATCTTACATCTTATATAAAAATCAACTGAAAATGGGTTAAAGACTTAAACATAAGAACTGCAACCATAATACTCCTAGAAGAAAACAGGGGGAAAGCTCCTTGAAATTAATCTTGGCAATTATTTTTTGGATTTGACATCAAAAGTATAGGCAACAAAAGCAAAAGTAAACAAGTGAGCTACATAAACTAAGAAGTTTCTGCACAGCAAAGGAAACCATCAATAAAATGAAACTCAATTTAATAGCAAAAACAAACAAACAAAGAACTCCCCCCCACACACAAAATAACTTAATTAAAAAATGAGCAAAGAGCCTGAATAAATATTTTTCCAAAGATGATACACAAATGGTCAACAGGTACATAAAAAGGTGTTCAATGTCACTAATCATCAGAGAAACGCAAATTAAAACCACAATGACATATCTCCTCATATCTGTTAGGTCAGCTATTATCAAAGAGTCAAAAGATAACAAATGTTGGCAGTGATGTGGAGAAAAGAGAATCCTTGTACGCTATTGGTGGGAATGTGAATTGGTACAACTATTATGGAAAACAGTACGGAGGCTCCTAAAAATATTAAAAAATAGAACTATCATACAAACCAGCAATTGTACAAACCAGTACGTATTAAAAGGAAATAAAATTACTAGCTCAAAGAGATATTTGCACTCCCATGCTCATTATAGCATTATTCACAGTATCCATAATGTGGAAACAACCTCAGTTTCCACTGATGGATGGATAAAAAAAGATAGATAGATAGACAGATAAAGAAAATGTGATTTTATACATACACATACACACACAGAGGAATACCATTCAGCCTTTAAGAAGAAGGAATCCTGACACTTGTGACAACATGAATGAACCTGGAAGATATTACAGTAAGTGAAATAAGCCAGACATAGAAAGACAAATACTACATAATCTTACTTATTGTGGAATCTAAAAAATAAAGTCAGACTCATAGTAACATAGGGGAGAACAGTAGTTACCAGAGGTTGGGGGTGAAAGAAGATGTGGTTCAAAGGGTACAAACTTTCAGTTATTAGATGAATAAGTTCTGGATCTTAGCAAATGGACATCTTAATTAGCTTGATTGTGATCATCATTCCACAATGATTTTTAGGTTTATCAAAACATGTTGTATACCTTAAATATATACAATTAGTATTTGTGAATCATCCTTCAATAAAGCTGGGGAAAAAAAGAGTAGGAAATAAACAAACAAAAAAAAAAACAAGAACATGATATTACATAAAATGATAATAATGTAGTTTAAACTGAGAAGATTAAATCAAGTGTCTCGTTTAAGGTTCCCAATTGTGTTACAGTTGTCATTTCATCATATGTAATTCTAACTCATTTAAAAACTGCTGTAGCATATCATGTACTATAATTTAATCAGTTTCTTGTTAATGGCCACTTATGCAGTTCTTTACTACTTCTGTAGATCCTAGATACAGAATTACTGATCAAAAATGCTGAGAGTTTCTACTGAGAAATATTGACCAAATACTGTATTAAAAGTCTCTGTCATGTTGCATGTTTTAAAAAAGTAGTATGCTTAATATTTGAGGAAAATAAAAGTTTAGAATTTCAACAATAAATTAGAATTATGAAAATAAAAACTCAATAGTTTGAATAATGGTTTAGATATGGATAAAGAGAGAATTAGTAAACTAGAAGATAAAACATGTGAGCATCAAAGATAGTCTTCGAGAGTAAAAAGACAACCCTCAGAATGGGAAAAAATATTTGCAAATCTTGAATTTGATAAGTGTCTAGAATTCAGAATATATAAAGAATCCCTACAACTTAACAACAAAAGACAAACAACTTAATTCAAAAGTGGCAAAAGACTTGAGTAGACATCGCTCCAAAGAAGATACACAAATGAACAATAAACACATGGAAAGATACTAAACATCATTAGTCATTACAGAAATGTAAATCAAAGCCATAATGAGATACTACTTCACATCCAGTAGGATAGTTATTTTTTTAAAAAATAAAATAAAAAAACAGACAACAAAGAAGTGTTGGTGAGGATGTGGAATCAGAATCTTCATATATTGCTAATGGGAATATAAGATGGTATAGCTTCTGTATAAAACAGTTTGGTGGTTCCTCAAAAAGTTAATCAAAGAATTACCATATAAGCCAGCCATCCCTTTTCTGTGTATACAGCTCAAAGCAATGAAGATATGTTTTCAAAGAAAACCTGAACATGAATGTCCACAGTAGCATTAAAGATAATAGCCAAAAAGTGTAAAAAATTCAATGTCATTAACTGGTGAATGAATAAACAAAATGTGGTATATCTTACCAATGGAACATTACTTAGCAATGAAAGAATGAAGGCCTGATTCATGCTACAATATTGGTAAACCCTGAAAACATTATTCTAGGTGTAAGGAGCAAGACACAAAAGGCCAGAACTATGAGGAGGGAGGAATGGGGAGTGACTGTTTAACAGGTAAAGGGTTTCCTTTGAGGTGATGGATTAGATAGCAGTGATGGTTGTGCAACACTGTAGATGTACTAAAAGCCACTGGATTGTATACTTTAAAATGGTTAAAATGGTGAATTTTACCCCAACAAAAAATTTTATGTAGCTATATACCATCTACTCAAATGTTTATTCAAACCAAAAGCTTAGCAATCTTTGTTAATTTCTTCCTGACACAACCCTTTGCAACAAATGCATTAGCAGTTCTACAGGTCATCGACCTAAAATAGATTTCAAATCTGCATGTCCTCTCTCTTTATCCCACCACTACCATAGTCCAGTTCACTATTATTTTTCCCAAAAACTTCTGCTGGCAGAAATCTAGTATTTATTATTTGTCCTTGGATTTTAGAAATTTTACCAGCATATGCATTAACTTTTTTCTTCTCATTAGACTGTGGGTACTTTCTTTTACTATGTTGATAAATTCTTCTCTTCCAACTGTTCATTTTCCTCTCTCTGGAACTATGATCGGATGGATAGTGTATATTCTAGACCTATTTCTTAAGTCTCTTTCTCTCATATAGATGCAGATTTCTCATATTAAAAATAGATTTCTAATCTTTGAGTTTTCAAGAATAAACTTGAGATGGATTTATTTGGAATTACAGTATTTTACAGGTTTATATCTAGAAGAATACATTTGGTTTAGTGAAGCATCTCTTCTCACTTTAAATGTTCCAACGTTAAAACTTGGCTGATAAGTTTAGAATCTAATAATACTCCTTAAGGAATAATACTGTAATTAGTCCAATCTGGATGTCCTAGTTTACTTTTCTGCTTAAAAATATTTTTCTTCATCTTCTCTGTCCCATAAATGCGCTTGAACTCATTGTAGGTATAGAAAAAAAAATTAAAAATATATGTTTCAATTTTTGAAAAGTACTGATAAGTATTCACAGATTTGACTGTATTTGGCAACCTTTCTTGGGTAAATAGCAACCTCGAAATCTCAGTAGTCTATAACAATATTATCTTCATGTTCATGATGTCTGCAGACTGTGGGTCAAATGATCTAGGTTGGGCTATCAGGCTCAGAACTACTCTGACATGTTTTTGAAGGGATAGTGAATACACGAGAAATGCTCTTTTCATGGTAAATCACAAGAGTGCAGGAGGCCAAGTCAAATCAGAGGGGAATATTTAAGACCTCTGCTCACTAACATTCCACTTGGCACACTTTAGTGGGAACTACTGAAAAGGTACATAGCAAAAGAAATGAATGTATAATTTTATAACAGGGAGGAAATGAAAAATTGGGAATCCAATTTACCAAGCACTTAAGATAATATATACTGGTACTTCAAATTACTCAATTTTTATTTTCTACCTTTCTTTTTCCTACCATTTTCCTGCTTCAATCAACCAAATAAAAGTTACTGAAATAATGTGATGGAGATATGGCAGAATAAAATAAACTGCTAATTTGACCAAAAAAAATTCAGTTATTCTGGATCTGGACACCTAATGATTAGATATTCAAAAGCTGAACTAAGAAAGCATAGGGATATCAAGTAAACACTAAAAAAATGTTAGAAGTAGTTATGATTCAAAACAAATTTCAGACATCACTAGTCATATTTAATATAGATGCTTATTAGATATTAAAGTTTAATTTTAAAAATTCCTTAGCCTAAGGAAATACCTAGAGAACTGCCTTCTAATTTTTCAAGTTACATAAATAACCACAAGTAACGCTTATAAGTAAAAAAAAAAAACTAGCATAATGCATTGAATTATATACATGATTTGCAAATTTTTCGTTTACATGTTATACTTCAATGAAAGTTTATATTTTAAAAAAGTACACAGAAAAATAAAACAAAACATAGCATGGTGGCAAACTAGCCCATAAAGGCAGAGAGTTCCTACATATTTCAGAAACTAAGGGGTTCTACCTAAATTATTCCCAAAATCTTTTTAGATCAAGGCTATATCACTCTGTAACTTGGTTAATATTCTCATAACAAGTCCATCCATCAGGCAGAAAACAGGCCAAGAGAAGCGTAAAAACTAGCACAGGATCATGTAGTAACTCAGCATGATTGCCTATGTAGAAAATTTTAAGGAATCTACAAAAAAAGAAAAAAAAAGCTTATAGAAAAAAATAAGTGAGTTAGTAGGCAAACTCAAAGGTCAGAGTCAATATATAAGAATCAAGGGTCTTCTTGTATACTAGCAATGAACATTTGGAAAATAAAAAACTTAAAAACCAGTATCATTAAAATAGTACCATTAAAAACATGAAATAATTAGAATAACAAAATATGTACAATATTTGTATGCTGAAACTATAAAAAACATAATGAAAGAAATAAAGGACCTAAATAGAGAGAGATACTGTGCTTGTGGATCTGAAGATTCTCTATCATTATGATGTCAAGTAGGTTTGAAGCAATCTCAATGAAAATCCAGCACAGGTTTTTGGTAGAAATCAACAAACTGATTTTAAATATTATACGTAAAGACAAAGGAACCTAGCATAGACAAAATAATTTTGAACAAAGAAAAACAAAGTTTGGAGTCTCATATAGCATCTAATTTCAAGACTAAGTGTAAAGTTACAGTAATCCAGAGAGTATGTAGTATTGGCAAAAGAATGGACACAAAATCAATGAAACAGACTGGAGTCCAGAAAAAGACCCACATAAATATAGTCAACTAATTTTTGACAAAAGTGCAAGAGCAATTCAATGTCAAAAAGGTAATCTTCTCGACGATAGATATGGAACAATCTGATATCCATATGTAAAAACATAAACCTATACCTTTACCACAAAGTCAAATTGAAATGGATTACACACCTTAAAATTATACCTAAAACTATAAAACTTCTAGGAGAAATATAGGAGAAAATCTGTGTGACCTTGTGGCAGGCAAAGATTTTTTTACAATGGACTCAAAAAAGGTGACCCAAATAAGAAAAACTGGTAAGTTGGAATTCACAAAAATTTTAAATTCTACTCTTTAAAAGATACTATTACAAAATGAAAAACCATTATCAATTGAGACTATGTTGATAAAACACATATCTGATACAAGGCTGTTATTTAGAATATAAGAGCTCTTTCAATTCAGTAACAAGAAACTACCCCAATTTGAAAAATAGGCTAAACATTTGAACAGACATTACACTAAGAGCTTCGTATGTCAGATAAGCACATGAAAAGATGCTCAACATCGCTAATCATTAGGGAAGTGTAAATTAGAAGATTTCACTACACCCCTAGTAAAATGAAGTAAAATGGCTAAAATTAAAAAACAAAATGCTGACAAAACCAAGTGCTGAGAAGGATGAACTAGAATACGTATATTGTTGCTGAGGATTCTAAAGGGTACACAACTTTGGGTAACAGTTTCACAGTTTAAATATAAACATACCGTACGACCCAGCAATCTAACACCTAGACATTTATTCAAAAGAAATAAAGACACATTGCCCCCTACCCAGGTCAAATAGTAGACTTAATTCATAATCTCCAAAAACTGGAAACTACCCAAATTCCATCAACTGGTATATGGGTAAACAAATTGTGGGAATTTACATACAATAGAATATTACTCAGAAATAAAATAAAATACTGATATATATTAAAAAAAAATCCAAAAAATGGATGAATCTCAAGAGCATTAAAGCATAAGGAGCCTGAGCCAAAAGGCTACATACAGTATGGTTTCATTTATAAAATATTTTGAAAAATACTATAGTTACAGAAAACAGACCAGTAGTTGACAAGGATCAGGGTTGGGAGAAAGGGACTGACTACGAAAGGGCATAAGAGAACTTCATATGATGAAAATAAGCTATATTTGATTTTAGTGGTAGTTACCCGACCATATATGTTTGTAAAAATTCATACTATATACTTCAAAGGGGCAAATTTTACTACATATAAATTTCAATAAACCTGACTTTTGAAAAACCCTAGATAACTTTGTGGGAATATGCTGACTACATGCACATGTGAACTTTTCTGACTGCGTGTTTTATTTCAATGAAAATCTACTTTTTTAAAGTATAGAGAAAAAAAATCACAGTATAGGTGATAAACTGGCCACTAAAGCAACTGTAATCTTGTCAAACATACTATACATAATAACAATGCATAATTTGTCAAAGGGCTTTCATATATTTCTGAAACAAAGGGATCTGGCCTAAATTATTCCTAATGTCCTTTCAAGGCAAGATTTATACCACTCTGAGTCTGCAACATTCTCACAAGTTCATGTATTAACTTGTAAAAATAAGGCAGAGAAAGTTTAATAACTAATACAGGATCACACAGTCAATTAGCAGCAGAAGACAATTAGAAACCAAATTCCTTACTGTAGTCTATGAGGCCCTATACGATCGGGCCCCACCTACTTAATTCTCGGACCTCACCACACCTCCCGACTTCTCTGACTTTCATCACTTCCCGCTTCTGCCATCAATTCATATGCTTTTGTCACAATGACCTTTAAGTTCCTTGATCTGGCCAAATTTATTCTTGATTTACAACCTTTGCCTTTTTCTACCTAAAATGCTTAGTCCCAGTATCTCTGCAAACCTGGCTCTCCTTTGTCTTTAAAAGGTCCTAGCTCAAATGTCACCTCCTCAGAAAGGCCTACCAGGACTAATCTAAAATTACCATCCCCTCTTCTCCCCATCTCTCACTCTCTAGCACATAATCCTATTTTGTAGTCTATTAAGTTTTTATTTCCAAATGTTAACATTTTACTTTATCATATTCTTTCTATTTATGTATTTGCATGGGTGTATGTATGTTTTTCTGAACTGAGAGTAAGTTTTACACAAGATGCCCCTCTGTGCCTAAATCCTTTAGTACATATTTCCTAAAAACAAGACATTCTCTTACATAATCACAAAATATCAACATTGAAACATCATTATTAATACAATATTGTTATTTAATTCACAGAACTGAGATTACTTTGCCAACTGCCCACTAATGTCCTTTAATAGTAAAATAACCACACTTTACATTTAGTTGTCATATCTGTAGCTTCCTTTAATCTGGAAAGTTCCTCCGCCTTTCTTTTTTTCATGTTTTTGACATTGTTGAAGAGCAAAGTTCATTTATTTTGTAGACTGTCCTTCAATTTATGTTTATTGAATACTTTCTTATGATTAAATTTAGGTGGTTTTTTTGGGGCGGGGAGGGGTCAGAAATGATGTCTCCTCAGTATAGCATATCATGAGACCCGTAATAGCTATTAGCCCCATTAATGGTGATTTAACTGATTTCCTTTTTTTACATTTTTCAATTAGAGTTGATATTCAATATTATTTTATATTAGTTTCAGGTGTACAGTATAGTGGTTAGACATTTATATAATTTATAAAGTGATCCCCCAATTAGTCTAGTACCCACCTGGCATTATACATAGTTATTATAATAATTATTTTATATTTTTGATAGCACTTATCATGACATGAAATTATCTCCTTCTTTTGTTTATCTCACTCCCCTAGAATAAAAGCATGATAACAATAAGAATTTTCATTGGCTTGTTTATTGGTCTTGCCCCTCGGCCAGATTGAAACCTGGGCACTAGGGTAGCCCCTGGGTGGGCAGAAGCATAGCTGACTCAGGTCTCTAGTCTTCTGTGGGAGCCCAGATATGGCCCTTCCAGCTGCCTGGGATGCCCGGCCCTAGCGTAACCCGTTGGTTCTCTTCTCTCACAATCATGTTCTTAGCACAGAAAGAACACCCTTCCTTACAGTCTTTAATGCACTGGCTAGGATCTCTAGACATAGTTGAAGAAAAGTGGTGAGAGCAGGTATAAGAGAGAGAAAAC
>NW_006436283.1:12930750-12966030 GCF_000325575.1 Pteropus alecto
ATGAGATGCAGATAGAAGGGAATCTTATAGTGAGATAACGTCTATGGATGTAATCTGTGTGAAAAAGCCTTTAGAGAGAGTACTAATCTTATTTTGAAGGAGAGAAATTATAGAGGAGAGACAAATGATGAATGCAAGGATTGTAAGAAAGCCTTCAGTAACTACTATTTCCATTAGAGACATGGGAGATTTCAAAATGAAGAGAAACGTCAAATAATTTCAGAGCAGGACGGCATCTGGTCTTTAGTTATCCCCCAAATGTACGTGAGATGTCAGACTGAAGACAAACTTTATTAATGCAATCAAGTGTGGAAAATTCTTCAGAAACATCTCTAGTCTTGTGGTGCACTAAAGAATACATGCTGGGAAGAAACTCTATGAACACAAATACTTATAGGAAAGGCTTTTGCAGGATCACTCATTTTACTGCTCACCTGAGCATCCAACCACACTGGGGAGAAACTACAAATGCAATGACTGAGAAAAGCCATTAAGCTCACAATGCCAATGTGAATACGCATAAAAGAGAAACATTTTGACTATAATGAATTCAGAAAAGCCTTCAAAAAGTACTTTATTTAACATTACCGAACACATGAGTACATCCTGAAAAAAAAGTCTATGAATGCAACAACTGTGGGTAAGTTTTCAGAAGTCATTTATCCCATGGGAAAAATATGAGCACATACAAAGAAAGGAAACTGTATATATGTAATGAAAGTGAGAAAGGCTTCGACGATCCCTTTTGCCTTTACAGACACATGAGCATTAACACTGGAGAGGAACCTTACGAATACATATAATATGGGAAAGCCATCAACCCCTAATTTTCTCTTGTTCTATATAACAAAATTAATAGAAAGAAACGAATCATATGAGTATTTTACAAATACCAGCAAGGACATATATCTGAAAAACATGATTAGGTTCCAGTTTTATGAAAGACAGGATAAGCATATTCTACCTTTACTTGCCCACTGAATACAACTATAAACCCTTGAAAACATGAGTAAAGCTCACTTCCAGTTTTCTGAGAGAGAGGGGAAAAAAATTCAACGGAAAAGTACTGGTGAAGTTCACAGTCCAGGGGCACAGACTTACTAAAAGACTGTGACCTAATCATAGGACTGTAGAACGCTTCCCCTCTCCCACATCTTACCCTTCCATTACTATTTACCACAGTTCATTTCACCCAGTACATCACGTCCACTTTTCAACAGAAACTCACATATTAAAAAGTACACAAAAAAGCAAAATACACAATCTGAAGAGACAGAACATACATCAGAACCAGAACCAGAACCAGATATGGCAGGGATGTTGGAATTATCGGAGAGTGAATTTAAATACTTAGGTATAATTCTGACAACATATGTACAAGATCCCCGTGAAAAAAACTATAAAACTCTGACGGAAGAAATCAAAAATCTAAATAGATGAAGAGATAGTCCATGTACATGAATATGAAGAATCAATATTGTCAAAATGTCAGTTCTTCCCAAATTGATCTAACAGACTTGATGCAATTCCAAATAAATCCTAGGAAGTTATTTTGTTGGTATCAACAAACTGATTCTAATGTTTACATGGAGAGGCAAAAGACCCAGAATAGTCAACTCAATATTTGAAGTGGAAGAACAAAGATAGAGGCCTGACACTACTCAACTTCAAAACTTATAATAAAGCTACAGTGATCAAGGTGGTGTGGTACTGTGAAAGAATAAACAAAAAGATCAATGGAACAGAATAAAGAGCCCGGAAACAGGCCCACACAGTTAACTGATCTTTAACAAAGGAGCAAAGAGGCAATACAATAGAGAAAAGATAGTCTTTTTAACAAATGGTGCTGGGACAGCTGGACATCCACATTAAGAAAAAAATGAATCTAAAAAAAGACCTTATCGTCCTTCACAAAAGAATAACTCAAAATGAATCATATACTTAAATATAATATGCAAAACTATAAAACTCCTAGCAGATAACATAAAAGAAAATCTAGACGACCCTAGGGTATGGCAGTGACTTTTTAGATACAAACCTAAAGGCATGATCCATGAAAGAAATAACTGACAAACTAGACTTCATTAAAATTTTTAAATTCTCTATGAAGGACACTGTCAAGAGCATAAGAAAAGCCTCAGATTGGGAGAAAATATGTGCAAAAGATGTATTTGATAAAGAGATGTTATCAAAAATACACAAACTCGACAACAAGAAAATGTTAAAACACAGGCAAAAGATGTCAACAGACATCTCACCAAAGACAGTATATAGATGGCAAAAAAAAGCATATGAAGAGATAGTCCACATTTTATGTCATTAAAGAAGTTCAAATTAAAACAATGAGTTACCACTACACAACTATTAGAATGGCCAAAATCCAAAAAACTGATGCGAATGCTGACAAGGATGTGGAACAACAGGAAGTCTCATTCATTGCTGGTGGGAATACAAAATGGTCAAACCACTTCAGAAGACAGTATGGCAGTTCCTTATAAAACATACTCTTACCTTACAATCCAGCAATCATGTTCCTTGATATTTACCCAAATGACTTGAAAACTTATATCCACACAAAAACCTGCACATGGATGTTCACAGCAATTTATCATTGCCAAACTTGGACACAACCAAGATGTCCTTCAGTAGGTGAAGTGGATGTATGGCACACCCAGACAATGAAATACTGTCAGTGCTATGAAGAAATGAGCTATATCATACCATAAAAAGACATAGAGGAACCTTAAATGCATATTGCTAAGTAAAAGAAGCCAACTGGAGAAAGGTACATACTGTATAATTCCAACTGTATAACATTCTGGAAAAGGCAAAACTATAGAAAACATAAAAAGATCAGTGGTTTCCAGGGATTGGGGAATGGAAAAATCCTCAAGAGTATAGAGGATTTTTAGGGCAGTGAAATTATTCTTTATGATACTATAATGGTGGATACATGTCATTATACATTTGTCAAAACCCACAGAATACACAACATCAAGAGTGAACCCTACTGTAAACTATGAACGTTGAGTGATAATGATGTATCAATGTAGGTTCATCTATTTTAACAAATGCACCACTGTGGTGGAGAAGGCTGTGCAAATGTGGGTGCAAGAGGCATAAAAGTGAGTGGAATTCTTTGTACTTTCCACTCAATTTTACTGTGAACCTAAAACTATTCTAAAATATAATCTATTTTTTAAAAATGTAAATACACAAGCAAAAACAAACAAAAATGGATGCACAGAGTAGCTATCTGAGGGTTGTGAAAATAAACAGTAGTGGCAGATTGGGAAGGGAACACAGAATATGGAGTTCCACTGAAGTGGTGGCAAGTTGACCATGTTTTTTCCTCAGGTATCGCCTGGCCTGGACTCAAAGGAGCTCAAAACTCAAGTGTACACTAGGTAAGAGAAAGCTCCAAGAAAGTACCTCCCTTGCTGGTGAGGAGCAGGAGAGAGGGCCCTTACTGGTCTGAGAGACCAGGGGAAATCCTTCTCTTTTTTTTCCCTTCTCTTCTATCCCAGTCTCCGGGAGACTCGATGACTGCAGCAGCACACGGATGGTACTGGCGACGGGGCAGAAACTTAAAACTCTGAAAGAAAGGAACCTTTTTCTCGGACCCTAGGAACTGTGATCCGAAGAGTGTGAAGCAAATCCTCACTGCTTTTTCCCCTCTCCCTGTCCTGTTATTGTTTGATCTGGATACAGACACAGTTGCAGGAACTGAACAGCAAAACAGGAAAACTAAGGCCCATGTTTTTTAGCCCAAGTATGGGAAAGGAGGGCTTGGGGAGGTGGAAAGTGTTGGTGAGATTGGGATAAAGAGGGATAGCAAAGAAAACAATCCCATCAAGTCATATATGAACTTCTGGGCTCACCTCTGAACTCTGCATGCAAGGATCTGACCCTAAACAGCATACCACAGACTTTGAGAACAGACCAACAAGATACCACCACTCTAGTCTCGGAATGGATCCTGGGTCCCATATGCGTGACTGATCTGAATGGTACTGCAAATGCTTAGAAAACTGAACTGACACATTTAAACCACAGCTCCCAGAAGGCAGGTAGGAAACTGTGCCCTAAACATAATTTGGTCGACTGGGCAATGACATACACACAAAAAAATCAACATGCTCCTTGGGTTTTAAATAAAACCCAGGGTCTCTTTTCATAATATTAGAAATGTCCAGGATATAATCCAAAATTATATGGCATATGAAGAAATAGGAAAATCTCAACTTGAGAAGAAAAAGTCAATAAACAGATGTCATTCCTGAGATTATACAGATGTTAGAATTAAAAACTAAAGACCTTAAAGCAACTATTACAACAATGCTTCAATAAGTAAAGGCAGACATTCTTGAAAAAAAAAATAGAGATGGAAAGTCTCAAAATCTGGTGTGCATTTTACACATACAACACATCTCCCTTCAGACTAGCCACCTTTCAAGTACTCAATAACCACATGTAGCCAAAGACCATATTGTACAATGAAGTTCCTAGACCTATACGCAGAATCAAGTGCCATCAGCTTCTAGAGTATAAGGTAAAAAGTATGATCCAATCACTAAACACTGGAAATATCAAAGGTGATGACTCTTATTATATTCCCATTCAACTAATCTATGTGGGCTATACAGAAGATAGACAAAACTTGGAGAATGACAGTGAATTTTTGTAACTTATTCAGGTATGACTCCCAGTGGTGCTGTTTTAGATGTGTTTTCATTGCTAAAGCAAACAAACATATCTCTGGCATCTAGTTTGTAGCTACTGACCTGAGAATGAGATCCTCATAAGCAATATACATTCAGCTGTCAGGGTCAGCTATACATTTTCACTGTCCTATATTCATCCTACTAGTCCTCCTGCTCTAGGTAACATTCTAATCCATAGACCTTAACATTTCCATTTCATAGGGCATGAGGCTGGTCCACTACACTGATAATTTCATGCTGATTAGACTTGATGAACAGGAAGCAACAACTAATGTAGATACTATGGTAAAACACATGCATGCCGGAGTGTGGGAAATACATCCCACAAAAACTCAGAGGTCTTCCACATCAGTGAAATTTCTATGAGCCCTACGGTCTTGAGCAATCCAAGATAGCCCTTCCAAGGCGAAGAAGTTGCTGCACCTACTCTCTCTTACTACTGAGAAAAATGTAAAACACCCCTTGGCTTTTTGAAGCAACCTGTACCTCATCTGGGTATGCTACTATGAACCACTTACCAAGACTCTGGATGTGAGAAAGGCCCAGATCAACAGAAGGCTCTGAAACAAGTATGGGCTGCTGTGAAAGCTGCTTTGCCACTTGGCTTATATATTTCCACCACCAGATTCAATGTTGCTTGAAGTACCTGTGGCAGATACGAATCTTGTATGGTGCTTACTGAAGAACTTCAGATGAATCTCAGGGTAGAGCTCTAGTATTGTATTTAAAAACTATGGCATCCTGTGCAAATAACTATTATCCTTTTTTTGGAAAAACAGCTTTTAGCTTGCCACAGGGCCTCAGAACAAATGGTTGACCATGGACCCCATGTTATCATGTGATCTGGGTAGCCCATTGTGAACTAAGTATTGTTGAACCAACAAAACAATATGGTTGGTGTGTACAGCAGCACTTCATCATCAAAAGGAAGAGGTGTACATTAGATCAGGCTTGAGCAGGTCCTGAAGGCCTGCATGAGCAAGTGGCCCAGATGCCCAAGGTTCCCACTCTTACTGTATCTCAATCTGGACATATCTGATCTCATGGAGAATTATCTGTGACCATCCCACTGGGGGCAAAAAAAATCAGGCTTGTTTACTGATAGCTCTACATGATAACATGCAGACAACAACACTACCGCCCCACTCTAGGGTAGTCTTGAAGGACAGTGACAAAGGGAAACCCTTCCAGTGGCAGAAATTGGCCAGGGTACTTAGTTGTTCATTTTTGCCTGGAAGAAGAGATGACAAAGGTACTGTCCTATATTGACTCGTAGACAGTGTTTAATGGTATGACTGGATACTCAGGGATTTGGAACGATTAAAAAAACTGATGAAATGTCAATTTGAGGATGAGATATATGGACAGACCTCTTTGAAAGAGCAAACAGTATGACATAATTTGTGTTCCAAATGAATGCTTATCAAAAAGCAAACTCTGTAGAGAAGATGCTTAATAACCCAGTAAATAAGATAACCTGTGTGGGGGCACTCGGCCAGTCTCTTTACCCAGCTGCTCTTTCCTTGCCCAATGGATTCATTAACAAAGAGGCCAGTGATGGAATTTATACATGAGCTCAGCACTATGGACTTCACTCACCAAGCCCAATCTGACTATAGCCACAATGGAGTGTCCAACCTGTCAACAGTCCATGAATGCTGCATGCTCTGGGGAAGAGGTAGAGAGATGCCCCCAATATATGGTACCATTCGTGGGATGGTCAGCCAGTCATCTCTCTACTCATTTCTAGCCCCTGGTGATTTCCCCTTCCTTCTTAATAAATCAACTATGAATTTAAAATAAATATTGTTCATAATGTGAAGGTTTTCAGGTTATCTCAGTCTGCCCCCTTGTGGGAACCAGCTCTTCAATCTCTCACTGGGAATAAAACTTATTAAATCCAAACTTCACCTCAAATGAAGCAAAACAAAAAATATATTTGCTCGATTATAATTTTACCCCAGGCTTTACTAATAGGTTCCCCTCCTTATCCTTTATTATCCAACTGTTTATAACCTTTCATTAAAATATTTATTTTTTCAAAGAGGTTTTTAATGATTTTTACCTCTTGCCAGAAAAATTCAGATAAGAATATTCTAAATCAAAATATTTCTACATATTTAACATATCTTTCCCAACCTTTCTAGTTGCCATGATTTTATTCCTTTTCTTTCATAAATATGGATAAGCAAGGAGTGATCTGTACAAGGCTTCTAAGTGTTAAGTAGGCTGATTATCATAATACTAAGTGGGAAACTTTATATGTCCTGACATAAAATGTTCTTGGGGTTTGCACAGACCAAGAGTTTAAGATGTTACTAAATTATTATGAATCACTTTGAAAATATGAACACTCATACACAAATGAGGAAATGGTGGAATAAATAATGGGTTATTTATGTTACCAACCATTATACAGATTTTTAAGAAATCAGAATTTCAGTATGTGCTGGAAGAGACAGCCATACTATACTGTGAATTGGGAAAGAACAGAACTAAAATTGCATTTTATTTTTTAAAAATTCAAAATAATACACACTCATATCCTTGCACATGCCAGTATGAGTTCAGTGACACATCCCCAGCACCCCAAGATAATAAGAAATTGTTGGCTAGAGGCCCAATTTCAAGTTTAATTTTATGGAAAAAGATTGTTACACAAAGAACAATCAACGAGAAGCTAAATATCTGAAGAAATACAGTACTAGAAATAAAGACACTTTAGAAGAATTTATCATTTAAGGGTGGATCTTTTTTTCTAAGTCTTATTCAACCACCAACAAACAAATTTGTATTTTAAGTATTGGAATGGAAATACATGCTACTAACAAGACTGATTTGAATAAAACTTTGGGTGTAGATCAGTTTAAAGTCTGAACCATTTTTCTATTGAAAATAATACCTATTTCACAGTATTATTCTGACAAATAAATGAGAATTATGTGAAAGCACTTAACCCAGAGCCTGACACATATACATTATTAAATGTTATGTTTATTTTCTTTATTCCTAAAGCAATCTGTTAAAAGCTTAATTATTTTTTTTATAATGATAAACTACTAAAACAACAAAATAGTTTTGTACATCAATGATGCCATTCCCAGAGGCCACTATACTCTTACATTAAGATAAAGAAATTATATACTGAAGTAATTTTCCTTATCATTCTATATATAATAAAACACTGTTGGCTTAATAAATCTTTTTGTTTATGTTTTGTGCTCTTATTAAAACAAATCAAATCATATATTGGACAATATCAATTGGACAATAAACTATGTATGTTGGCAAGAATGGAAATAATAAGTCAGGACACTATAGTAGTAAAGAAGAAATGATGGTAGTTCAGACTGAAGTAGCAACAATATGGATAATGTGGAAAAGACAGAAAATGTATTTTTAAGAAAAAATCTTAAAGCATTATAAAATTAAACAAAAAACAAACAATGGAGGAGACATGTTAAGAAATCCATGGAAGACAGAAACTAGATACAAATGGACTGAGGAAATTATAGCCCAGAGCATGCATAGGAGGATAACTTAAAGATGAGTGTGTTTCCGGGTCTGTTTTAAGCTCAGAAGCAATAGATACAAGGAGCAGAAAGTGCCAAGGGGTAGTGATCTGAATGAGTGGGGTGGGATGTGATTCAGTGCAAGTAGTCTGGCCATCTCCCATCGCCTACATTTGATAAGCAGAAGACAAAAGAGGTCTCTGCCCCTAAACTAGAGCAGTGAGTGTGGGTATGTCTGAGTCAGAATCCAGTGAACCTGAGAAAGAGACCAGAGCTGATCTAGCTAGTTAACACACAGAGGCGAGTGCCCATGCTCAAAGGATAAGACACCTCACCAGACACCATACCTTACATGTCTATTATTATTAGTGGAAAAGTGATAGAAACTGTGTCCACAATCAGGTAGAGCAGTTTATTAGGTACTGTGTACCTATGTAGGTATATTAGTTGTTTACAATTAGTGTTTGTTCTGAACAGACTGCTGTCTGTTCTGGTTGGTTGATATTTATGGCATACTAATTATTAAATATTTTGAAAATCATCCCTCCAGACAGGCAAACACAAAGTATAATGAAATGAAAGGGCTCTGGTTCTGCGTTAAGATGGAGTAAGCACACTCCACCTTGACTGATACAACTAAAACCCCTGAATGTAACCGAAAACCTGGACATAATGATGGGGCAGCAATCTGAGGGCTCAAGAGAAATTTACAGCACTACAATTCCTGTATTAGGAAACTTCCAGTGTCATTGACCTCAGCTTCTACATTAAGTACCTAGAAAAAGAAGAGAAAACTAAATCCAAAGCAGAGAGAAGAAAGGAAATAATAAAGAACAAAAACAGAAATCAATGAAATAAAAAATAGGAAAGTAGTAACAGAAAACAGAATGAAAACAGAAACTGATTCTTTGAGAGCAGTAAAACTGATATAGCTCTATACAGAATGATCAAGACAAGAAATACCCAAATTATCAATATCAATAATGAGAGAAGTGACTCCACTACAGACTCTATAGATTTTAAAAGGTCACTCAAGAAACAAGATGATTCGAATAGCCCTAAATTAATTAAATAAATTTAATTTGTATTTTAAAAGTTTCCCACAAAGAAAATTCCAGGCCCAGATGGCTTCCCTAAGAAATTCTATCAAACATTTAAAGATGAAGTAATAGCAATTCTATACAAAATATTCCAGGAAATTAAAGAGGAGGAAATACTTCTGAACTTTCAACTAATTCTATGAGGCCAGCATTACCCTGATACCAAATCAGACAAAGACATTTCAGACTAGAAAACTACAGGTCAATATCCCACGTGAACATAGATGCAAAAATAATTAAAATTGCCTTAGCAAATCAAATCCATTAGCTGTACAGAGACAGGTCATACAGTCCAGATTTGCTCATCCCGCTTCAGAGCACCACATTCCAATCATAATGGTCCAAATCAAATAATGAAAATATTAGAATAAACTGAAGTAAACTGATAAGGTTTACTAGTGGAGGTGACTGGCATGGACATTAGCTACGTGACACCCTGTCCGAAGGACTGAGGACTTACTCTAACATCTCCTTTCCTACACATTGTTTTACCTTGAGTTTAGATTTTTTTTCACTTATTATTTTATGTATCACCAATTCAAACCTGAGCCTTATGTCTAAATCTTTCCTAAGGATAATTAAACACATGAGGTTTCTATCGA
Organism: Pteropus alecto; assembly: GCF_000325575.1. Lineage (NCBI taxonomy): Eukaryota > Metazoa > Chordata > Mammalia > Chiroptera > Pteropodidae > Pteropus > Pteropus alecto. The sequence goes on from NW_006436283.1 coordinate 12,940,689, forward strand.
TCTCATTTCTGAGGAGGACTCTTCTGGAGGTTTCTAACCTATTCCAGTTTAGTCTAGTTGCCCTCTGTCCTTGTCTTTTCGTTGTCATCCTGAAGATTTCACCTTTCTCCTTTGTTAAATTTCCTATTTCCTGTAACCTATTTCTTTGTTCTATTTGACTTTCTATTCATTTTTTATTTTTTGACTTTCTATTTTTTTTATTTTTTGACTTTCTCATTTTGATGGATCACATCCTCCAACAGATTCTTAGGAAACAGTATAAAGCAGGCTAAAAAAATCCTTACGTGTTGTAAAACATCTTAATTTTATTCTTATACCTCATTAATAATTTCAGTGCATATGAAATACTAATGTTAAAATTATTTTCCTTTAGAATTTTGAAAGTGATGCTCCATTTTTCATTCAGTTTCTAATGCTACCAATGAGAAGTCCAAAGCTGATTGATTACTATTGCCTTGTATATGACAAGTCTATTTCTTCTTTGGTCCAATGATTTGAAATTTCACCATAGTATACATCTTAGTTTGTGTTTATATTCACCCACTGTACTGAGCACTCGGTAAGCCTTTCAACCAGAAACTTCATGTTCTTTAAGTTCAAGAAAATTCTCTTGAATCATTTAGTTAATTGTTCCTTTCCTGTTATCTCCGTTCTTTCTTTTGGGAACAACTATTATTTGAATAGTGTAATTCCTGGACTGTTCTTGCTAAGTTTCTTAACACTTCTCGCTTCTTTTCTATAATTTGTCTTTTTGCTCAACTTTTCCAGAGATTTCTTCAACATTAATTTTCTAATACTTCTAACAAAGCTTTTGATCTCCTATCAGAATTTTAATGTCTAAAGCCTCTTTTAAAATCAGAATATTATTCTTTTATAGTATCTCCTTCTTGTTTCATGGTTGTATTATTTTTTCTTATTCCTTTGAGGCTGTTAATAATGGTTCTATTATTTTCCTCTGCAAAATTCGTTCTCTCCAAGCTCCTTTATTCTGTTTACTTTAATCTCTATCTTTCATACATTAGAGAGATTCTTTAAATATCTGGTAATCTTTGATTAGCTGCTTATATTTAAGAGAAAAGAACTAAAAGGCTGATTGGGAGCTTTGATAAATGGAGTGATCTAGCTGTTTATTTAAGGAATCTCTGATGACTATGTTTGTATGTCTTTTTAGTCAGATTCCTCAGAATGATTAAATATTAGTATAAATTAAAATTTCCAAATCAACCTGTATAAATTATTCCTTTTTATTGTGCAACAAACAATTTTAAAAATAGCATAATTCTAAAACCTGGGAAAAGCAAAGTTGGAAGAAAAAGGAAACAAGATTATGGAATAAATGAACCAGGAGCTTTGCCAGGATTGAAATACTGCATATTTGTAAACCTAAGCTTTGTTTTATTTGTAAGTAAAGCTTCTCTAAAAACGTAACTCAGTAATGACTGCCTGAAATGTTATATATTCACCAGTTTGGTTTCTCGATTCTCATTCTCTTAAGAGAGCACTTCATTCAACAATATTTTTTCTGTAACTACTATATATCAGGTTATTTATTTTTGGTACTGAAAATATAGCAATGAACAAATCAGACAAAAATGTCTGCAATCTTGGAACATTCATTCTGGTTTTGGACAGAGAAAATAAAATAAATACAAAGGTGATAAGTACTATGAAGAAAAAGGAAAGTGAAGATGCTAGTCATGCGATTTTAAATAAGTTAGTTAAGGAAGGCATAGCTGAAGACTTCACTGAAACAATATTTTTACCTACTTTGAAAGCTGTCACTTCAAAAAAATCAGTAAGAAGCCAATGATAATAAATTTTAAACAAAAAAAGGAAAATAAGATCTTAAGACAACAATCATAAACAAAAACTGTATCTCCTAAGAGAGATAAGACAACAAATACTGTATTGATAAAATTTTAAAAAGCCAGTGTGATAATACTCCAACAAATATTACTATTAAAAATTTACTTTTGGTTATATTCCAAAAGTGATATCCAGACATATACCTCAATGCTCCAAAATTACTTAAAACCTTAATGTCATTTTTAAAAAATGACATGAGACTTTCATTTTGTTTTATCTTAAACAAATGATATCATACAGCACTTTAAGATTGTAACATTTAAAGCCCTAGAATATCTAAAGTAGACCTGGCAAAAAACCCCAGTCCTCAGATTAAGTACTAGGAAGGAATAGCTGATATCTTTTCTTTTTAATTTAATAATAAATGTAATGAAAATTTACCTTGCCCAGAGCGGCTTTGGCGAGAGTCTACACTTGACTGTCTTCGATCCGGTGGTTCCTCGCTCCCTCCATCTGCATAAAATTAGAAAGAGAATAAGCAAATAGATCATGAAATTGATGTAATATCTTCTCTGGTTCTGCCTATATTTAAAACTACTGTACCTATCATTTATTTTCATTTCTTATCATTTCAATCATTAAAATATTTGAGGCTATTTCCTATATAAATCAAAGGTTCTTACCCTTATTTTTTGTGGGGATGGTTTACTCTCCCTTCTTAAAGTCTAAAGACAATGAAGATGTTCAAAAAAAAACTCATACATGTAGTCTACTTTGCATATAATGAAGCAATGTTATTGGCTCTAGAGTTCATTCACAGAATTCCTGTTTAGAAGTCTTGATTTAAAGCAATGCCTAAATTCATTAGAGCTGCTTATTTGTCTAAAGTACAACAAATAATTCCCAAGGCTATGTACTTTACTATAATAAAAATTACATTCACATGTATTATGAGTGATATTAATATATGAAAAAGCAATACAAATCAGAATCAGAAAAGCTCAGAAATGAGAAGAAAGAAACCAAGAATTAGAAATAAAACAAAAATCATTTCAGTAATAAAGACTAAACTATAAGAAACATAAGATCAAATAAACATAAGATCTTAAAAGAAACAGAAGGTAAAAGGATGAAAATCTTTAACAAAATTAAACAAAAGATTAAAAAGGATTTGCAAAAAGATGACAAGTATTGGAGATAAGCAAAGAAGATCCAGCATAAGGATAAAAATAGAAGTCATTAAAGATAAAACCAAAGTGAGAGAACAGAACAAATACTAAAAACTATAATTCAGAAAAGCCTTCCAGAAAAAAAAATGTGTGTATGTAATATATATAATTACATGTCTTTGTAAATACATGTATATGTACATACACATATATATACATAGATACATGAAACTACATATTAAAAGAGCACAATGTGTACTTGAGACAATCAACTTAGATCAATGCTCCTAGACATTGTCTACTAAAATGACTGTACTTTAAAGGAAAAAAAACATCCTTTGCGCATTTAGGCAAAAACATCACATGATTTATAAGGGAAAATAATAAAAGAAACTGGAATAATATATTTAAAGTACACAAAGAAAAAAATTTGAGCCAAAGATTGTACATCCAGTAAAATGTACCTTTAAGTATAAAGAGTAAAGACTAATTGTTATCAGCATGCAAAAATTCAGGGAGTATTGTTCCCATGATCACTTCCTAGCTCTAGTAGAGAACTAACTTTAGGCAATAAAAATGACTACAGAGACATCAAAATAAGGACTGGTGATGAAGAGTAAATATACAATTGATTGTAGAATTAAGACTAAATGAGAGTTTTTAAACGGAGAGATTACAATATGTAATGGGTATAAGGTCTGACAATGCAGATACTATACAACCATAAACAAATGGGGGAAGAAATGAAGAAAGTATAAATGAATGAAAAAAATTTAACTCATTTCAGTAATCAAAACTGGTGATAGTAATGCTTACAAACAGGGATAAAGCAAATGAGTAATTATGGGATACTCTAATGCCATCGTCTCCTTGAGAACCAGAATTCTCAGTGTAGAAGGAAGGAACTATAGAAATAACAACAGAATAAGTCACGTAAAAAATCTGTAGCACTGAATCTGTATTGGAAACATCAGTACAATCTTATGTCGCAGGTGTATCCTGGCTCAGCCCACTGAAAACGCCCAGACCAGGGACTGACCAAGTAGCGATAACCATCCCTAGTGCCCAAACTGTGATCTTGAAATGCAATTTTCCATTAAAAGAAACCAAGTATTCTTAAAGAACTAGCTGGTTTAGCAAAAGAAATGCAGTAGATAAACCTGGAACGTCCTTACTATTGAAGACAATATATGACTAGGTCATATCGAAAAGACGCAGTGAAGATGCTCTCACTGCCATGAGATCCTAACACTACTACCACACTAACTGGTTACCTTCTGAGGTTAATGGGAACCCCGGTCATTATCTTGAAAACTGGAGAAATAAGAGAATTAAGCAATTCAGTCTATATTTCCTATATAAACTGTACTAGTAGCCAAAGAATACATAAAAGAGATGTCTTTATAAAATTATTTCAGATAATAAATGAGAAACAAGATAGAATTAGAATAGCACCATTTCACAACTTGTAATGAATAGCTAGCTCTACAGGCACCAAGCATCAATGGCCAATAACATCAAAAAGAGTAAAAACCATACATTCTATGCCTCCTGATGATAGGAACATAATAACTAAAGTTTTGCCAAAGCAATCAAACTTGAGTCCGGTCAAACCTCTGAACGTAGCTGTCAGTTTTCAGAAAAAAACAAAAGATAAAAGAAAATGTTGAATTGTTCTGCATGCACAATCAACAAAATTCAGACTGCGGAAAATTCTGCAGATCAAACAAGCCAGGTCTTTCAATAGATTAAAAAAAAAAAAGATAAAGTATTATGAAGTCCTAAATTATTATGGAAAAAGAATTTAATAAATAAATTTATTAACTTAATAAATTTCCATTTATCAAAATAGAAAACTATTCCAGAAATCTATAGCATCTTATATCAGGTATCAGGATGCGTAAATATGATCCTAGTCAATTTTTCTTCCTAGTGATCATTTAATTTTTCATGTAAGTATCCTTCTTTACTTGGAAATCAATTACAATGAACAACAGTCGTATTCAGGCATATTTTAAATTTTCGTTTTTCTGATAAAGTAATATACATGTATCACATTCTCTGTTTTAACATCAAAACATGCCCTCGGAGTATGTGAGAAATAATATGAATAAAACATAGACATTTACCCTCACCAGCAATGTCTTCCTAAACAATAAAAGGAGAAAAAAAAATAAAAACAAGGCTTCAAATAGTATTAAATTTGCATGATTTGCAAAATGTCAGGGTATCAATAAAACAACCTACAGGAAAAATACAGGCAAGAAATGGTTTAAGACACAGTTTTGACTCAGCAAGCCAATGAAAATTAGAAATATGTTGCAGTAAATTTGAGTAATTCACTCCTCTAAGACTGAAACCTTAACCATGTTTTATCCCAATGGAGACTAATCATGAGTTGAAATTAACTCTCAGGTAACAGTAAACAGTTAAAGATTTTTAAAAAATAATAAACTCATCACTGCCCTAAGATGGTGTAGAAAAAAAAATTAGCCTCTTTAAAAGTGTTTGTGGTATGCTTATGGAACCAACGAACCCATTATCCAAAACCAGCAAGACTGCAATGATGTACAGTATTTTAAATGTTTTTACTTTGCTTAACACACAATTCCTTCAGTATAGATAAGACCTCCCACACATAAGACTTACATCTACATTTATGGACTAAACAGAAGACATTCAGTTACCAAGCAAGTCATTTGCATAATACTGATTACTTCATCCTGGAGTGTTGAAGGTAGAACAGGGCTATGTCTGTGAAGTTAAATTTACACAGCAAACGAGTTAAAGACTTACTTCAAATATATTGTGAACTTTACAGAGGAAACACCACTGATGTTAACGGGCACGGAAATAAAAAAGACCTGACTGTCCGACTCAAGTGCTAGCTTTTCAAATCAGAGCTGAGGTTTCCAGGATTTGAGATAATCATCAGAGAACATTTGTTTTTTTTATCAGCATACTGAGTTAAATCCAGCAAATAATATAAACAATATACCTTTAATACTGAGAAACATGATTAATAGAATTCTTATTCCCATTATGTCAAAGAGAAAAATGTCATAAGAGAAAATATCTCATAGACAGCTTTCAACTCTGGTGTATTAAAGTACTAAAACATTTATAGTAGAGAAATACCAACCATATAAAGAATATTCAGTATCCAGTGATTTCCTACGAAGGAATTTAAGTTAAGGAAAGTTAGTAATAAATGACTAAACAATTCCAAGAGAAAAATGTTTTCTTTCCTGTAAGTAGGGGATACTTTAAATGATTATTTTTCTCAATCCAGGCTCAAAAATATTACGGTTGAAAATAAACGACTTAGGTGACCTTGAATTTGGCAGCCCAAGCCTATCTTTAGTTTTCTCAACTACATAATGAGCTAGCATCAACGTGAGATTAGATTTCATGAGTTAAATTTTTTCAAGTTGTTTGTCTTCAATCCTCCTTTAGAAACTTAAATATATGACCCTAACAGAAAGGGCAGGAGGTATTAAAACTGCATGGTATACAATACATATATAAAGTTTTACCATTCAGGTATGATCTCTGGTCCCTTTTACTGTTCAGGTATGAATACTATACACTTAAAGAAGCATATACAAAAATGTATTCACTTTATGCCAACAAGGACAGACATGAATTGGAGAACATAAACAGATACTGAAAGAAAATGCAAAAGGAAGACCAGGATGATAAGCCACATTTATTTATTACCCAAGGGCCATTTATAAAGAGGTACATACATAAGATGTCCCCTGACTACATATGTATTCCAATAACCAGAAAAGATGAAAAGCAGCACATTTGTTTGGGGTAGAAAAGCTAAAAGAAACCACAATTTATTCAGTATCTATTCTCTGTTGGGTTCAGTGCTGTTAAGGCTTTTACAACATTATCTCGTTATTTCATTTAATACTAGTAATACTTGTATGAAATAAGTATTATGCCCATTTAAAATATAAGACTGAGATTCAGAGAAGTAAAGTTACTTTCCCCGAATCACACTGCTAAGAATAGCAATCCTAAAATTAAAATTGCCTGTGTTTTAAAATCTACATTCTTCTTAAGACTCTCCACTGCCTTCTACTAAAACAAAATAATCATTAAGGTAGGGCAGAAGTAGGGGACGACTAAAGAGAGCAGAAACAGACAGAGACCAATTAAGAGGCAGAAGCAGAAGGAGACCAATTAAGAGGCTACTGTGAAAATCAGGGCCAAGAATGAACACTTAGACGGAGTAGTGAGGTAGTCGGATTCTGGACGTATTCTGAAGGCACAGCAGAGAGAATCTGTTACCAAGAAAGTAAAAGAAAGAAAGAAGCCAAGAGTAATTCCAATATTTTGGGCCCAAACAATAGATGTGCAATTTACTGAGATAGAGAAGACTGTGAGAGAATAGGTTTGAGGATGAGAAGAGTATCTAGAGCTCAGTTTTGGACATACTAAGTTTGAGATGCATATTAGACAAACAGAGATGGACATACATATGTTATCAGTACATAAATCACATCTAAACTATATGACATCCCAAGAAGAGAGTATAGATAAGAGAAACAAAGAGATAGAGAAGAGAGGTAAGAGGACTAAGCCTTGGGGCTGAATTCAACATGTAGAGGCTGGGGTTATGAGGAGAATCCAGCAAACAATAAGAAGTAGTGGCTGGAGAAGAGGAACAAAATTAAAAAAGCACAGAAGACAAGGGAAAAAAAGAGTTTCATGGAATGAAAAAGATCAGATGTTGATATGGCAAGTAATATGAAAACTGAGAATTGATCATTAAATTTAGTCGATGAATGATTTAGCACAGTTCCTGTGGCATGGTGGGGATGAAAGCTGATGGGATTAAAATCAGGAGACATTAGAAAAGGCTTCTGGAAAGGGTCTGTCTCTCCCTAGATATGAAAGGCAACCCAAGGGACCCTGGATATTCTGGTTCCTTTCTCGTTAAAAAAAATAAATAAATAATAAGGGAATAAACCACAGGATAAAGTTAACATCATGAAAATTAAGGTAGAGAGAGGAAAGATAGCATGGTGCTTGCTGACACTGAATTACTAAAGAAAATCACCTATCTCTGGACTACAGTTATATAAGACAATAAATTCTCTTCATCATATAAACCAGAAGTCAGTAAACTAGTCCACAAGCCAAATCTGGCCTGCCACCTATTTTTGAACAGAGAGCTAAGAACGGTTTTTACATTTTTAAATAACTGAAGTTAAAATAATACTTTATGACACATAAAATTATATGAAATTTAAATTTCAGTGTCCATAAATAAAGTTTTATTAGCACATAGTCATGATCATGCCTTTACGTACAATATATGGATGCTTTTGCACTATAATGACAGTTCAGTAGTTGTGACTATATGGCCTACAAAACCTAAAATATTTGCCACCTGACATTTTACAGAAAAAGTTTGCTAACTCCTTATATAAGCAATTCTGAGTCAAATTTTCTGTTACTTGCAAATATAAAATCCTAAATAATGCATTCTCCTGTATTAAGGCAGCACCAAACTACTTGATGATATTCAAAGAAGAAATGCATTATAATAATTCAAAGAGAAAATGCAATTTATTCTTATTGCTTTTGCTACCTAAAATGTAGTTACCTCCACTTGACAATATAATCAAACTGTATTCAACGTGTATTAATGGAGCTGGGTGTTTAGCAGAGCTGAGCTGGACTCAATCAGTAGCATGGATTATTATTACTTATATGACTTCGGGAAAATTAAGTTCTCTGAATCTCAGTTTCCTCATCAGTGAAATTGACATAGTAACAACCCATGGAGTTATGGTGAGAAACAATTGTAGTAATGTACAAAAAATACAGCACATCATCTGATACTAACACTTATTACATGGTAACTGGAATTTTCATCTATTATCATCATGATCAACAATAACATCCTTTCACCAAAAGACAGCTTAGATGTCATTTCCTAGCTTCTCTATTAAGACTTTTGGAATGCCTGCCAGAAAGAATTAATTGTTCCCTCTTCTGTGCTTCCATAGCACATTATACATATCTGTTTTACAGCACTGCCATACTGTATAATAGTTAATTATTCACATGACTATCTCTGGATTGTAAAATGTTCAAAGTGTGCCTTTGAAAGCCTTTTTCATCGTATTTTCAGTGCCAACTTGGAGTCTGGTATGAAGTGGGTAATCCAAAAACAATTGTTAAATTAATTTTGTCAAGGGCCAGCTGTAAAATTAATGCATTCATCAAATCAAATCAAGTTCCAGAAAAAAACAATAAGTGGTATTGATGTGGTATGAGATACAGTTTAAAAGACTTCGGTGTTTTCCTTTTCTTATCCAAACTACTGAGCAGCATTATTCCAAAGCACTGTGGCCTTATCCTTCATAGCAATCTCAATGATTTTTATCATTACGAATTTTGTAGGTAATCCCAGACCTACATAAAAATGATTTGGTTCTTAGGAAAACATCAACAGGGTCTCTTCCTCTAAAGAGAAAAGGAAGCATTCTTCACCAAATAAAATATACTGACTAACATAATGCCATCAGTAATATAGCTACTACTTTTCAAAAGTATGTTATAAAATATTTCCAAAGCTTTACAGAATATAAAAGTGGCAAGTTCACAGGTTTTCATAGCTGTATACTATAAATCTAAAACAGAAAAACAACTTCCTTGTGATGAGTTATTAACTTATATTTGCCCAAGGAATCCAAAATGTCCCAGAAAGTCTGATCTATAACTCAAGAAAAGTTCTGCTAAATGGAGAATGTTTTGATTTTCATGATACCTCTATGCATCAATGATGCTGACTGACAACAGGGAAACAAAGTAGACTTGCTAATTGTAAATGGAGCAATCAAAATAATGTCAGTATTTTAAAAGCTGATGACTGTGCTTTCAAGGTGCACAATGAATATACAAAATGCCAAACCTAACAATGACTTAAAATAAGAGAATAACTTGAAAAATAAATGTGCCTACAGTTATATATTTTTGCTTTTTTTTTTTTTAAATAAACCTTTTATTGGGGTGGTTCCAATAGAGTAGTGGTTAGCACATCTGCTTTACACGCACAAGGTCCTGGGTTCGCGCTGCAGGGGAGCCACAGTCCATACCCCGGGTGTGCCAGGCCCCGGGTGCACCAGGCCCATGGGTGCGCCAGGCCTCCCGGGTGCAAGCTGCAAGCGTGTGGGAGGGGACGCCCCGCCTTCAGAGATCCAGTTCTTAAGGGGAAATGGCAACATCCATAGGTCAGAGGTGGAAGTGTGTGGGGGGAATTAAAAAAAATAATAAAAATAAATCTTTTATTTTAGAATAGTTTCAGATTTACAGAAAACTTGCTAAGGTACTACAGAGAAATCCCATAAACCTTACATATGGTTTCCCATTTTAGATTCATCCAGTCATTTGTCAAAAGTAAAAAATGAATACTGCCACATTATTTTTAACTAAAGTCCACACTTCAGAGTTCCTTAGTTTTTATATAATGTCCTTTTTCCACTCCATGATACCACATTACATTTAGTCATGTCTCCTGAGGCTCCTTAGACTGTGACAGTTTCTCAGATTGTCCTTGTTTTGGGTGACTTTGACAGTTTTAAGGAGTACTGGTCAAAAATTTTGTAGAATGTCCCTTGGTTAGGGTTTGCCTGATGTTTTTCTCATGATTAGATTGGGGTTATAGGCGATGGGGAGGAAGACCACATGGGCAAACTGTCATTCTGAGTGACAAATTTATGTCACTCAGTCCTCAATAAAATCTTATGAGATAAATATTATTTCTCTTTTTAATAGATCAGGAAACAGGAATTGAGACTTTAAGCAAACTTGGCCACAGTTGTAGAGTTAGTCAGTGCAGGATCCGGGATCTGAAACTAGGCCAGATTCTAAAGCTTGCTCTCTTCCCCACCATTCTATGTCACTTCCTTGCAAAAGAAAACAGTTTATTTTCACATCTAGATACAAACATACCACATGCTAGAGAGCCTAACAATATCGAGAACCAAAAATATTTTAAAACTTCCAAGGTGAATTTGAAATAATTTCTGATTTCAAACTTCTTCCTCTCAAACGGGATACTCAATTAAATTAAGCTCATTCAAATTCTTGAGCATAATTTAACAGTTTCCTCTACGTGTTTCTCTGGAGCTTCTTAGTAAGCACAGCTATTTCTACAGATAAGCACTTCAGAGATTCATAGAATCATAGAGCTAGAAGTATTTTTGAGTTTTGTTGTTGGTTTTGTCAATTTACACATTTTAACAGTCTGTAAAGTTGGAGCTTTGAAAAAAAGTCCAGCATAGCAACTTAGAACAGTTTCAAAAGTACTAGTAATAAAAAATTTTTATTTTGTCACATTGTTCACAATAAAATAAACCCTTGTATTCATTCTTTTTACTCCCTGAAAAGACAGAATAAATGCTACTGACAGACTAAAAATTAAATCTCCCTCTCCCCACTTCAACCCAAGAAAAGGCACATCTTTCTGTTCTGATTGATAAGTATGTTTAAATGTAATGATACTCATTGAAAAAACAAATAAAAAGCTAAAAAAATCATATTATCTAAATATACCTTAAAAGTTTTTCAAATAAATTATACTCCATGTATTCTATACGCCTAATGATACTTTGCTGTTATTGGTTTATATTTACATATAAATATATTTTCAAAGTAGTTAGCATAATAACATGCACTTGTAAGCACTTAATTTTACTGTATTATTTGTGATAATGATAGCAACGAAAATAAAATTCAAGATCAAAATGTCTTAAGGAAAAAATGCTATTAAAGCTAACAACATGAACTTGGTATATGTAATATACAAATTCTAAAACAATATTCCTTTCCCTAAACTTGTCATTAATAAGATTCTTACTAGACTATTTTTTATTTTTCTCCTAAGGAACTAGGAAACCTGATTATAACAATGACTAAGTGGTTGAATAAAAGGAATCATTAAGATCAAGTAGAATATAGAAATATTTAGTCACAAAATAAAGAAAGAACTAAACAAAGAACCCAGAAAACAGACTCGCATGTAAATAAACTTCGTATATAAGAAAGTAACATTAAAGAACACTGAAGAGAGGAAAAGGTATTCAGCGACAAGTAAGTTAGGAAAACTGCCTTTCTCCATGTCAGAAAAAATTAGATCCTCTTCTTACACCACAATCCCATTACCAAAAAATTAAGGGAAAAAGAAAATCAAAATGTACTAAAAACCTGAAAGTAAAAAACAGAACTTTAACCATTTTAAGAAAACATAGGAGAATATATCTGTGATCTCTAAGGAAATACTTGTGAAACATAGGAGGAAAAAGATTAATAAATATGAATAAATTAAAATTTTAAACTTCTATTCAACGAGTTTTAGAGTTTTAGTCTTATGACCAAAAGCAAAATATTAAGACAGGATAGAACCTGAGAGAAGATATCTACAAGCAATGTCACAGTCTAAGGATCAATCTATACCAGGGTCTACTAACTTCTGTAAAAAGAATAAATATTTTAGGCTTCGTAGACCATATGTTCACTGTTGGAACTACCCAACTCTGCCACTATTATGCAGAAGCAGCCCTAGACAATATGTAAATAAATGTGTGGCTGTGTTCTAATAAAACTTTATTTATGAACACTGAAATCTGGATTTCATATAATTTTCATGTGTTGTATAATTTTATTCTTCTTTAACCTTTTTTCTGAATCATTTAAAATAAATGTAAAAACTATCCTTATCTCACAGGCTGCACAAAAACAGATGGTGGGAGGAATTTGACCCATGGCTACAGTTTGCTAAGCCTTGTCTAGATCATAAAAAGAATAACCATAAATTAATTTTAAGAAGATAAATAATCCAAGAGAAACAATGCATAAAGGATATAAGAAGGCTAGTAACAAAAAAGGAAATCTGAAAGGCCAATAAACACATAAAAAGATAATCGACCTCACTAGAAATTAGAGAAAGAAATTAAATCAATAGAATATTACTTTTCGCCTACCAGATTGGGGAAAATGAATAAGTCTGACCATATGAATATTGGCAAGGATACCACATGACAGGAACTGTCAAATACTTCTAACTGGTACAATGACACAGGAGAGAGATTATCTAGTAAAAGTGAAAATGCAAAAAACCTATATCCTGGCAATTCCACTTCTAGATACGGCCCTTAGAAAAGCTCTTATTTCTACATAAGGGTTATTCCTACATGTGTGTACGAATATTCACTGTAGCATTATTTGTAATAACACAAAACAAAACAAATATTGAAATAAATTCAAATTTCTATTAGAAGAAAAATGGATAAAAGAAATGTGCTCATGTTTTCAAATTTTTTGGAAGATTAGAAAGAAAAAGTTGAGAACTATATGATTTCACTCATATGTAAGATATAAAACTAAAAGCAACAAATAAAACAAACAAAAAACAAAAACACAGACAACAGTTTAGTGGTCCCATGAGGGAAAGGGAAAAGGTGGGGAGGTAGGTAAGGGTAAAGGGGGTCAAACATATGGTGACAGAAGGAGATTTGACTTTGGGAGGGGAACACAATGCAATATATAGATGATGTATTATTAAATTGTACATTTGAAACCTATATAATTTTATTAACCCATGTCACCCCAATAAATTTAATAAAATAAAAAACATGAAATATGCTCATAAAATTGAACACTATACAATATAGAAAAGAAATAAACCATATACCCTAACAAGAGCAAAATAAGCAAGATGAAGAATACAGAGATAATGATATCACTTAGTAAATTAAAAAAAACACACAATACTAAACTAAAAATTCTTCATGGATATATTTATATTGTGATTTTTTATATTTCATAAATAAGATTCGAACATCAAAAGTTTTTTACCAAACACTAAAATTTGTCTGTATGAGTCTATTATCTATGTCTGTATGCATCTGCGTTAGGATATGGTTATAGCAATGAGAACAAGTGAAAAGATATGCCATATATTATTCTGAAAGTTATGGGGATTTATATTATGAAAATTCATTTTTAAAGCAAAATATAGAATGGACTAAAGGGTACTGAGACTGAAGACATAGTAATTTAAATGACAACAGAGGAAATCCTAAATAAAGTGAGAATGAAAGAGAAAAAAAGAAGACAAAATTGAGAAATATTTAAAAGTTTTAATCAACTGGACTTGATGACTAATTAGATGTTGGCAGCCATTTCGGGGAGTGTAGAAAGCTTCACGTGTTTTCCAACTGCTTCCTGAATACACTTGCTATAGGCTTTTAAATAGCTCTTAGAACTGACATCTACATTAGCTAATGATAATGGATCATCAGCTATAGCTACATGATAGAAAAAGGATTTTAGAAAACAAAATATCAATTAAAGCAATTTTGGAAGAGATGTAGCAGAAAGGTTTTCTCTGCTCTGCAGTTTCTGCCAGATTATATACACAATGTATGCTCCTGAAGGCTAACAAGACTACTGAATACTAATACATCTTAATCTTCAGATACTGGAGGAAAAAATTATGAAAAAGTTCCAGACCACACAAGTACAAATCCTGGCTCCAACACGTAACTGTATGACTTCAGTCAAGTCACTTAACTATTGTTTTTCTCTGCCCCTGTTTATTTATTTATTAAATGAATATGATAACTGAATTTATCCCATCAGGTTGTAAAATTAAATGAGTATAATTATGTATGTATTTATGTATATATGTATGTCTTTGTACACACACACAAAGTATTTGCTATTATTATCCATTCTTCAGTTACTAGGTATCCACTAAGTACTGGGGCATCATACTATGTGTTACAGAAGTAGAGATGACAATCTTACATTGTCTGTCCTCTTATAGTACATAGCCATTACACTGTGATTGACATGTGAGCTAATGTGCTGTCTTTGACCTAAGTAATTAACAATTCCTGAAACTATTTCTCAATCTATCCGAGCCTATCAACAATTTTAATGTCATTTTATCTTTCAACAATTGCTAAAAATCAGTGGAAAAAGATTTATAGTTATATACAGAAAAATCTTTACTAATATATAAATCTATGAATGTTGTTATTTTCTAAACTATATTTTTATTCTTATCTCTAAATTTCCCCATTATTCTATTTCTTCTTTCTAAAAGAGTCTAAGATTCATAAATAAATAAAACTCTCAGAAACTTAACTTTAAATTTCCCCCCATTCTAAGTATGTATTCATTTTTTGATTTCTTTTATTCTTAACCATACTGTTAATCTGAAAGATTCATAAATAATACTGTCAGAAACTACCTGGATCTTAGAATTACAATGACAATAATGATTAAGAAAATTTTAACAAGAATTTTTTATTGCTTAGTTGAAAACGAATTATTCTGTATTTATAGCATAAAACCTTTTGATTTTATGCTGTAATAGAGTAGCTGTCATTTTCTTTAATAAAATGTTTCTTTATTGTCAAAAGCATATCGTACAACAGTCATCTCCTCATCGACTTACTTTGTAATATTCTCCTTCAACAAAAGATATCTTAATTGTATCCAGCTCTCTATCGCAAATTTACAGTACTAATCCTTGCCAGCCATTTTGTTTTCAGCTTGTAACACTAGCAGCCAGCTGCCTTCAGCCTGACTCTATTAGCATATTGGATAATTTAGAAAATAAGCACAGATATGGAATCTAAAAGATATAGTTGGTTTTTATCAAACTATCTATACATTATATATTACTCTTTCAATGTTTTATTTTGATGCTTCTCTACTTCCTCTCAACAATTTATTTTCTTAATTTAAATGCTTGTTCCTGCTCGCAGTAATTTTTCCCTCCCCCAGATCCTATGAGGTTGACCTATTACTGTTTAAATATAAGAATTTTCAAATTTTAATAGAATAAACTGTAAGCGTATTATAAATATTTTCTCTAAAAGGATAAAAGGGTTGGCTACCGTAATTTACAACTATATTCCAGAAGATCATTTAGCAAAGAATAATAAATAAAAGCTAACATATATTGTTCTCACATCTCAAGGGTGTTTCTAATAGCTAGCAGATAGCAAATTCTCCTCCTGTTTTGACTTGTAATAGGCTATTGTTTGAATGTCAATAACAATATGCCCTCACCAAGCATCACTGAAGTTTTAGACGACAAATTATCTAATGAAATTTTAATATGATGTACAAGGGTAGGGCCAGTGAGTTCAGATTACCTGTTCTTCAGAACTCTTTTCAATAACCTCCTCCCTCTCCCTAAGAAGTCCCACTCATCCATATTTAATAAATGTTCTGAATTATATTATTCATTAACCTATTCTATCACTTAACATAAAACTCCTTTTAGAGAGACTCTTGTAGTTCATTTAATAATATTATTTAGAAAGTTTGTTAACTTAATAGACGATCAGAGAGAGCGGGGGGGCAGGGGAGGGGGCAGGGGGCTGAAGGGGAAAAAAACAAACCTGCAAGAAAATACATAGCTCAGAGATAGGGATTATAGAAATGCTCTAACAACTTTATTTTCTCTTCCAAATCCCTCCCTGTCTCCAAGGCATTTTTTTGTTTTTACTGTGATGCCAACTAACCGTCCAGGCTGCTGTAGAAGCCTCTGGTTAGAATGGATTTCAAGGCTGCTGTGTCTTGTGAGGAACCAATCAGATTTCTTTGTTTCATCTGCAAAATTCCATCAGGGTTATATAACATTTTAGATACATGAAACATTCTAATAATACAGTATAGCTAGCTAGCTACTGTCACTAAACTTGGCACATAAAAATCCCATAATTATTCAATAAAATAATTCAATAAAAGCAAAGGAATATAGTACAGAAGAAAGGGTTATTTTTTCTTTTGGGGGAGAAGAGAGAGTGAATTTGTTTCCTCTAAAAGAAATAGTTTTTGAAAATATAGAATGTGAGTAGACTACTAAGATGAATGCTGATTCTTATTATTTCTGTCTATAGCAAAGTGGGTGAGGTAACACAGCACAGTGGCAAATAGCCACACAGTTGTTAACTCTTATCACATACATGTCATTAGTATAGAATAAAACATTACAAATAGATTTTGAACTCAGGTTTAATCTTTTGCAAAGAATTTTAAAGCACAGAAAAATTAAGTAAAGTATTTTAACTGCCTGGACAAATATTTTCTCAAACAGGACAATCTGAACTCTAAATGTCATACTCCAATTTAACATCCACAATACTAACCAAAAAATAGTACAGCAGCAGCATTGTTACCTATATGATCAGAATACTTGCATTACACTTGTACTGAAACCATACAAACCTTGTTCTCTCTCCCTCTCTCTCTGCTAGAGAGAATGCTGCATAACTTAAATATCTCTCTTCTGCTATTGATATAGCAACTCAGATATTCAAGAACACATTAAGCTGGAACCTGTGAATCCAGTATTTTCTTTTCTTTTACAACTCAAAGGCATCCCACATATGATGGTTACAAATCAGCACAGGATTAAAATAGTGCCTGAGTGCATAAAAAAAGCTGTATCTGTTGGGTGTGGCTTAAGTAAATATATCTTGTCTCAACTAGACAGCTCCCAGTAATATGCAGCCACCAAAACCCAAAACATATGAGTACATAAGCAAAGTGCTTCCAGGAGGGGGTGGGAAAGCAAACCTCCATGTTTTTTCTATACTTGATGTCCAATTGTTTCTTATACTATACTTCTAAAATGACAGTGCCTTGAGTCAATGCTGAGCATTGCTCAAGAAACCAAGGACAGAAAAATTTAACTTGTCCTACTTTCTCTCCTTATTTTATACTCACTGTCTACAACATGGCCGTTCTTACAAACATTTTGCTTTCATAAAAGAGGCAATCATTTAAATCATTTAAATCATGACTATGTGCAATGCGAACTCACACTGCATTACAGTCATCAATAAAATATGAAGTGCCAACTCCAGTGTTCATTCTACTTATTTTCCACCTCACCAGAGAATACTCTAATAATGTTCCCTAATAGTATAAAATGAACAATATAAGAAAAAAGACATTGGTAAGAAATGCGACAAATGTGCAACAGAGAAAATATGAAATCTATAAGTGCTCACTTTTAAAAAAATCTAGTATTAACAGGAAAAAATCCTTCATGTATATGCATATATGTGTATATATATATATGCACATTCCACATATTACAAATATAAATCTGTTCATAAGCTACCATGCATGCATTTATTAATGCTACACATGCAATATACTTGAAACCTCTATATATAGAGGGCATGCAGATTTCAGAACTATACATTTTCATTCTCAAATGGCCATAATCAAATACTAAAACAGCTAAGGATATCTGACAAGCTTTTAATCTCGTTAAACAATTTTCTCTGCTATTCAGTATAGCAAACCCACCTTTGAGGCATATTGATGATTATTTTTTTCCCATGCCCTGTACGTGCTGCACCATTTTGTTTGTCTTCGGACAGTGGAGAAATCAGCAGAGCAGCAGTGAAGGAGTACACTGGAGTCAGCAGAGGCAGTGCCAGCCTCCTACTGCAGTCTGTATATTGAACGCACTCAAACCCACAGGTGCCTACGTAAAATCCTCCGGCTGCAGCCTGCAACTTAATGTTTCCTTCAGCAGCAGCTCTGTATGCTAGTTTCACTTTGCTTTAACCCAGTAAATGGACAAGATGCACAACTGTGTGCCACCTTTTAACAATGAATTTTATATAAAACGCTTACATAGAAATTGTCCCTATTAAGTAGCCAAAAAGGAGTGACTTTTATAATCAGAAGGATAACCACCAAATTATGAAGATTTAGGAAGATAATTACCAAAAGAAAAATTCATTTATGACATTTCATAAATTCTAATCTGATAATTTTTTCAAGAAAGGATAACATAATAAACTAACATGATGGGTCTTATATCTTCTTGCATATAGTTTACGGAAGTAATTTTTTTCAAATACCACAAGTCTATCATGTATAAATGCATAGAGAAGCTTGCCTCTGACCATACCTTTTCATCAACAATCTATTTATAAGAACATAGAGAACCGATCTATTAAAAGGCAAAGTGAATCTAAGTAAACCAATGTTCAAAAACTGACAGATGAAATAAGAAATAGGGACTCACAATCCTTTCATACAAACTCCAAACACATACACAGTTATCCTACCAGAATAATAGAATTTAAAAACTATGAGAAACTTTAAAGAGAAATAAATCTAACTCTAATTTTTCAGATGAACAAATAAAAGACCACAGAGGTTACAGCTAAACTACCTTGAGAAATAAATAATAAGTACTGAAACGCACGTAAGATTAAATAGTAATCTGAATATTCCTATAACTATTAAAAAATTGTTTGTGGTTAAAAACCTTTACAGAAAAAAATCTCCAGGCCCAAATGGTTCCACAGGTGAATTCTACCGCCACCAAACATTTAAAAAAATAACACCAATTCTACACAATCTCTTCCAGAAAACAGAAGAGAAGGGAACACTCCCAACTTATTTTATGACGAAGTTACTCTAATATCAAAGTAGATAAAAACATTACTAAAAAAAAAAAACAAAAAAAAAACTACATACCAATATCCTTCATGAATATAGAAACAAAAATCTTCAACAAAATATTAGCAAATCAAATCCAATAATGCATTAAAAAAAAAAACACATACACACACACACATGCCATGACTAAGAGGGGTTTATCCTGGGAATGCTAAGCTAGTTTAACATCTGGAAGTCACTCAATGTAATCCATCATATTAATGGTTCAAAGCAGAAAAATCACATGATTATATCATTGATGCAGAAAGAGCATTTAACAAAATTCAATATCCATTCATTATAAAAACTAGAAAACCAAGAATAGAGAAAAATTACCTCAACTTGATTGTTTAAAAAATCTACAAAAAACCTGCAGCCAACATCATACTTAGTGGTCCAAGATCGAGTGCTTCTGCCTAAGTTTATCAACAAAGCGAGACCACCCACTCACCACTCTCAGCCACTATCATATTAGAATACTATTCAGTGCATACAGACTGGAAAGGAAGAAATAAACTGTCTGTTCTCAGAAGACTCTATTGTCTATTTAAAAATTCAAAGGAATCTACCAAAAACAAATAAACAAAAACAAAAAACATCTCTTAGAACTAAATGAGTTTAGCAAGGTCATAATACAAAGTCAAAAAAATCAATATTTATATATTTTTTATATACTAGTAATATACAGTTAACCAAAATTTTAAAACTACTACTAACAACAGCTTAAAAAAAGGAAATACTTAGGTATAAACACAACAAAACCAATACATCTGTATGCTGGAAACTACAAAATGCTGATGAAAGATATCAAAATGAGGCCTAAATAAATGGAAACACATATCATGTTCATGCACTGGAAAATCTAACATGATAAAGATTTCAATTCTACTCCAAATGATCTACAGATTTAATACAATTCCAACAAATAGCCACTACCCTGTTTTAATCACACTACCCCGGTACTATAAAGCGACAGTAATCAAGACAGTGTGGTACTGGCAAATAGAAACCAATCAGTGGAACAGAGAGACAGTGCAGAATAGATACAAACAATATGGCTAACTAATTTCTGACAATGGTACAAAAGCAATTCAAAGGAGAAAGGAGTCTTCAACAGTGGTGTTGGAACAACTGCATATTCATATACAAAAAACAAACACACATCAACCTTAACCTCACACCTTATATAAAAAATAACTCAAAAATAGATCCTAAATCTAAATCTATAAAACTATACAGCACTTAGGAAAAAACAAGAGAAATCTTTATGATCTGGGTTAGGCAAAGAGTTTTTAGATATAATAACAAAAGCACAATCCATTAAAAAAAGATAAATTTGACTTCCTTAAAATTTTAAACTTTTGCTCTGCAAAAATCAGTTACAAGATAAACAAAACAAGCAAGTCACATTCCAACAAAGGACCTATATCTAGAATATACAATAGATTCTCAAAACTCAAGAGTAAGAAAACAACCTAATTTAAACATGGGCAAAAGATCTGAACAGACACTTCACCACAGAGGATACATGAAAGGAAAACAAGCACATGAAAAGATATTCAACATCATTAGCCATTAGAGAAATGAAAACTAAAACCACAAAGAGACACCACTACACATTTATTAGAATGATTAAAACTTTTAAAAAATATACTGACAATATTAAGGGTTAGCAAGGATGTGGAACAACTGGAACTTTTATACATTGATGGTGGGAATGAAAATGGTACAGCCATTCTGCAAAATAGTTTGGCAGTTTCTTGTAAAGTTAAAGATACACGTACCATATAATCTAGCAATCTCAGCATGACTCTAGAGAAATGAAAACTTACATTCACACAAAAATCTGTACATGATTGTTTACAGTGGTTCTATTCATAATTGCCAAAAACTGGAAACAACTCAAATGTTCTTTAGTGGATGAATAAACAAGCTGTGATATATCCATACAATGGCATACCACTCAGCAATATTGGATGCAACAACTTGGATGAATCTCAAAGGCATTTAAGCAGAATTTAAAAAGCCAGTCTCAAAAAGACACATATTGTGTTATTCCATTTATATGACATTCTTAAAAAAAAAAAAAATACTATAGAGATGGAGAATAAATAGCTCTTTGGGTTCCAGGATTAGGGGTGTGAGAAGGGTGTGACTAGAAAAGGATATAATGTAACCTGTACCATTACGGTACACTAATTGTGGTGACAGCTACCACATCTAAACATGTGTTAAAATGCACAGAACTGTACACACACACACAGTAAATTTTACTTTAGAGTAAGTTTTTAAAACTTCGACCACCACTACATAATCATGACTTCTAATTCTAGATCTCTTACTTGCCTGTCCTCTGGGTCCTTAACCCATATATCTAACTTCCCATGGATATCCCATCATCACCTCAAACTTATTATCTCCAAAAATGATTTCATTAAATTTCTCCTCAAATCTCAAATGAATGGCACCCACCATTCACCCAGTCAACTAAGCCAGAAACATGAGTGTTCTTCTTGAGTAAGTTCTGTGAGTTCCTACATGACTAGGACAGTAATTTGAACTACAGCACCCTTATCTCCAGTTGCTATAACTGTATCTAGCACATAGCAAGCACTCAGTAAATATTTATGTTGAGTGAAGGAATGAGTAAATAAGACTACGGCTCCTCCTTTATTTGACCTACACCCAACCCATTAAGTTCTTTCTTGGAAACTCTTTACCTCCACTTCCACCCTCTTAGTTCAGGGCCACGTTATTTCTGACCTGGAGGTTGCTGCAGTCCTCCTAATGACGACCTGTGTTGTTTTGCCTGCCCACCATCACACTCGTCCCTTTCTGGGAACTGCTCTTTACCACCCCTCACTCCATCTACTAATTTACTCTCTCCCTCTGCCACAGTTGATTTCTACCAGGGTGGGTACCTAACCCAAGCTGAGATGATCACAAACCTTACCTAAACCCTAGTCCAAAGGATAAATGATTTGTCCAAGGTGGACACCAGATCTAAGTTAGGCCAGAGTTAACCTGCCCAGGAGTAAACGGATTTAAAAACAAAATAATTGAGTCAGTAACCTCGTCTGGGTGCCTGGACTGTAAGATGTAAAAGTCAAGTGCTGTTGGTAGCTAAATACATATACATGCTATTCTGATAGCAGTCTGTGTAGAACTTAACCCTAACACTTCTCACACTATATTTTAATAGTATTGATTTACTTGCACCACAGTATGTAATCTGATAGGGACTGTCTTGTATCTCTAAGTAAACTGTATCCCTCAGTACTTTACCTGGCCCATAGGAGGAGACTGTTATATCATCAGGGATGAAAAGACAGCACAGAGAGAGGAAAGAGATATCTAAATATTATCTAACAGTACTTTAGCCTCAGTGTATGAAGTGATTGTAAGATTAACAGAAGGGAGATTTACTAGTCTAGCCATCAGTCTTCAAATGAAAACAAAGAAGAATAGCAAAATAATATAATATTCTGAGTAAAGAAATGACTGTACTAACCAATTAGACCGAGAATATCAGAAGTAATGAAATGAGGCATGAGGTAAAATTTTAGAGCAAAAAGGTACGGCCAAGCAATATTTTGAAAAAATTAATTTTTTTCTTCAGTATTGTCTTTCCTCCACTGAACATCCCCCTTTTCAAGCAGCCAAGTCTTTTGTGGTTATGATGGGAGGTGACAGCGAAAAAGTAGACAAATCTGTCACAAATCTTTCAGTTTGAAAAACATGTCCCCTTTGAGACACAGAAAGGATTCTTACATTAAAAAAAAGTATTCAGGAGAAAGATTAAGAACAAATCTTCCATCCACTCCCATTCCAGACTAGAAAAGAATACCCCTGGTTGAGAACAATCACAGAAATCTATCTTCTCGGATTATCTACCAGTTTGTTTCCCAGGCAAGGCCTCTCACACAGTAAAATCCTATGGTTCAGGGCCCAGTCCTCAGCTTCACAGGTCAGAAATCAAGTCTTAAAAGATTTCTAAAATAGTTAAGTCTCAAAGAGACTGATTTACACCGTAACAGCTCTATGTCACCCAGAAACTTCATAGCAAAGTATTAGTATTATTGACAAACATAAGGAGGTTCAGTCTTTACTCTTTGGGGACAAATGTGGGCTTGTCCTTCTAACTCCTGGTATTGGGAAAGACTGCTAATTTTAAAAATAAACAAAATTCATAGCTAGGTTAACAAAAGAGTGGCAGACTCAACTGATTGCCTATCCAATCCCTTTTTTCATACTAACAGAACGCTGATTTTATTTTAGGTATTTGCTTCAAGGGAGGCTGATTCTCCTCTAAACCTCAGGAGATGAACCTTAATTAGTTAATGAATCTTAATAACAACAGCTATAATGCCATTAATTGGTTTAAGAAAGATTATGTGCTATAATTTGGCCAATGGGATGTGAGGCGAATGAGAAAGGGGGAAAGCTTGCTTTCAGGAAAGTTTACCTTACTCTTAAAAATGGACACAAGAAACGGCTAGTTGTTCTACCAGCCTTTGAACAATGCTGTGTGTGGATATCAAAGCTGAAGGTATGACAGTCCTCTTACAGTTATATAAGAACAAACCTGAGAACAATAACCAATATACTGAAAATGGCAGAGCAGAAAGATGGAAAGAAACTGAGTCTTTGTTGATGCTGCTGAGCTTTCAGAATTAACTTATCTCTAATCACCTCAGCCATTTTAAATTGGGTCTTTGGTATTCTGACCATTCTAACTGCTACAATAGCAAATAAAACTGACCGCAGAAAATACTACATAGGACCTAATCAAATTTAAATTTTAACATAAAATTTTTATTTCCTCTAGAAATTTCCAATTTAATAAATCTGAAGACAGTGGTACTGAGTTTAGATATTAAAATCCTTTTTAAAACCCTGCATTGGCTCCCTTGTGGCTTTAAGGATATAATCTAAACTCTTTAGCAGGGCATACTAAATACTTTAGTGAGTAACTGCCCATTTTTTTCAGCAACTTTCTAATTACCCTAGGTTCTAGGAAGAGAGAATTTTTGCAGTTGCTAGAATGTACCATATAGTCTCCTATATTCAGCTACTGACAAATGCTACTTTCTCTATGTAGATGCCTAACCAAAGCTCAACTTGGATTCTCCTCTTCTCCCTGCCTATCCTCCAACTGTATTATCACCATTGGTTTAGGAATCTCCTCTATTAGACTTTGAGCTCCCTGTAGCAGAAGAAAGTATATGAGAAGTTTCTGTACCTTCTCCTCAATTTTGCCATGAACCCGAAAGTGCTCTAAAAAATAAAGTCTATTACAAAGAAGTAGAAAGAGGAGGAGGAAAAGGAGGTTGGGAAGACAGGCAGCATTTATATTATCAAGGGCTCTATAAGCTTCGTAAGAAAGTTTGAACTCCATTCTAAGGTCTATTGAAATCCATTGTAGGGTTCTAAGATTAGGACTGATATGATCTGATGAAGTTTAAGATCACTCTGGTCATTTACTAAGTCAAAGCACAGGTAGAAGGAGGTCTGCCAAAGGGAGGGACTCCGCTGATATAAAAAGAAATCAGCAAAATTTTTAACAACTGTGTGAACTGGCTTGATCGTATAGAACAGGAGTCAGCCAATTTTTGTGTAATGGGCCAGATAGTACATATTTTAGTCTTTATCCCAACTACGGAATTCTGCTCTTGTAGCATGAAAGCAGACAGAGACATGATACAGTATGCTGTATCATAAAACTTATATTTTATTTTCAAAGTAAAACTTTATTTACAAAAACAAGTGGCAGGCCAGATCTGGCTCATCGGCAGTATTTGATAAACCCTCTGCTAGAACTTATTAGCTCCTGGCAGGGAATTAAAAAGGTA
>NW_006436283.1:12966109-13024144 GCF_000325575.1 Pteropus alecto
TCATAAAACTTGCATTTTATTTTCAAAGTATAACCTTAATTACAAAAACAAGATGCAGGCCAGATTTAACCTGCAGGCCACAGTTTGCCAACTCCTGGTATAGGAGGTGAAAGAATCCCAAATTTGAAGATAAGACTCCCTGC
Organism: Pteropus alecto; assembly: GCF_000325575.1. Taxonomy (NCBI): domain Eukaryota; kingdom Metazoa; phylum Chordata; class Mammalia; order Chiroptera; family Pteropodidae; genus Pteropus; species Pteropus alecto. Next base: position 12,966,253 of record NW_006436283.1, read on the forward strand.
CCACAGATTTGCCATAAACTTCTACCAAGTTTGTGGTGGCAACAATCTGGAGGACTAGAAGCTAAACAATAAAGGTGACAAAATTTCATAATCAGATAGTACTTAGATCCCAGAGTCCTGCTAAAGGGACTGACATATATTTAGAACAGACATCACCCTAGACGTTTGAAATACATGTAAACTGAGCAAACTAAACTGCAACCTAGCCCTAATCCACTTCAACACTCCATCAAATCCAAGAGATCAGACCTTCATTATAGCTGCCTTACATAGAAAAAGGTTTTTACTCTCCAGAAAAAAAATATTATTTACTCCAGCCTCTACAATTCTTTTAAACACAATGTCTGGTAAACAACAGGAAAATGTTGGGAAGATTTTAGAAAATGTTATCCATAATCAAAAAGCAAAATAATTAATAATAACTATTATTTTTAGCTAATATGTATAAGTTAAGAAAAAAGAGGTTAAAAACAGGAAAAATTGATGCAAAGATTGAAAATGTCAACAGAGAAATGAATATCTTTAAAAGAACTAAGTAAACACTCTATAACTGAAAAATTATCTAAATTAGATAATTAGATAATTAGATAATAAGAATTAACTAACTGCGCTTAAAAGCTAACTGGACACAGCAAAAGTATCAATAAATGTCAAGACAGACTAAAATTAACCAAAAAGAAAAAAAATGATCAAAGAACAAAGAAAAAGAACACAGTTTGAGATATATGAGGGATAATATCAATCTAATATACAAACTAAAGTTCCAAAACACAGAAGGAAAAAAGATAAAAGAAATACTTGATGAAATAATATCTAAGGTTTTCCACAACTGATGAAAGACATCAACACTCAGATTCAAGAAGCACACCAAAATCCAAATAAGATAACAGAAAGAAAATCATACACCTAGGCATATCATAGTCAAATGCTAAAAGTCAAGATGAAAAAAAAATTAAAGCAGGAAGACCAAATTAAATGAATAAATAGTTCATATTACATCCTAAGGAAAAAATAATGAGGATGGATCACTTCCCATCAGAAACAATATGAATCAAAAGATAACAGAATAACATCTTCAGTGTGTTGAAAGAAAATAACTGCCAACCTAGAATTTTATATCAAGGAAAAATATTCTTCCAACATGAAGACAAAATAAAAACATTATGAGAAAATAAAAGCTAACATAATTAATTGCCAGAAGACCTACACTTTAAGAAATGCAAAGAAAGTTCTGCAGGGTGGAAAAAAATTATCCCAGATAAAACACCATTACGAAAAAAGGAATTAAGACTAGCTTAGAAGAGGTAAATATAAGGGTAAATAATAAAGATACTTAAAAAAATCTTAAAGACTACTTAAAGCAACAGTAATACAAAGTATTATGAGATATATATTATCTTGAGGGTAAAATATGAGACAACAAAAAAATGGGGACATTATAAGGTCCTTACAATGTTCACATAGTAAAATAAAAATTCAAGTTAAAACATAAAAAGTTAAAGATGTACATTGTAATCCCTTGCATAATCTCTTTTTAAAAATCCCAAGAAGGTATAGCCAAGAAAACGAAATAAAATAAAATAAAAATTCAAGTTAAAACATAAAAAGTTAAAGATGTACATTGTAATCCCTTGCATAATCTCTTTTTAAAAATCCCAAGAAGGTATAGCCAAGAAAACGAAAATGTAATAAAAATATTTGATAAATCCTAAAGAAGACAGGAATGAGGAACATATAAATGCAAAAGAAATAAAGAACAAGACAGGAGACTTAAACCAACTCCTGTCAATTGCTAGTTATATAGTCAATGTAAATGAACAAAATATATCGTTTAAAAATAAATCAGATTAGATTTAACCAGACAAAACTACACAATATTTACAAAAACTATACCTTAAACACAAAATCCAGACGGATTTAAGGCAAAAGCACTGGAAGCTCAACTAAGCAAAAAATTAACATCCAGGAGCTAAAAAATTAGTAAAGTTTACTTTAAGATTATTGGCTGTACAGTCTCTATCACAAATGAGTGTAGTTATGTTCCAATAAAACTTTATTTGTAAATACAAGTAGCTTGCCTATAGGAGGGAGTTCACCAATCACTGCTTTAAAGAGAAGCAAATGAACAGGTCATATTTTCTAACCACAGTGCATTAAACTAGAAAAGGATTAACAACAGCAACAAAAAAATCCCCTGGAAAATTTTAAGCCAATTCAATTCAAAAAGAAAAACACTACAATTACAAATTATGTAAAAAGTTAATAATGAGAATATTGAAAATCACAATTTATGGAATGCAGCAAAAGCTATCATAGGAAAATTCATAATGTAAACGAGAAGAAAAACAAAAATAAAATGAGTAAATCCAAGAACTGGGTCCTTTGAAAAAGCTATAAAACATATAAGCTTCAGACAAAGCTAAGACACGGGAAATATAAAAATATTCAGTATTAGGAGAAACTGAATTGAACTCAAATGAATACATTGTAACTTTATGCAAGTAAATTTTAAAATTTCAATGAAATGGATGATTTTCTAGAAAAATAATTATTCAAGTTGCCTGAAGGAAACCTATTGCTCAATGACAATAAAATAAAAAATGTCAGAAAAACTACACTAAAATCCCCCAAGAAGCCCAAGTCAGCCAGTTTATGTCTGAGTTATACTAAATTTTCAAGGAATAAATAATTTATATGATACATAAAGCACAGTAAAAGATGGAAATCATGACAAATCATCTTGAGAAATTAGCATAACTCTAAAACTACTCTGAAAATATAGGACAAAAATAAAACTGGAAATAGATTTGAAAATGTGAGTGTGAGTGTGACTATCTGATGAGAAGTGCTAGCAGCTGAATTACAGAACTGCTACAAATATCTGAAATATAAACAAAACTAGTCAAATCAGATTTGTTTCAAAATGCAATTTCAAGATTCTTGTCACTTTTTTCACTCTCTAGTCACATTTATTTTTAGGACCCACTGTCTTCTACCACCAAGTAAGAATCCTTATTCTCTCTTGTACAGTCACATTCTGTGACTTCCTCTAATGACTTTTTACCTCAAGTTCCATGACAGCAAGAACAAGTAAATTTCATGAGGAGTAAACATCTCAATAGTCAACCACAAATTGGGCAAATTGATGGGCAGAGAAACAGGAAGAAAAACAGCAGTCACAAAAAATATGACAGGTTTGGGTTTTATTACAAAAGATTTTATAGCTCTATAATAAATAAGAGAAATCCTTTCCTCATTAAATAAGAGTGCATTTTTCTAATCAAATTTGTTAGAACGAGTTAAAGAAGAGGTAAAAATCCTTGAAAAGCTTATGTTGTAATTTCATGGTTTATTAGTGAAATAAAATCTACTGTCCCTGGAAAGAAAAAGATATTTTTACAGTAAAAATATATTTGCATTAAATACAATTGTACAGGTCATTATAGTTTATTATGAACATTTATTCAGAGCAATAAAGATTTTAATTAATTTCAATGCTCGGTGGATCCCCAAAAAAACCCACCAGTAAAAAATGTTTCTAACAAAGTGCCCTATTTTCACAGATGAACTGATTTTTGCACATGGGTAGTTAAAGAGAATTTAACTCAAACTCAAATATCAAGCAACCAGTATAATACTGAGTAATAAACACCTGTTGATGGAAACCAAAAGCACACATGATCTGTAAAAGTAATACCTGATATACTGGACTTCATTAATATTAAAAACTTTGCTTCACAAAAGACTCTGTTAAGGAAATAAAAAGACAATCAATAGACTGGGAGAAAATATCTGCAAACCATATATCTGACAAAAATTAGAATATATAAAGAACTCTCAAAACTCAATGCACACACACAAACAAAAACAAATAATCAAGATTGCCAAAAGACATGAAGAAATATTTCACCAAAGACAACATACAGATGGCAAATGAACACATGAAAAAATGCTCAAAATCATTTAGCTACTAGAGATATGTGAATTAAAACCATGATACCAATATACACCTATCAAAATAGCTAAAATAAAAATAATGGCAACACTGAATGCTGGCAAGGGTAAGAAGAAATCAGATCACTTATATCTTGCTGATATGAAGGTAAAATGGTATAGCCATGCTGTAAAAGAGATGGCACTTTCTATAAAAACTAAACATGGGACTAAAATTATGTCCTGGAAATTGTACTCCTGGCCATTTACCCCAAAGAAATGAAAACATGTTCACACAGAACCATGTATATTTCCCCGTATGACCAGCAACTCTACTTTTAGATATACTCCCCCAAAAAATTGAAAACAGAGACTGAGATACCTATATGACAATGTTCATAGCAGCATTATTCACAATACCTAAAAAATGGAAATAACTGTCTATCAACAGATGAATGGGTAAACAAAATGTGGCATATACATACAAATGAATATTATTCAGTCATAAAAAGAAATGAAGTTTTGATACATGCTACAATAGGAATGAACTTTGAAAACATTATGTGAGGTGAAATAAGCTAGATACAAAAGGACAAAATAATATGATTGCACTTATGTGAAATATCTAGAAAAGGCAAATTCACAGAACCAGGAGGTAGATTAGAGGTTATCCGGGGCTGGAGGGAGGGGAAATGGGAATTTGCCACCTAATGGGTGACGTAAAATTTGGAGAATAGTGATGATGGTTGCACAACACTGTGAATGTAATTAATGCCGCTAATTACACAACTAAAAATGGTTAAAATGGTGAACTTCATGTTATATATATTTTACCACAATAAAAAAACTGTTAAAAATGAGTCCATGGCCTGTGATACCACTGCAGTGCCTAGCAGAAAAGACCGTTTCAACCATCGACAACACTACATCCCCCACAGAAAATGATTCCTACCTGAGATGAGCTCATAAACAAACCTTATAAAACACATGAGGAAATGATCCACCATGAACAAATCATTAAACATAAAGAATTTATTCTTCCATAGAATTTTAAAGTTATTTTACTCAACTGAAAATGAATCTGCTGCCTTCCTGAATGGAACTGCAATAAATTTATGTATAAATCCAGAAATATATCTTTCTATTTATCCTAGTCTAATATACTCCAATAGGTTTCTTTTCTTTTCTAATTGACTATATTTCCTATGGTGTATTTCATTCACATCACTATTTTGTAACTACCAACTCGTACTTCTTAATCTCTCTACCTTTTCACCCAGCCCTCCAATTCCCCTCCCATCAGGCAACTATCAGTTTTTTCTCTGTATCTATGAGTCTGTTTCTGTTTTGTTTGTTAAATATTTTGTTCTTTAGATTCCACATGAAAGTGAAATCACATGGTATTTGTCTTTCTCTGTCTGACTTATTTCACTTAGTCTCTTAGCATAACACCCTCTAGGTCCATCCACATCGTTTCAAATGGTAAGATTTCATTTTTTTTTATGGCCAAGTTATATTCCATTGTATATATGTGTACTACTTCTTCTTTATCCAAGCGTCTATTGATGAGCACTTAGGTTGCTTCCATACATTAGCCATTGTATATATCACCGCAATGAACATAGGGGTGCATATATCTTTTCAAATTAGTGTTTTGGTTTACTTCAGATAAATACCCAGAAGTGCAATTGCTGAATCATAAAGTAGTTCTATTTTTTAATTTTTTTTCAGGAACCTCCATACTGTTTTCCATAATGGCTGCACCAATTTGCAATCCCACCAACAGTGCAAAAGGGTTCCCTTTCCTCTACATTCTCACCAACACTTGTTTGTTGATTTATTGATGACAGCCATTCTGACAGGTTCGAGGTGATATCCTATTGTGGTTTTAATTTGCATTTCTCTGATGCTTAGTGACACTGACCATCTTTTCATATGTCTGTATGGTTTCTTGTCCGATTTATTCCTGAGAACTTGATGGTTATCATTGTGAATGTAATTTTTTTCCCATTTATATCTCTAATCAATAAGTACTGGTAGACCTGAAAGTGGCAACCACCATGCCAAATTATCTTATCTCTAGTAGATATTTAGTAGATTCTCTAGAGTTTTCACCTCATTTAAAAATTATAATGACACTGTCCTTTCTTTTCCAATGTTTATACTAGTCATTTTATTTTCTTGTCTTTATTGCATAAACAATTTTGAAAAAGAGTGGTAACAGGAGAAATCTCTACCATGTTTCTATTTTAAGAACTGGCTTCTATATTTCTTTGTTTAGTATGATGTTTTGATGTTGGGTTTGGTGAATAGTCTTTATTATATATAAAGCCCCTTTTTTTTTTAAATCTTAATAATGTCTTTAATGGCTGCTCAATTTTACAAAATGCTTTTTCTGACTATAATAATACAATAACATGGTTTTTAAATTTTTTCTAACTTAAAAACTTCTGTTCATGTTCTGACATAGAAACATCTTGGTAGTCCTGGAATAAATTCTACTTGTTATAATACATTATCAGCAAAATATTTATATTTAACAATAAGTTTTACTTACTTTGCTCACTTTTCTTTCTGCATCTCGTCTTTTTCACACTTATTTTTTATTTTGCTAGGAGACAGCCCTGAGTAATTTTATTTTTCTCCCAACAGTTGTGTTATACTTAAGGTACTTTCTCAGTTCTTGAATACCTAAAATTGACAGTATTTCCTTCCCTCATATTTGAATGATGGTTTACCAAAACAATAATACAATGATACCAAATAATGACATTACTTATATCAAAAAGCATATTTGAACTTTTACTAATTACTTTCATGATTTTAAATAATAAAATTATAACAAGACCAGAAAAATGGTATATATTTAATTTTTAGTAAATACATAAACACATATATGTTCTTTATAATCCATAATTCAAGAGAGTCACACACGTTTTCTTTTTCACAAAACTTAGAAGTACCTAGTCCTACATGCACCAGAAACAATTTTCACATCATAAATCTGAATTAAGTTATAAAATTAAAGTTGATATTCCCATATCCTTAGGGAAGAAACTTTGCCTGAGAAAATTCATTTGATATTACTTGATATAAAATCAAAATATTGAAATATTTATCTAGTAGCACACACAAAAGTTCAGATCAACTATTTAAAAGATAAATGAGAACAGGCAATTTACCTTTATTACAAATACTTTTCAAACTAAATAGTAAGTTGGTTTCCTAAAACAAACAAAACAAAGCAAATAATTATGTCCGTGACAAATGTTATCTTACTAATCTTAAAAATAACCCATGAGCCAAGTTAATATAAAGAATGAAGTATACATCCAATTATTCATTAATGCCAAAAAAACCTGTAATGACGAAACACTAATTATGTCATTCCATAAATACATTTTTTCTTTTAATATGCAATTTATTCTTGCTTTGGAATTCTTGCGTTGGAGTATGTTTGAAAAACCATACTGCTTCTCTAGAAACAGGGTTCTACTCATACAGAATACAAATCACTATTTTTATAACTACTCTAACTTACAACTACTCTAAATTATAAACATTTTACAAGAAAAACCACAGAGAAAAATAAATACTAGACTAAGACCCCCCAAAATCATTATTGATATAATTAAATACCTAGTAAATCAAAGGAATTATCTTTAATACTACAGTAGGACCTTGACATGTATGGAGTTAATAATATGATATCTACTAAAGCAGTAGTTACTGAAAAGTCTAGAATACAATAATTTGTAATTTTGCTAAAGCACAAATCTGATGCCTACCTCTAATAAGGACAGAATGTGGAAATGAGTCACTATCAGTACTCAAGTCAAAAAGACTATCCAGCATGTGCATCTTAATATGACTTTATTTAAAGTTTTCTACTAGTTCTCTTTTATGAAGTAATTGTTGTGAAGTGAGAGAAAAATGCAAGTTCTGGTGTCAAAAGTGAACAACTGAAGATGTCTAAGAAAATTATAATCCTAGGCCAGAAAACAAATTTTAGATAAACCATTTCTTTAAATGTCAAATTGGGAGGCAGCTTGGATCCCTGACATATTAAAGTGTGTGTGTACACACATACGCACAACCAAAAAGTAACCAGAAGAGTCGTGTCAATTATTATTTGTCTTATGCCAAAACCAACTGATGTTTGGGGGGACACGATAACTAAATGCAATGTAGTTCTCTGTATTGGATTCTAGAATAGAATAAGGACATTAATGGAAAAACCAATGAAACCCAAATAAAAGTCTGGAGTTTAATTAACAGTAATATACCAATGTTGGTTTCTTAGTTTTAAAAAATGCACTGTAGTAATTTAAGACGTGAAAATTAGGTAAGGAGTAAAAAGGCATTCTCTGTACTATCTTTGGAACTTTTCTGTTAAACTACAACTAACCCAAAATAAAAAGTTTATTTTAAAAAATAACTAGTACAGAAGGAAATAAATAATATTAATAAAAATTAAAAGAAAGAGACAATAGAAAAACACACATTTAGAGTTACCAGACACAGATTTGAAGATAAATATAAACAGACTTACTATGTTCAGGGTGATAAGAGACAAGACTGAGAATATCAGCAAAGACTGGAAACAACAAAAAGAACAAAATGGTATGTACCTGCAGATTGCTTTTAAGTTGTAAGGGGAAAATTAGTATCCATATAGAAGAAAAACTAGACAGCACCTTTATTTGGTCATCAAAATCACTAATGAGTGAAAGATGAACATTGTATGCCTCCAGTTGTGATATCCCAAAAATAAAACAGCATTCATTTATGTAACAGTCAAACCACAGATACATAATCTGAATCTAATCATAAAAAAAAATCAAACACACCCCAAATTAGGAGTCTTCTAGGTTTTTTAAAAAAGAGAGCTTTTAATTTTTTGAAAAAGTCAAGAAACACTGAGAAACTGTTGTGAATTAAATGAGAGTAAAAAGATATGATAAGTAATGCAATACCTTATCTTAGACTGGATCTTGGAAAGGAAGGGGGTAAATCTTATAAAGGAAATTACTGACAAAACTTGGAAATCAGAAGGTAGATTGAATAAAAAAGTATTGTATCAATGCTCAACTGTGGTTATGTAAAAGAATTTCCTTGTCCTTAATATACACTGAAATTTTTAGGAGTAAAAGGGCGTGACATATTTTACTCTCAAGAGATTTAAAAAGAGTGAGTGCATGAGAGAGGTTGAAGTGGGGGAGAGAAGCAAAGAGTATGTGTGAGAGAAACTGGTAAAGTAAATGCAGTAAAAAGTAAATAATTTGTGAATCTGTGGAAGGGTAAGTGGAATTCTCTGAACTACCGGTGCAACCTTTTAGTAAGTTTAAAATTATTTCTAAATTTAAAAAAATTAAAGAGGCAAACAGAATTTCTAGAACTGAAATATATAAAAATTAAAATTAAGAACTGAAGATGGTTTCTTAACCATATATACCAATTGTATACCATTATATACCAAATTATATACCAATAAAGAGTTTATTAATGAACTAACTGTAAGCTAGACCAAAAGAAAATATACAGCATAAAGCATATAAAGACAAAAGAATGTAAGAAACACAGATGACATGCATGTGGTCTATCAAATGTATAACTGGAGTCCTACAAAGAAAAGAGAGAAAACAAAAAAAAATAAAATTTGAAGAGATAATGAATAATAGCTTTCCAAAATGATGAAAGACATCAAGCCACAGATTCAAAATACCCTAACATATGAATAAATAGAAGACAACATGGATAAAAAGAAAATCACTCCCATGCACATCAATTAAATCTAGACTAATAACAACGAGAAAAAAGACAGATCACTTTTAGAGAGGCAGTAATTAGGCTGACAGTTGACTTCTCAACAGAAATAATTCAAGAAGCCAGAAGACAGTGAATAGAATATTCAAAAGTGTCGAAAGAAAATAATTGCTAACCCAGATTCTACTCCCAGCAAAAATATTCTGTAAAACAAGAAAAGCAAAATAAAGACATTTGCAGATAACAAAAGCAAAGTAAATTTACCACAAGAAAATCCCAATTAAAGAAAATTATAAAGGGTGTTCTCCAGAGAAAAAGAAAGATTATCCCATCTATAAAATGAAGGATGCAGGAAGGAATGAAAAGGTCAAATGTGAGTAAATCTAAATAACGGTGACTACAGAAAACAATAATAATGTCTTATAGAAATTAAAATACACATAGGTGAAAGGAATCTGAGGTTCTTGCATTGTCCAAGAAAAAGGTAAAAGTATCAATTGATATCAAACTTTCATTGATATTTTAATCTTTAAGGTAACCCCTGAAAGAATTATAATAGTCTAAAACTTCCAAGTCAAGAGGGGGAGATATGGAATAACGAAAAATGTTTCAGTCAATCTAAAATAAAGCATGAAAGGAGAGAAAAAAAATCATAGAACAAGCAGGACAACTATAAAGCACACAGTGATATGCTATATATAAACCCAAAGATATCATTACTGAATCAGTATAGAAGAACCAATCCTTAAGAGAAAATACTTGAATGAATAAGTTAAAAAAGAAAACTCAGCAACGTACTATGAACAGCATAACATAAAGAAATGTTTAAAGGAAAAGAATGGAAGAAATCATACCTTGCAAACACTAATCAAAAGAAAGCTGGGATAGCTATCCTAATATTAGACAAAGTCAAGTTTCAAACAAAAGGCAGTATTAGAAATAAAGAGGGACATTTCATTATAGTAAAACAGTCAACTCACTAGGAAGATATAGCAATTTTAAATTTTAATAGCTCTAACAGGACAGTTTCCAAATTTATAAAGCAAAAACTATCAGGAACTAGAAGAAATAGACAGTTCCACAACCATAGGGTTGGAGATTTAATCTCACCTTTCTCAGTAAATCATTTTTTAAAAAATAAGTGTGGGTATAAAAATATTTGAGAACTACCACTAACAAAACTGACCTACACTGCACCCAATAACTACAGAATCCACATTATTTTCAGGTGCATCCAGAACATTCACCAAAATTGATCATATGCTGAGCTGTAAGGCAAATCTCAATAAATACAAAAAGAATAAAATAATACAGGATAGGTTCTCTGAAAATAGTACAATTAAGCTAAGTTAATTAGATAACTAGGAAATCATCAACTGTTTGGAAATTAACAATTATACTTTAAATACCTATGGGTCAAGAAGAAATCACAAGAGGAGTTAAAAAATATTTTGAAGTGAATGATATGAATATACTACCAATGTAAACTTGTAAAATGAAGAAAAATTAGAAAACTGAAAAGATTAAAAGAATATAATAAATACCTACAGCCCATTAACAGAAAACAACCATTTAGTACAATTCTCTTTAATATTGTTTCCAAAAAGTATTTATATAGCTTTGGCATATTTTAACCTTAAAAACTGAAGAAATACCCCTTGTTTTTAAACAAATGTTTATAAACTTCATTTTAATGACTCTAAAAATCTTTAATTTATATTTCATCTTCTTTACAACCCATTGAGCATGGTTCCTATTTTTATAGTCTCATTCCTCAAAGAGTAAATAGGACTAAAATAATTCCACATGTTAATTCAAAAATTAAATTAAGATGTAGGTTTTTAATAAGTAGTACGCAGAAGCACTCTTCACTCATTTATCAGAAACAGATATGTTTTTTCACATATTTTTCCTTTACCTGACATTACTGATAAGTATTCAAATGTTTCTAACTCTTAAAAAAGAATATGAAAGCCTACAGAAATGTAAATTTTTTTCTAAATTAAATAAACCATATAATGTACAAATACATAAAGTGTTGTAGCATTGATCTAGCTCTCTAAAAGAACTTTTTTCTAAAGTATCACACAGAATAAATGTACCAAAATCACTTACCACTTGATCTATTTTTACGACTTGATTTCCCTCCAGTAAGAAGCATCTTAAGACTATTCCGAAACATGGCTGTGCTGTTCTAGTACTCACAAAACTGCAAAATAAAATGTGAGGAAATACGTTAGAAAACTTAATTTTCTATTCAAAACACTACCAAGAATTAATTTTAAATTCACTATCAGAAATTATGTTTAAAGATTTAGTACAGAAATTTTAACTATATAACAAAAACATTTAATTAACTTAAACATTCAAATATTTCTTTATAAGTATATTATAAAACTTTGAGTACGCTAAGAGATAAAGGTAGATATGACTGAGAGAACACAGAAACAGATAACAGAATTAGGTAGCTATAAGTACAGTCTATCTCTTCATTTGACTCTCCATTTCTTGGACAATTTTCCCATATTCCCAATACACATACCCAAATTTTAAGAGGCTAGCAACTGCATATTTTCCATTGGTTAAGCCAGAATTCCACCTCACATGACTACTGATACAAATGAATCAGTGTCTTTCCTCTTTATGTCCTACTCCTATCAAAGAAAAATCCTTCGAACTGTGCTTTGAATTATGTCCTCTCTCACCTTCTCAAGGACTTTTATCCAAAAATCATCTTCTTTCTCTCTCTCGTACAACTTTAATTTTTTTTCTCTTTACTGAATCATTCCAATCATAGCATAAACATGTTAGTATGCCCTAGCCAAAATCAAATAAGCAAGCACCTCTCTTTATTCCCACATGGTCTAATTACTACTCCTATATACTTGCTCTTCACAAAAAAATTTCTCAAAAGTGTTGTCAGTACTTAGTGCCTCCAGCAGAGTGAACAGAGCAAACGTGAACTAGATCAGAGTTTAATAGAAAACATCCAAACCAAAGCACAGAGAAAGGCTGAAAATATAGAAGAGTATAAGAGGCATATGAATTCCACTGAAAGGGTCTAATATACATATCACTGAAATCCCAGAAGGAGGAGAAAGAAAATAAGAAAGAAGCATCTGAAGTGATAACAACCAAAAGTTTTCTAACATTAATGAGAGACATACAGCCATATCTTTAAACAGCTAGAGGAAAAAATAAACACATTTAAAGAAGCAACAATCTATAGACTGAGATAATTTTCAATAGAAACAATGAATAGCAGAAAACAGTAGGATGACTTCTTAAAAATTCTGAAAGAAAATAGATGCCAATCAAGAAATCTATTCACAGCTAAAAATGTTTGAAAAATAAAAATAAAATAAAGGTGATTTCAGAAAAAGAAAAAATAAAATTTTATCAGTAAAAGAAATACAAAAAGGGAGTTGTTCAAACAGAGGAAAATGATATTAGGGAAAAAAATGTAGAAACGCAAAAAGAAAGAGCTATAGAAAAGGTTAATATGTTGGTACATACAAACAATGACTGTAAAAAATATTACTAGCTTGTTAAGTTTAAAATATATGTAGATTTAAAATGTGTGAAACACTAACCAAAAAGGCAGAAGTGGGTAAATGGAGTTAAAGTTTCTAAGACATCTGCATTGTGCAGGAAGTGGCAGAAGTAATAATTTACATTAGACTGCAAAAACTCAAAATTCATGTAGTAATTTCTAGGATAGCCAATAAAAGCTAACTGAGGTGAGAAAAAGAATAATTAAAATATTTTATTGAGCCAAAGAAGGTGAGAATAGTACATGGGGATAAAATATAAAGCAAATAGTAAAATGTTAGCTTTAAACTCATATTATATCTGTAATTATGTTAAATACTTGCTCCTCTAAAAGGCTACTGATGGACACTTATGGAAAGACTACTTACGGAAAAATTGAATATAAAATGATTGGAAAAGATATACCATGCAAAAACCAATTAAAGGAAGCTGGCATAAATATGCCAATATCAGACAAAGTAGACTTAAGGCAATAAGCATTTCTAAAGATAAAGAAAGACTTCATAATAATTACAAAGTCCTACCAACAAGAGGATACCATAATTCTAAATATGAACGGACCCAATGACAAAGCTTAAAAATATATAAGCAAAAATATAAAGACTAATAGATGATACCGACAAATCTAAAATCACATAGAAGACTAACACACCTTTGTCAATTGCTACAAGATAAGCAGACAAAAAAAATTTACTAAGGTATATAAGATTTGAAATACATAATTAACCAACTAAAGTTGATAAATATATATAGCATGCTCTTTCATATAAAAATAGAATACACAAACGATACACAAAACACATATCAAACAGACCATATGCTGAGTCATAAAGCAAGTCTCAACAAATTTCAAACACTTTAGTCTTTGAGAGTATATTGTCTGGCTACAATGCAATTAAGCTAGATGTGAATAATTTTTAAAAATCGATAAAATCCCCTACCATTTAAAAATTAAGTGTTGCACTTCAAAATAACACAAGAGTCAAAAAGAGTAAATAAATCACAATGGAAATATTAAAGTATTTGCAATGAATGATAATGAAAATATGACTGATGGAAATATACAGGATGGAACTAAAGCAATGCTTGTAAATAAATGAATATCTTAAATGCATGTATTAGAAGGATGAAAATATCTAAGCTTCTACTTCAAAAGTTCAAAAACGAACGTCAAATCAAATATAAAGAAGTTAGAAGGAAAGAAAGAGTAAAGAGTAAAAATGAAAACAATATAAAACATTCAAGATAAATAAAATCATCAAAGCCAAACACTGCATTTCTGAAAAGCAGTAAAATAAACCCTTAACAAAGCTGATCAAGAAAAAAAGAGACATTAATAATAACAGGAATGAAATAGGAGACATCATTTCAGATAGTAAAGGCTTTTTAAAAATATAAAGATATTATTAACAACTTTACACTAAATTTAATACTTTATATGAAACATTCTTTGAAAAATATAATTTACCAAAACGCTATAAAATAGTTATCAAAACTCCTTCCACAAAGAAAACTACAGGGCTAGATTATTTCACTGGTGAAGAATACCAAACATTTAAAGAACAAATAACACAAATCTTAAAAAATTCTTTAAGAAAACATAAGTAATGCTTCTCAGCACATTTTATGAAGGCAGTATAATCTTTATCCCAAAACCTAACAAAGATTACAAGAAAAAAAAACTACAAACCACATACCTCATGAACATAAGACTCAAAAATCCTTAATAAAAGATAATGAAAACTACAAAAGGTTGCTACAAAAACATTAAAGATGACCTATAAGTGGTGATATACCACATTCATAGACTGGAAGGTTCAATATTGTTAAAATGCCAGTTCTCTCTATATTGTTCTAAAGAGATAATGCAATCTCAAATTCCAGCAGGCATTTTTTTTTTTTTTTGTAGAAATGGAGAAATTAATTTTAAAATGCAGAGAAATGCAAAGAGGCTAGAACATCCAAAGCAATCTTGGAAACTAATGAAAAAGTTGGAGCACTTACACAACCTCAATTACTCTAAAGCTCCAGTAATCATGGCAATATGTTACTGGCAAAAGTATCATCAAGTAGATCAACGGAACAGAATAGGTAGTCTAATCACAGACCTACACTTACATCATTTGTTTTCAACAAAGTCATTAATGGGTAAAATCTTTTCAACAAATAGTGGTGGAATAAATAGATATTCATTTTTTAAAAATCTTGATCTGTATCTCACACTGTACATGAAAATTAATTCAAAATAAATCATCAAAAATCACATAAATGCTAAAACCATAATGCTTTTAGGAGAAAACAAAGGAGAATGTCTTTATTACTTAGAGATAGACAAGGATTCTTAGAACACATAAAGTAATAACCATCCATGGAAAAGCTGATATATTTGGGCTTCATTAAAATGTTTTAAAAATCTGCTCATTAAAAATAACATTAAGAAAATGAATAGGCAAATCAAACTGGGAGAAACTGTTCGCAAAATATACATCTAACACAGAACCGTTATCCAAGATATATGAAGAACATCTATAATTCAATATTAAAGAGACACACATTTTTTAATGAGTAAAAGATCTGAATAGACATTTTTTAAAGGAAGATATATGAATGACCAACATATTAAAAGGGCTGAGTATTATTCGTCATTGGAGAAATACACATTACAATGAGCTACCACTATACTCCCAACAGAAGAGCTAACTTTTAAAAGCCCAACAATATCAAATATTGACCACTATAGAAAGCAAATGAAACTCTTAATACATTGTTTTAAGAGTATAATGGTACAACTGCTTTGGAAACAAGTCTAGCTGCTTATTATAAAACTATGCATATATGTAATGCATGACACCACCCCTTACATATTTACCCAGGAGGACAAATTAAAATTCATGTGCATAAAAACACCAGTACAGCAATTTTCATAGCAGATTTATTCACACTAGCTAAAAAGTAGCCCAGGTGTCCATCAACAGGACAATGGATAAACTGTGAGATTTTCATATAGTAGAATACTACTCAATAAAAAGATATGAACATTCATATATTCAACAACACAGATAAATCTCAAAATATGCTGAGTGAAAGAACATTACATAAAAGTATATGCAGTTATCTATGGTAGAATAAAATCAGAATGTCTGTCTCTGAATGGGAGGTGTGAGGATTAACTGAGAAGGCATGAGGAAACTTTCCAAGATGATGGTCACACTCTGTATCTTGAGGGAGCTTGGGATACACAGATGTATGTGTCAAAACTCAGCAAATGTTCTCATCAGAGTTATGCATCACATTGCATATAAATTTTACCTCAAAAGAACAAAGTAAACAAATACTGAATTATATTTAATGATATTCATGTTTAACTACTGAGAAGAAGGTATACTGATGTCTCCAATTACTTTGAAATGCATCAAAAATAAGAGGAAATAAAAATGGAGAAATGGGAAGGTAGATATGAAATAAAGCATTTATAGCAAAATGTTAACAGTAGATTCTAAGTAGTGAGTACACATGTGTTACTGTAAAATTATGTTAAATTTCTGTATGTTTGAAATTTTTTATTTAAGGTAAAAACACACTCCCACAAAGGAAACTCTAGGCCCAGATGATTTCGACAATGCATTCTACCAGCATTTAAGGAAGAAATAATACCAATCTTATACAAATTGTTCCAGAGAGTAGAAAAATAGGGAACATTTCCAAACTTGTTTTCTAAAGACAGCATAAGTTTGGTAACAAAAGACAGCAAAGTTATTACAAGAAATAAATATTACAGACTTCTCTGTTGACACAGGTGCAAAAATCCTTAGTAAAATGTTGGCAAAAATAAAATCTACCAATATATTGATCAGGATCAAGTGGGGGTTTAATCTAGAAATATAAAAATGATTTAACACATGAAAATCAATATAATTTACCACATTAACAAGAGAAATAAATCATATTATCAATACATAAAGCAAAAGCAACTGATATCAACACTTTCATGATTTTTTTAAAAAACTTGTACAAAACTAGAAATAAAAGAGAATTCCTTAATATTATAAAAGTGTAGCTTTAAAAAAAAAACAATAGCAAACATTATATTTAAAGGTGAATGAAAATATTCCCCTGAGATTGAAGAATGTGACCTCTTATTATCACCACTTGCCCTAAATATGGTCCTGGAGGTCTTAGCAGGTAGAAAAAGGTAAGAACATGAAATAGAAATTATAAAGAATGGGAAGAAAGAAATAAAAATGTCACTTTCGTAGACAATATAATTATTTACTTAGAAAACTTCTTATAAAAGAATTTTAAACTAATAGAATTAAGAAGAGACTTTATCAAGGTTACTAGACATAATGTAAAACATAAAGACATAAGGTGAACATCATAAAATAACTTATCCTTTTTATCAGTGAAGATAAATATGGTGACGAATCGTAAAAAATATATTTCAAACATTCATGATTCATTTTATATATTTGTCTTGAGAACTATTCTTAGTTTTAGTTTCCCTGATATTACTTTTTGAGACTGAGAAGAAATTCTAAGTTTAATGAGTATTTAACTTTACTAATATTTGAAAGACTTGAAAAATTGTGTTATATGTAAAGATATATATGAAATATACTTTGTTTTAACATATATCATAAATTTATCTTTTTATTGAGATATAATTGACAAATATATTAATTTCATATGTATAACAAAATGATCGATATACATATTGCAAAATAATCATAATAAGGCTAATTAACATCTGTCACCATACAGTTACAGAATTTTTTCCTTATGAGAACTTTTAAGATTTACTCTTACCATGAAATTTAAATAGTAAATCTTTTAACTCTTCAACTTGTATTTTCTAAGAGAATAAACTATTTTCTTATATAACAGATTCTCTATGTGTACACAAGTGAGAAAATATATATGTTAAATGTTTTACATATATGATCTCATTTAGTCTTTAAAAATACTCCCTTAAGATGAGTGGTACTTGCTTCATTTTATAGAGGAAACTGAGGTAAAGAATAGTTAGCATGCCCACAATTAAAGATCTAATAAATATTTAAGGCTGTATTTGAACCTATGCTCTAGATCTTCTTCCTCAGTGCCTACTCTTAAATAAGAAACACTTACTAAATCTGTTTAAAACATTAACTGAAACTATGAAATTTCTAAATCTAATAACCCAAATTAAAAGTTTCAGAGGTATTATTTCACTTGGTTCTTATTTTTAAAATATGTATAATTCTTATTATTTGTGTGTCTTTGTGGCACTATCACATCCTAGTGATAGTATGAGTATCACATACTAGTGATAGTGCCACAAAGACACACAAATAATAAGAATAAAAACTCACTATCACATCTAGTGAGTTTTAAAAAACGAAGTATTATTACAGGTTGCCATTAGTCTCTGTGAATGCACTAAGAAAAACTATGACAAAACTCACAGGGCAGGAGAAGAAAAAAAAGATATCCAGCTTTAGTGGATACTATGATGTCCCACCCAAATCCCTATCACGTATCAGTGCACTCATCCCCCGGGGTTAACAGCTGCTCCTCCTTCTCCAGAAAATTGCTCTTGGCTGATTAGAGCCACCGGTGACTCATTAATACAGGTACAAAAGACCTGCTCCTTTAACTCAAGGGGAGACAACTTTGTGATATGATTTATGCTCCAAAGGCTTCACACCCATGTCTTCCTATGCTTTATTTTTCTTCAAAAACTTATCTTCAAATGATGTATTGTATACCTATTTGTTTACTGTCAGTTCCCCCACTACAATATAATCTCCATAAGGGCATGGAAGTTGCTTATTAATTCACTAATGCAAGCCCATAACTGGAGAATAAGGCCTGATAAACAACAGGTTCAAAATATATTTATTAAATTAATCAATTATATTTCCTCAGTTAGTTATCACTGTCCAAAGAAATCCCTTACTCCTTTTATTTTCAATGCCTCTCATGGGAGACTCAACACTTCTTGAATGAATAAATGAATGAATGACTGAACAAAGACTTGATTCATCAGATTATTAAACAGATTATTAAGAGGTAAGGAGACACAAGTAAGTTTCAATAGACAAGAAGAGGTTATGAATTAACTAGAACAATGAGGAATATCTACGGTGATTGTGCACCAGGGATAGTTGGGGAAAGGCAAAGAAATTCTAGGCAAGTGGAAAATCCAAGGCAATTCTAGTTGTACTTCAAACTTTTGCCTGACAGTCCTTACTAATACATATGCACATATCTTCAGTTTCAAATAAAAAAAAATTATAAGCACAGATTAGAAGAAAAACAAATTATTTAAAATTACAAAGAATAGGAGTTGAAAAGAATAAAAATCTCACATCTAAATATAAACCAGGATAACATTTGAAAATTAATTTAAGTAAAAAGTGATGATGGGTGGGGTAAATTAGTTATATTGATGATCCCTTTCTGAAGTATAGATTTTTTTTTCTTTGCTGGTCTAAAACATTTTATAAAACTTGACAGAAATGCATAAAGAATGAAATGAAACATATAATACTTATTTAAAGCTAATTATCCATCTCACAGTTACATTTTAGTAAATGACTTTCTTATTCAAGTTAACACACCACTAGAAAATTTATTGTAATAAAATATAAATATAGAAACTCCACTAAATTGAAGCTAAGTGGGAAATGGCAGTTTGATCTAATTAGATGTATGATGGTAATATATGGCTAAATGTTATCCTACTTTTCCTAATTTTATATCCAAATTTTAAAATGTTAACTCTCTCAGGAGAAATCATTAAATAAATTCCTGGCAAGTAAATGTCTGGCAGGATAACAAACAAGGTATTTTCAGGTCTCAATCAGTTCTAATTGTCATACACTTAACTGATAAGAACATTATGCTAGCTACATGACCCCTAAGCTTTTATGTTTGTGACACCTGGTCTAAACCATTTAGGAAAAGTATTGACTATTTTCCTCTTAATGACCTATAAAGACTAGAGACTCAAATTCTTATCTCAATCTCTTATTGCACTATTTTATTAGTGGACAATCAATTTTCATTTTCAATGTTCATTCTGCCTACATATCTAAAACCCATTTTTTATCCTGTTATTCAAAATAGGAGTGCAATATCCCCCTTTCATTAAAATGTTTATGGAATAATAATATGATCAAATTAACTATTAAGCACTTCTGCACTATTCAGACTAAATAATCACAGTACTCCCTTGCACTTTTCCTTATAGGATATTTTCCATTCTATTATCAGCTTTCTTTAAAAATCTTTTTCTAAATTTTTTTCCATTTTCAGTGGTTTGTAGTATTTTTATTCTCCTTTTTGGTGTTGTGATGGGTTGGCTTATTCTTTTCCTTAATTTTAGAAACAAGTTTCTTGGCATTAGAACTATGCCTAATAGATAAATTATATAATTAAAATGCTTTTAAAGTTCTATAGGATCTGAAAAAAATGTTTCAAATAAGAAAATAAAAACTGAAAAGTAATAAACTAAGACATTGCCTGTAGAGCTCTAATTACAAAAACAAGAATGCATTCTGACCCAAATGATGAAGTATTATCTTTCCTTACTCAAGCAAATGTGATCTCCTTTTATAATTATCTCCACAATATTAATTTGAATATTGCCTTCAGAGTCCCCTTGAGAACAAATCTGTTGGTGTAACTATGAAAAATAAACTATATATCTTTTAGTAAATGCTACCCATTTTTGAGCATTTATCAACCTAAAGCTTTCTTTCAGAGAAATTTTTATAAGGGAACAAAACACACACATTTATTCAATATTTCAAAAAAAATTTTTAAACATTATAGGAAGGATGCAGTGATTAATGATACAAATAAATGTAATGGAAATGTTAGAAAAAAAAGGGGTAATATTTTAAAATATGTGATTTTAACAGAAGAGATAACAAGTAGTTAAATACTTATCCTTGATATTAAAACTGCATATTTTAAAAATACCTAAAAGATAGCATAATTTCTTATACAGAAAACCTAAAAGAAAACATGGCAGAAGAACGTATGACTATGTAGCTGTTTAGTATTCACTCAGTATATGTTTCTCCAACTAGACTATAAACGCAGGTCACCACTGAGGACCTTAAGGAAAACTTTAAGGTTGTATAGGTTGATAGCAAGGTTGGAGCCTTGGTATCTATAACCCTTGTATATTCATGGCACACCCCAATATTGCTGTCCTTATGAGGTATATTATGAGACTCTGTGGTGTCCTGTGAACTCTTTAGATATGGCGTAAAGTTTTAATCAATGTGTGAAATTTATCACAAGAGAAAGATGCGCACATAAAAATCTTGCATGCAATGGCACAAGAAAATATATGTAGATCTTTTTTTTCTCCAGATTTTAGGAAGTGGTTTCAACAAATGTGGGGATAAAAATGAAGGCTTAGAGTCCTAAGCATCAGTCTCCTCTGATCTTTAGTTTCTTTCCTCTTGCTCTAAATGAGAATCCTTGATCTATCATTTTTATCACTCTCCCACCAAAATCCCAAACTCCCTTGCTCCTTTGTTCTCTGGTTCCACATAACAGACAAAATCAAAATTCATGCTGATTCCAACTACACAAAGGGCTGCTAAGCACTACTGGAGAAAGTCACATTTAGTCAGAGTGATATACCAGAAATTCATGGTTGCAAATTTCAACTGACCCTTCTCACTGCTCAACAATCTACTGTTTTCTCTAGTTAAATCCCTCTGCACATTCTTTGGCCTCCCATTTCTCCCATCATTCTCAACTAATGGTTTTGTCTCCTATAACACAAAGAAAAATACATGCCATCACAATTATCAGAAAGAATCCCTTAAACTACTTACCAACAAACCTGCAAACGAAAACCCATTAAACACACACCTCTTCCTCCTATTTAAATGTATTCTTATAAAATTGTCTACCTTTGCTCTGTATCCCACTCCCCTCCCACACTTCCTTTTATATTTTGACACCTGTATTTTGAACTTCATCCTTTAAGGGCTCCTATCAGCATTTTACTATGTTCAAGATCCTCCCATTAAAAAATAAAATCCATTCTCAATGTCTTCCCTCTCTGTGTATCCGGATAACCAAATCTCACTCCAGGCTTCTTTTCTAAACAACTCTCCTCTAGTATTTCCTAGCCTAGTAAACTGGCATTGTCACTAAGTTGTTCAATCATCCTTTATTATTTTTTACTTACCTAACTTTTCTAACCAGTCAGTAGAAACCTTTACTCATGCCCTAGACTAGATTAGCTCTAGCAATTATAACTACCAATACCTAAACACCTTTTTCTTGGCCTTTAATAACATTAATAAATGACAATGTTTGACTTCTACACTAAACATACATATGCCCTGTAAGGCTATGGACCATGTTTGTCATGTTCATTGCTATCCGTGTACTTGCACACTGACTGGCACATACCAGATACTCAATAAATAAATAAATAATGAATGGATAAATGTAAAGCCAAGGCCAAGTCATATATTATATCTGATGAGAAACACAGATAAACATCATAAGTCAATATGAGGTATGCTTTTCTAAAAATGCTGCAAAATAAAGGGAATATGTATCTATGCAAACATTTGCTTGGCTGCTACACGCACCAGGCACTGTCCTAGGTGCTAATGATAAAGTAAGGAACAAAAAGTAGTCCGTTCCCTCTGGGAGTTCATAGTCCAGCTAATCAAAGGAAAGGGATACCCTTTAATGGGATCTAATTCCGATCCAAAAAACAATACAAGATATGGCCTCCATAAAATAGGAACATGAAATAATCATTAGAAAAAAAAAAAAGACTGACATTAAAAGACAAAAAGGAAGATAAGTGACAAATGGATAGTTTACCTAAAAGATAACACACACACAAAACCCACAGCTGTGATATATGAAGAACAGTTAATATTGTGGAAAATCAATCAATTCAGCAGTACAGAGGGAAAGCTTGATATAGCTTCCCAGAATTCAGAAGCCAACCCCTGGTAAATACTAATCTGCTTTCTCTTTCTGTGGATTTACCTAGTCTAGATATTTCATTTAAATGAATTATTTATACTTATTTTAAAATACTGTAATTTATATTTTTCTTGGAAAAATTATTTCACCTAATTTTTCAATTTTTTTAGCCAAAATTTACATGCAATATTTTCTTATTCTTAATCTCCATTAGATCAGTAATTAGATCTCTTTTTCTCTCCTGCCTTCGATTGTTATCATTTTCTACTATATATCAAGCAATATCCTAGGTGTTGAAGATAGAAAATTTAAAAAAAGTAAAGCCAGACAAGATTTTCACTCCCCAATTTAGAAGGCAGAAAAGGCAAGAAATAAGTAAACATACGAGTACATTATCTAAAAAATGTTATGAAGTAAAATAAAAAAGAGTGATGATTAGACAATGAGATGCGGTGCTATTTTACAGAAATAAGATCAGAGGTGGTTTCTCTGAGGGAATGTTATTTGCAGAGACCCGAATGAAGTAGGTAATCTTTCAGAATATATATGAAGATCCAGGTCAGAATAAAAGCAATTGCATAAATACTGAGGCAGGAACGAGCTTGGAATGCCCAAGGAACAACAAGAAGGCCTGTGTGGCTAGAAAAGGAGGAAGAATGAATGGCAGTTGAGCTCACAGGGACAGCCAGCATTCAGATTATAAAGGGTATTATAGATCCTGGTGAAGACTTTGAATTTTATCCTCAATACGATGGAAACCATTAGAGAATCTTGATGAAAGGCTGCTCCTGTGATGAACAGATTGCAGGGAGACCAATTAGGAAGCTTCTGGAGTAGCCCAAGAAAGAGATGATGAGGACTACCACCAAGATGACAGAAATGCTCTGCTAACAGGTCAGGACTGCTATATTTATTTTTTTAAAGGTAAAACTTACAAGATTTGCTGATATGGTGAGTGTGAAGTGTGAGGAAAAGAGATTAATGTTGTTTATACGTATTTTCTCCTTTTTCTTGGCCAGGGATTTACCTACTTTATTGTTCTTTTCAAAGAACTAGATTTTGGGTGTATTTGTTAAGTCTATCTTAAAATGTTCTGTTTTACTGACTTCTGCTTTCACATTTTTAAATTCTTCTCTTTTAGTTTTTAATTTATTTTGTTGCTTCTATCTAGTTTCTTGGGTTCAGAGTTAACTCATTTATATGTTATGTTGTGGGCTTTAACAGAATTCATTTTAAAACTATAAAGTTTTCTTCAGATACCACTTGGAAACCTCTGATAGGTCCTCAGAGATGTTCATATCTATATAACCTATCATTTCACTTCTGATCTTTTTAACCCAGGGGTAATTTTTAGACAGAGTTTTGAAATTTCCCAAGTATTTAGGTTTTTTTGTTCTGTTTTAACATTTCCTTTTGCAGTCAGCATCTACTTTTATTATTTAGCTGTCAGAGGATGTGCTTCTTAGATTACTGCTCTGGAAAATTTGAGATTTTCTTTGTCACCTAGTACATGCTTGGTTTTCAAAAATGTTCTATTGCTTTTTAAATGTATACTCTGTTTACAGGCAGAGGTATGATAAAAGGTATTAAAGCGTAAGAAGGGAAGAACTATACCAGACAGTCCTTAAGAAAAAGCAGTGAAGCACAGTGATTAAAGCACAGACTTACTGCCCTACCACTTCCTAGTTATGTTATACTGGGCAAGTTACTTAAACTTTCTATATTTTACAGATGGCTGTGAAATTAAATAATTCATGTTTAAACTTAACATAGTGCCTGGCTTATAAAAAAGCCCAGTGTATATTATTTTTTACAGTAAAAGTCCATTAAATATTAGTTATTATTATTTTAGGAGACTTTAAAGCCTCACATTGTATAATTGTTTTATTGAGATTTAACAAAATGAAGAGATTTATGGAAATCAGATAGTCAAACATCCTTCTATCTCACCTTTGTCTAACTCCCACTCATCCTTCAAATTTCAGCTCAGACCACCTCCCAGAAGGCTCCCATGACCCCTGCCAATTTCTAGTTACTTGTTTCTCCTTTGTCCTTCCTTCCCTTATAAAATACTTAATGATATTCTATCATAATTGCTTTTTTAACTGTCTTCTGTACTAGCCTATCAGCTCTATGAAGGGAAGAACTAAACTGTCTTTTTATCTTTGTACCTTTTGTCTCTAACACATGAAAGGTGCTCAATAAATATGTGCAGAATGAAAACATAAACCAATACAGTAATAACTGTACTAACAAGAGGGAATGAGTTGATGACATCTATACTTAGTCTATTCTCTCTCAGGACAACTACCAACACACACACACACACACACACACACCCTCTCAGGACAACTACCCACACACACACACACACCCCATATCACATCTCCAGCATCATGATCCATACTAAGCCAGAATATAGACACTATAAGTGTTATAATTCACTAGAGTTTTGCTCTACAAGGCAATCAATATTAGCAAGATAAAGATTGGTTTACCTTGTCAATATATCATTCTAAGACTAGCTACTTGCAGGACTTGAAGGACCCCTACCCCCATCTTGACAAAAACACCGTTTTTAATGGAAGAGACAGAAGTGGCTTCAGAGAGACATATTACTGTGTTGACAGCCATAATAAACACAGTGAAAAATGACTCTTTAAGCCTCATCATCCCAAAGGTGGAAAGAACTCAGGCCTCCTTAGTAGGGGTATCCTAGTTTATTACCCTGCTGCCTAGTACAGCATGTCCTGACCGATTATACCCATCCCAAGAATCTCTTCCATTTGTTGGAAAAGGAGATCGAGAAACAACATTTGAACCCCAAACCGGAATTACTCAGACTCCACACTGCCTTACACTCAATTCCACAGCGCTATTTCAAATATCTCCTACCTTCCCTGAGCCTGGTGGGTAGCAAGTGAAGGTTTCAAAAAGAACAAGAGCCTTATCAAATTGGTTGAACAAGCCACAACCATTTTTCAGTTGGTCTAATTTGCTACACCTGGCTCACATACAAATGCCCACAAAACTGAACAGGCTGGGGCTCTGGTAAGGTACACCAGTGGAAAGTCTGGAATTTCTAAAAGAAATTTGGGATTAAGGAAGTAGAAGTCACTATTTCAGCAGTATGTCCAGACTATACTAGCCTGACCAGCACCAACGCATTATTTGGTATCAACTGTGATACAGTGATTTTATAAAAAGAAATTTACATTTGGTCTTTGTCCACTGTTCTGGCATTGATCTTCTAAAACCTTTGGAATTTCCTAAGCAAAGGCTGTGATAAAGTTGTCTTTTGTTATGTTAATGAGATGACTTTTTGAAAGCCTCTAGGTAACCAAAGGATGCGGCCGGCTGTCAGAGTTGTTAACCACGCAGGTAATTAGAGGGTTGGAACTTTTGGTCTTATCCCACTAGAGAAAGGAAGGGCTTGAGGTTGAATCAGTCACCAATGTCCCCTGATTTAATCAATCATGCCCATGTAATGATGCCTCCACAAGAACCCAAAGGATGGGGTTCAGAGAGCTTCCACTGGGTTAGTGAACACGTGGAGCTTCCAGGAGAGTGGCAGCGCAGAGAACATGGAAGGTCTGTGCCTCTTCAAATGCATCTTGCCCTATGCATCGCTTCCATCTAATTGTTCCTGAGTAAAACATGTCTCTGAATTCAGTGAGTCACTCTAACAAATTAATTGAACCCAAGGAGTGGGTGTTTGGAACTTCCAATCTATAGCCAGTAGGTCACAAGCACAGATGAGAACTTGGACAATTGGCATCTGAAGTGGATTGGGGGTGTGGTCTTGTAGCACTGAGCCCTTAATCTGTGGGACCTGACACTGGATAATGTCAGAAATGAGCAAACTGCTAGGTGGTCTTGGAAAAAACACACACTGGACTGACCAACCACAATTTATTCCAGGTATTAGCCCTATATTGTTGGTTACCAAACTAGGTGCAATACCTGGCCAAGGTCTGGATATATGCTCTGCATGATAATTTTATACAATTAGAAGTTGTGAGGACCCAGGGGACCACCATCTACATGTTTTCACCAACAATTTCCAAAAGGTGGTGACACAGTTTTGATTTCAGCAATTTTCCAAAATAAGAGGGGGGTAAGGGATTAAAGAAGCAGCTATGAGACAGGAGTAATGTATTTCCACTCTCATTTCCATGAGTGGAAATACAGTTTGTATAAGAAGAGAACAGTAGTTAGAATTACGGAACGCTCAGGAATTTTTTAGCACCTTTTCAAAAGATTGCTCTGTCATAAGTCAATTATTTAAGGGCCCACATTAAGTTTCTTTTTTAAAAAAATGTTATGACAACCAAGTCTAACGGTTTATATTAACATCCAAACTTCTAGTGAAGACATAACTATGTGGAAGGCCTTACAAAGAATAGGAGAAGTGATTTTTTAAGGTACTCTCATCAGTTAAGAAAGTTAAGACTTTTTCTGTAACAATGAAAAAAACTCAATTCTCACTGGCTTAGGCAAAATTTAGAATTTATTGATCATTTCAGAGAATAATCCAAGGGTTAGGTTGACCTCTACTGCAACCAAGGCTCATTGAATGTCACCAGGATTCAACTCTTGGCTCTGCTTCCTCTGCATGAGACCTATTCTCACCTCCACATTGTGGTCACCAATGACCCATAATATCAGCACACCTTGTCTAGCAGAAGAAATCAAGAGTCTTTGTTCTGAGTTTCACTCTGATTTGATGGTTTAGGTCATGTGTATACCTCTAAACCAAAGCAATGTGATACACTGATTAGCTAAGGCTTATGCCATGTCCTCCCATTACATATATCCCAAGCCCAATGCAAGCCAGGTGACTGGAAGAATGGCATCCAACACTAAAATTGAGACAATTAACCAAAGGGAGAGCAGAACGTAAGCTGAGACAAGCAAATATCTACCACAGTGCTATACTGCCTACCGGAGACAAAGTTAAAACCATCACTTGGATGAGTGTCAGTTCTCCCATAGTTCAGTAAAAGAAGCTCTAAGTCAAGAACTTAATTTCTCACACAAGGAATAGACACAAAGAAGATTTTGCCTCCTTCAAAGGCTTTATTGCACCACTCTAGAGAAATATATTTGAGAGATTAAGTGGACATTACAGATAGACTACCTGGCTCTCACTAAGCCCCTTGCCAACTTGACCAGAGAGAACCTGGCAGGCCTTAGCACACAAAATCAGCAAGAAAACAGCAGGGGGAACTGTGTGAACTTAAGAGTCAGATACTTGATCTAGAGACTAATTTTGGGGAGGGATGGGGAAAGCCTGCAAGCAGCAATTTTAAACAACGGTGGACAAGACAGTGCCCCTGTAATGACGTTTTACAATCCCAATACTGACCTTTGCACAATAACCCTTTATACACTCACCTTAGAGACTTAAATAGCAAGGCTGTACCAAGATGATACATCCAGAAACAATCCATCCAACAGAAAGACAAATATACCATTAATAAGTTTGCATTTTACCATTAAGTAACTTATTCAAAAATGTAAGGAGTATGTACAGAGGTACCCTTATAAATACAATAAAAACATCATACATGTCCTTACCAGCATTAAACTGAGTATCACGGGACAGCAACAGGAACCTTGAAGCTATGATCCCTGTATTCATTATTGGCAATGCATAATAGCCCCCACCCCTAAACCATTAAGGCAATATCTAAGAGGAGTGGAGGTCATCTGGGTTCTGTATAGGTACTGAAGCAGCCTTAATTTATATAATCTTAAAACTTCAGCCATTGCTCCCAAATGAAAGTGGCATATTGGTATAGAGTGGGAAGATCTGTAGCATCTTACAGCAATAGAGGAAAAAATGAACAGTGAACTCTTCTGATAGGAGAGACTAAAGGTAAAAACATTCTCTATTCCAGTAATGGCAGAAATTATCACTAATAATGGGAACTGTATAAGGTACTACAGTGCCCCAGTAAATGAGCTTCGGAAACAGCTGTATACTATCTCAGATGTACTGTCCAATGATGCAGAGGGATACCTGCCAGATTATGTAGTCCAACCAAACCAGGGCCAGAACTGGTACAAAGAAGGGAGGGGAGCCATCCCTGCCTGCCAACTGACACTAATAAACACAGATTAGACAGTAGTGCTCTAAGTGAGAGCAGAGAAGAGCCTCATTCACATATCACCACCCCATGAGTAAGCAGAACACAGTATCATAATGAGAGGGAGGCGATATACAATGCCTTGGTGTGGGATCCTTAGCTACTTCTCAAAAGAAAAGTAAGACATCTTCCACTATCATACATGGAAGCAATAAGTTCCCTTCCACAGACCTTAATGAACAAGCCTCAGCTTGTGGCTTGTGCCTGTGATATATCTAGGGCAAGAATATGAGAACTGTATCAGTCCTGCAGAAGGATGGGTAAGGGGTCGGGGGAAGAGGCACAGTGGGAAGGGTGGGAAGAAATCTCAGTTCAGCAGTAGAATGGTAACACAGGGAATCAAACCAAAATTCTAATCTATCATGAATTAGACACAATGCTACATAGTGTCAGTGCATGTGGCCTGACAACGCTACATAGTGTCAGTGTGGCACACACTCTACTGACTAAAGGGGCGGAGGGAGAAGTATTCCCTTTAACAAGGAGGCACAAAATTCAACTGGGGAAGAGGGTAACAGGACTGAGTCTTCTCACCTATACCTACCCATTCATCTGTCATTTAAGGGTTATCGATCTATTCAGGTTTTCTATTTCCTGAGCCATGTATTTCATCTAAATATTGAAATAGGCTTAAGGAAATATGGACAGGAACCAATGGTGTTTACTCGAGAATGGAAAGGCCCTTATCTCTTAATCACTCTTTCATATTTTCCATCTGTCTGCATTGCACTCTGGACAATTTCTTCATATCTATCTGCAAATCACTAATTCTCTTTTCAGCCATTTCTACTTTGCTAACTTAACCCTTCCATTGAGTGATTTCCCCACTTCTGTGCTGTACTGCATATGATGTTACAAGAAAACAAGCAAATCATGTTATAACAGTGACAGCTGACAAACTATTGCATCTTTCATAATACAAATAAGCAACATGTATTATTCCATTCTCCTTACTGTGTCACTTTGAAGTATACTATTTTTCTGAATGATGTTAGCACATTTCTACATTCCAAATCCTAATTAAATTTTTCATTTCTAGGAATCTTATTTGGTATTTTTCAAATTCATCTGATTATTTTTGATAATTTGTTCTTCTTTTTTGATTCTCTTGTTAAACATTTTAATCATATTAAATATAAATAACTATACAAGGAACATATTTTATAGATGTAACTTTATATTTAAAGTTTCAATTAACACCAGTATCTGAAGGTTTCTTAGGTCTGGTTTTGTTTTTGTTGTTTCTGATTATTCTTAACTTGTGCCGGTTTATTTTCCTGTGTTTTGTGAACCTGTGCGTGTTATGTGTTCTCTGTTCTTGCCCTTTAAACTCCCTTTTCACACGTGTTAGAGGTTCTCAATCTGTCTTCTAACTTCTCTTTCATATTTCCTACTTCTTTATCTCGACATTTCTCTACCAGTCCCCGACATGGACGGTGAAATTACAGACTCTATGCCTGACCGCAGTGTTCTCTGTATCCTGCCAGTGGCTCTGCTGCCTCTCGCTGTGGTAAGCAAGCAGCACTTTCTAGTTACGACTCCCAGAAGTCGGAGCATTACTTCAGGCCAAATTATACAGATAACCCACAGGAGAAATGTGAAAAGACAATCTGAAAAGACTTCATGCTGTATGATTCCAACTATACAACATTCTGGAAAGGGCAAAACTATGGAGATAGGAAGAAGATCAGTGGCTGCTAGGGGTTCAAGGGAAGTGAGGAATGAATACAGAGAACGGAGGATTTTTAGGGCAATGGAACCATTCTATACACTATTACAATGGTAGATATGTGTCACTATACGTCTGTCAAAACCCACAGAATGTACACCACCAAGAGTGAGACCTAATGTCAACTATGAACCTTGGGTGATGATGATGTGTCAATGCAGGCTCGTCAGTTTTAAGAATGTACTACTATCGTGCAGAATGTTGATCATGGGGAAGGTTGTATGTGTGCGGGGACAGGAGGGTGCACGGGAACAAACTCTTTGTACTTTCTGCTCAATTTTTCTGTGAATCTAAAACTGCTTTAAAACTAAAGTTTAT
The DNA here is from genome assembly GCF_000325575.1 of Pteropus alecto. NCBI lineage: Eukaryota > Metazoa > Chordata > Mammalia > Chiroptera > Pteropodidae > Pteropus > Pteropus alecto. The sequence goes on from NW_006436283.1 coordinate 12,997,663, forward strand.
AAATTGTTTTTTTAAAAACAGAAGGAACAAAAAAAGAGAATGAGGGGAAAGGGAGAAATGGAGGACCCATTAATAGGGAAATGACTAAATTTTTTGACATAAATACTATGAATTATGGAATACTATGTATGGTTTAAACAGTATGCAGCATATCTATTCTAAAATGAAAAATTCTCCAAGTTTTATTCTTATGTGAAAAAAAGCAAGTCACAGAGCAATATGTAAATTATGGCCTCATTATGATTTTAAAAACTAGGTGTTTATGGACCTGTATTAAATATATGTTCAGAACTGTGAAGTAAAACTTGTAAGAGAATACACATAAAACTTTACAGTGGTTCCCACTGGAGATGAATACAGTACTGAAAGGGAGAGAAAGGTGAAATTTTTATTAAATATACTTTTATAATTTAAAAAAACTAACAAATAAAATTCAGTGTGGCATGTAACACTACATTCACCATTTCTGTCTAGTTTCAAAACATTGCATCACCCCAAAAGTATTTATTCATTATTGATGGGAGTATAAATTTTTAATTATTAAGTCAGTATAAATTTACTGTGACTCTCCACAAAGCAGATAAGATCTCAAAGGGTAACGGATAAGAAAGCACTTTAGAAAATCTTTGCCTTTCAAGCTGACTGCATCCTCAAAGAGTTATCCCACCAACCTACAACGTCTCAGTGCATACCGAGTGATGACATATACCAAAAAATCCAAAATCATGAAAAAAAAAGTTTAAGAGTTTAGATCCTTTTTAATATACCCATTTTTCTAACAAAATATTTTAAAGTTACATTACAGAACCGTTTTGTCACCAGTTCAGTAAAAGGTCAAGTGAAAAGAGGGGTATTTAGAGAACTGCCACTACCACTTCCTGCATCATTTGCTTTCCCTTGGTTTCGCCAAACCATATAATGAACTGGTCCAGCATGCCTGCGAAGTTAAAATTAAACTGCTATTTTAGAGGGCTAAGGCCAAGCACTAAGCATTCTTATAAATTACCTCAAGAAACAACCAAAACACATACACACATAGCAAAAACTTTATTTCAGTAACATATATTAGCTACAACTCTTTACAATTTATATTCTAGGTTTTAGGAATATTTCTCTATTTCTAAAACACATGAAATACAGATGTCAAGGCTGCCTCAAATCCTTTTCTAGTATTAACCTATAAATTTCTTAAATGTCTTCTGAGTTTCTATTTACTCAATGTTTATTATGAATAAACTAAGTATAAGGCCTTGAGTAGATATTGGAGGAAATTTTTTTTCCATTGAGTGTTTTCCTAAAAGGAGCACCCAGTCTGGTAAGAGAGTTAAGGAAAAGTGAACCCAAGTACAATTCAAGACAGAAGGTGCAAGTACCACAAGAGACCTACATTAGTGGAGCATTAAAAATGAGCATTTGCAAGAAGGAGAGATTGCTTAAAAGTTGATGTAAACATTTTTTAAGTGTATACTCTCTGCCTAGCACCATGGCAGGTACTAAGAATAGCAACATTGTCCTGCCATCAACAAACATGCAGCCTAATACGAGGAGTAAGAGACCGTATTCTAAAAGGCTTCATATAATCAATGTAAAATTCAGTGATGGAAGTAGTCACAATGTGCAGAGTAGTAACAAAAAAATGAAGATGTTTATCTACCCACCTTTAGATAGTGGATGAAAATAATCCTACTGAGTTAAAATTATTCTCCTTGTTTTTAATTTTGGGGAGTTAAAAAATACTTAAAGAAAAAAGTATAAGTGACATCCCTATTTTAAAAATACATTTAAAAAAATCATTATCTTTATATACGTGGTTATTAGACATAAAGATGGCTTCTAGGGAAGTTTATGCAAGACACCAATTGTCAAAGTTAAACATTCTTAGTGTCAAAACACTAGAAGAACTTATAACTAAAAACAAGAATCTATACAAATACATTAATTTCTTGTGATTCCCAATAAATAGCCACAGATAAAGTTTCAACTGATATAAAGCATTAATAATTAAAACAATTAGTTATTGATATAGGTTCAGAGAGAGTCCAAAAAAGTTAAGTATAGGATACAGGTAAAATGTCAGGTGAGGCAGGAAAATGGAGGAAGAGGATTCAGTAAATGTTGGGTGGCAAGCCATTAAAGGAAAAAGGGGATGGTAGAGATGGATGAATTTCTTTTTCCCATACACAAAAATAAATTCTAGACATATCAAAAAATAAATATAAAATATTAAAAACCTAAACTATAAAAATAGTAGACTTACAGAGTAGAAAAATCTATCCTAAAATTCTATGCAAAATGATGCAAAAAAACCCAGAGGGCTTATGGAAAAAATGGGGGTAAGAGAACACTCAAAACTACATCAGTGGAGCATTAAAAACAAAAAATGATAGAAACCTAAAAAAACAGTAGTACAATTTTATACATATTAAATGGCTAAGAAATAAATACTATAATAAATATGGCCTTGAAAACGACCTGAGATTTGCTTATGGAAATGAGTGTCGGAAGGGTTGCAGCTTTTAAGTTGTGAAATGGTGGAAGGAGGGTTTTCGGATGCTACATATAAAGTTGTAACATCAAATGTGGATGGATGTAACTCATAGCACAAAAAGTCAACTGAGCCTGCTGGTAGGTGTTTGAGATGGGTGCTATCTGTGTATTCCTAAGACACTTGTTTCAGTTGGGTGCAGTTTTCTGTATGTACATATTATTTCTCACAGAGGATATTGTGCATAAACACATGCAACTCCTGTTATGCTCAAGTTGTTCCCTGATACAACGATCACACTAGAATAAATTCACATTTTCAAAACAAGTAGTATATTCACTCTATTGGTGCTTATATCCACCTAAATAAAAAAAAAACAAGGAATACTCAAGTCTCAATTCTTAGAGTGCTGAAGACAGGAAATAATTCCATTTTCTAATCGATATTCTTAGAAAGCAATGGCTGGATAGTCTCAGACACAACAATAACCTAAAACCAAATAAAGACTGTCAATAAATTCATAATTCTATAAGCAACTAATAGGATACTTTATTGTTAAAATCAAAATAAGTTACCCACAAGAACACTTTAACTTTATTCCAATTTTTTTTTCAATTAGAGTTGACATTCGATATAATTTTATATTAGTTTCAGGTGTACAGCATAGTTGTTAGACATTTATATAATATACAAAGTGATTCCCCAACAAGCCTAGTACTCACCTGACACCATACAGTTATTACAATATTATTGACTATATCTATGCTGTACTTTACATCTCCCTGACTATTTTGTAACTACCAGTTTATACTTCTTAATTCTTTCATCTTTTTCACCCAGTCCCCCAATCCCCCCTAATCTGGCAACCATCGGTTTGTTGGTTTCTCTATAAGTCTGTTTATATGAGTCTGTTTCTTTTTGTTTGTTCATTTACTTTGTTCTTTAGATCACATATAAGTGAAATCATATAGTATTTGTTTTTCTGTGTCTGACTTATTTCACTTAGCATAATACCCTCTAGGTCCATCCATGTTGTCTCAAATGGTAAGATTTCATTCTTTTTTATGGCTAATATCCCATTGTATATATGTACCACTTCTTTATCCATTCATCTATTGAAGGGCCCTTAGGAAGAACACTTGAACTTTTACTGACCAAAGTAATTAATGCCAGGGATAACTATAATGATGATTAGCTGTAGTAAAAGTTAACTACTCTTATACTCGTATCAGAATACCTGTCTTCCAAGGCAAATTTTTCAATTATTGCATCATGAAATGTGAACACAATCAAACTGATTAGTCTACCAAATATGAACCATCTTCAAAATTTCAAAAATGCTGTATACAACCTTTACATGGCTCATACCCTATTCCCAGCTGTCTACTTTGAACATTTAAAAATACCAGGACAGGTGCCTTCCTAAAACTGACAGAAATAGGAAAGAGAAGATAACAGAAGGGAGGCCAAGACTGATAAGATCACTCAGAAAAAGATACAAGGCAGACTGTTTCATTATCTCAGAATTTCCCCCAAGTCAGAACTAGCATTAGAAATCAAGTTTCCCAATATCTTGCTTGAGTCATCATTATTGTCATATTTGTCTTTTCATACCAAACAAATAAGACATTTAATTATATTAGTGAAATGGTAAGAAATGAGGCTCTGGGGACACTGCCAATTGCCACTTACTAGTTTTGTGAACGTGAGCAACTCATTAACCTTTCACAGCCTTAGTTTCCTCATCTATAAACTGAGGCTAATAACATAAAAGTACCTTTCTATTCACTTACTATGAAAATTAAATCACTAAAGAAAATGAATCACAGTACAGTCTGGTACCTAATAAGCAATCAATGAACATTAATTGCTAACTGAAAATCAGTATTAATTGGGGATACTAACCATTATCAATTTTTCCCATATCTTCTAATCATCACTTTTCTAAACTCCTTCCTTCTTGGTTTATACACTGGCTGCCTACTTCTTTTTTAAAATGTCACCCTCTTAGAAGTAGATTTTTACATAAGTAAAATAATTTCTCATATCTTCTCTAAGATAAAGGTCAAGGGAAAGTTTACACAAGAACCACGGCTGCTTCTCTCCATCCTGAAGGACAGTAGAGTTTTAACCTTGCTTCCTATGTCTCTATGCTCAGTTACCAGGCATGCTGAAGAACCAGAGCTGGTGCTAGTTTTGTCTTCTGAAAGGAACTTCGGAGCTGTGCCTTAGTGCTGGATTTGTAAATCTGGGGCATCTAAGTCATACTCAATGAGAATCATTATTTTTGCCCTAATTCTGTAGCCCTATTTGTACACCATTAAAAATTTTTTTTCCTTCCTTCCTTATTTTCTTCCAAATTTCTGATTCATGTATTTTGGGCTATAACCCAAAGCAATTGTTACTTTCTCTTAATACATGATCTCACTGTACATCGACTCCATTTAAACTTCAAAAATCATTCTTACACATGAACATGGCTATTCTCAACATATGATCAAAGAAAAACCTCATTATAGTATGAACAAAGCTTAAGTAAAGAAAATTACAAAAAAGTTATTAGGGTAAGAAAGTAGGTGTTGTCTAAAGACATCCTGAGAACAAAGTAATCTGATTTCCCAGATATTTATCTCTTATCTTGCAATAAAAATTACTGCTCTCACTACTCAAAAATAGCACAGATGAATCAAAAAGATAGTGTTTAGTAGAAACAAAAAAAACTCTCACTTTCTCTCCACTGGATTGTGTATTTACTCCCTACCACATGTTCATCATCATCACAGTAGCGTATAATAGTTCCTGAACACTTACTGTATGCCAGAAACTGTGCTAAGCACTTTATGTGTATTCATTCGATCTAAAAATCCTAAGAAACCAGTCTTTTACAGATGAGAAACCTGAGGCTTCAAGGGGTCAGGTAACTTGCCACAAATCATATACCCAGCAAATAAAACAAGTCAGAATGTGAACTCAGGTGTGTCAGACTCCAAATCTGTTGATTGTAATCACTTCCTCCCTATATACTGAGATAATATTTTTCTTTAAATTCATCTTTACATCTTTAACACAAAGTTCACTGTCTCGCACGTAAAATTCAATATATATTCTCTGAAAGGATAATAAGTTTACTTTAATTATTCTGACATTCAAAGTCCCCACTGAGAGAGAAAAGAAATTCCCTCTGTTACTTGAGAGAGGTTTGCATTAACCTCTTCCCCAACCAAACCAAGACCACTGGCAGTGGAAAAGGAAGAAGAGAAGAGAATGTAGGCTTTTCTCAGTGTAAATAATAATTCTACTTGTTGTAGTATCTCCACCTATACAAATCTAATTTTAAGGTCTTTGATGTGTTTATAAGCAACACTAACATGTTTTAATGAGTAGGCATCAGTAAGACTACAAAGAAAAAAATGTGGCCCAAACAAGTATACAAAGTAGCAGTATCTGCACATAAAACATTAAAAGAATATAAAGCAAAATAAGAACTATTTTGCCAATTTGAAGACAAATTTATTCTTAATAAAAATATTTATCAAATATCAGGTTAGTGACATTGTAATTTGCTACATAGGTTTTTTTGGTCAAACATTCTAAGGAATATTAGTATTTAGAAATGTGGTGATTATAAATCACAGAATACCAATCAAATTAAGAAAAGAAACCTGAAATGATCTGTTTTCTGACAATCCATAAGTTATTAAACATTATATCTAGTTTAATTTGAAGAGTCACCCATAGTCCTTATCAGATGCTTATAATCCTCTACATCCACAGCATTCACTCGCCTTGATTCTGATAAGAAAAGAATCTCATCATTTTTACATATCCAAAAGATCAAGCATCAGGAACCCTCTGGTACTCACTGTAATTTTTTAAATACCAATAAACTAGTCTAAAAGAATGTCACATTTTATTAAAATATCTTAAATACTATTTATACAAAATGTTTGCTTAAATCAGACTGCTAAGAGAATAATATAAAGAAATCATGTAATGTAATATTAAGAGCACAGTCTTTGTCTTTTTTCCTCCCTCCCCCTTCCTTTCCTTCCTCTCCTCTCCCTCCCCTCCCCTCCCCTTTTCTTCCCTTTCCTTCTTTCTTTTTCTTTCTTTCAAGAATAGAGTGTTAGGACAGAGATTTATCTATGTCTATAACCTGGCTCTATCAATTACTATCTGTATGACTCTGTACAAGTCACTTCGCCTCTCTGAACCCCAGTTACTCCTCTGCAACAAACATGACACTATCTAACTTGCGAGGCTATTTTAAGGAACAGAGATGTACGTTGCATCCCACCTAACAACTACTAAGGTAGCCTACTCCTAATTCTCCCTCTCTTCCTCATTTACAAAACGCTAATTTTGGATAAGGTAGTAATGTGCCTAAAATATCAATTTCCCAGACTCCCTTGCAGTATGGTGGCCATGTAACCGATGAGATGAAAGCATAAGACTTATCAACAAGGAATGATGGAAAACTGTTTTGCTGATTAAAAAAAAAAAAAAAAACTAAAAAAACTAAAATGTCTGGGGAGGAAATAACTATCCTGCAATCCATGTGGCAAAGGCCACCCTTCAAGGATAGTAGAGGAGAAACACAGCAAGGGCCTGTATCCCTGATGGCACTGTGGAACTGCCATAAGCCCTAGACAGCCGATATGCATGTTTCCTGTTATCTGAAGAAAGAAAAAAATTCTATTTGATTAAGTCACTGTACTTGAGTTTCTGTTACATACAGCTAAACGCAATCCTAACATAGTATAAAAAGCACCTAGGAAAAGAATCCAACACCTAGAAGATCAGTAGAGGCAATTATTCCACACAACTTCTCATTTAATTATTCATCAGTAGTATTAAATTATTCATCGGTAAAGCAATGACACAGTAGGATGTCAACTAACACACACACCGCACAGACACATGCACAACACACACCCTCAGTTATTAAAAATGGGGTAGCATAATGTATTCGTTAAGATAAAAATTCTATCAGTAGAAGATTAAAGAATGAATAGCTTTAATCAAGAAATGTGTCTTTGATGAGGTAGAAAAAATGCAAATGAGTGAAAATTCTATTATTGCTTATAAGTTCATTCGTTAATATTTACAGCATACTCACATCTCGATGTGCAAGCCCTAAATGCTGTGGAATAAACTATATAAATTTGAGACAGCTATTAGAAATTAGGTAGAAAATAAAGGTCCAAACAAGAAAGGGAAGAGAGACGTAAACACAACTAGAACTAAGGATTCTATTTTGGATAAAATAAAATTTTAAATGGATAATTAATAACAGATAAAGGTTAAGAAAAAGTTCATTTTTTTAATAAGTCAGAACTCTTATCTTAAAATAATGAAATAAATTACAAAGTGATAGTCAACAGAAAAATACTACCAAGATAATTTTCTGGATCAGAATGTAGAAAGAGGAGTACAGGGTATAATATGAAGCAAAGAAAAGACAGATAATTCAATAATCAGGAAAAAGGGCAGAGAAGGCGTGAGGATAGATCAAGATGGTCAGAAAATAAGATTAGGGATAAAAAAAAAAGAGATAAAGCTTTATGGATAAAGTTTAATTTAATCCACTTACGACTTTAAACCCTACTCACCTACACCTGTCACCTAAGCAAACTTATTATCACCTTTAAATCTTTTCCTCTACAAATTACTCCAGCCCTCCTCCCTAATATTATCTCTTTCCTTCTCCTTTTGAGTCCTGCAAGATATATTAGTATCCTATTTTTCCTACCAGTTTTTCTAATAATCTTCACATACATTCATATTTAAAACAATTGTTCTAAATGTACTTCTATAGTAAATGAATCAGTTTTTCCTTCTTCTGATTATGAGACATGCTGAAGTTTGAGAACCATTGCTCTAAGTTGAAAAAAAATGAAGCCTTAAGATTTAAAGGGTTCTGAGTTCCTGAAGAAAATGATGAAATAAGCTATGCAGATGCCCGGGGAAAGAAAATTCCAGGCAGAAGAAACAGTGACTGCAAGCTGAACAAGCATGCTCAGTTTGTTCAAGAACAGCACAGTGGATCAGGGAGCAGGAGAGCGGAGTGAGGGAAGTAGATGAGATCAGAGAAGTGACTCGAGCCTCAATGTGTAGGGCCTTACTAGCACTTGCAAATACTGTAGCTTTTATTCTGGGTAAGATGGGATGTCATAGGGCGGATCTTAAAAGGAGTAAAGACAAGATCTAACATATTTAAAAAAGATCACCCTGGCTGCTTTGTTGGGGGGTGGGGGGGACTATATATGCAAACCAGTTAGGAGAGTGGCTACTTAACCTAATCCAGGTAAGTAATATTAGTAGCTCAGACCCGGGTGTAGGTGGTCAGTAGTGCTGAGATTATAGTTATGTGTTTGAAGGTGTAGCCGACAGATCTCCTGACAGATCGGATATGGGCAGCGAAAAAGAAAAATCAAGGATGACTCCAACGTTCTGAGCAAGGAAGGATGGAAAACAGAGGGGGGAGGGGGAAAGGAATAGTGAGAAGTACAATTTTGGACAAATGTGTTTGAGGTGTCTATGAGACATCCAAGCAGAAATGTCAAGTAAGCAGCTGGATATATGAGTGTGAAATTTGGGAAAGAAATCTAGACCGGATACATACATCTGGGAGGGATTAACATATAGACAGCAAATAAAAGACATACGATTGATGAGATTATAGAGGGAGTGAGTGGCAACTGAATTCATATGAGATGAGGATTTAGAACTATTGCATTTATCAACATGGAGGTCACTGAGTCCTTGATAAGAACACTTTCACTGGAAGAGTGAGGGCAAAACTCTGTTTGGAAGGGGTCTGAAAGAGAATGTACTCCAATAATATGAAAATACAGACACAAGAGGTTATTCATTAAGTATTATTTTTTATTATAACATACTAGAAACTACATAAATGTCCAAACATAGGAAATTGACTAAACAAACCGTGGTACATATATGCTATGCAGAACTATATATAACTATAAAAAAAAAACCAGAATAAAGATTTACATAAATATAAAATTATTTGCACATGCTGTTAAGTAAAAAAAAAAAAAAAAAAATACAAGAGTATTAAAACATGAGAAGATAAGAAAATATGCATATATATGCTAATTTTTTAGAAAGATAAACCAAAAACATTTAGCAGCTAGGCTGTAAAGCAGAGAGAAACCCCTCATTTCAGAAAGCTGGGGCTGAGCTATAAAGCACGAGAGATCTCTGAAAACTTGCCAGTGCTCAGATACCAAACCCTCCTGACAAAAAAGTCCCAACGTCACCCTTAGTATACAGTTAAAGCCAATGGTGAACTGAAATAAACTAAACTACAAAAAAAGCCCAGTCTCAGGTCGAAGACAAATCAGCCTCCCGCTCTAGTTACGAGACAGCAGTAACTAGCAGCATGCTCTTCTCTGGAGGTAAACAGTATTTGTCTCCGTCTCAACTGTTCTTTTATACAAAATGCCTATTATGCAATCAAAATTTAGGAGGTTCCAAAGAAGAAAATGTGACCTGCACTAATAATCACCCTTTTGCCTCCCAGCTCCAAATTCATCCTTTTTTGCCTGTTCTGTATAAATGGTTCTGAGCCCTTTAAATACTTTTTTCTTTGCTAGCTGGCACAATGTTAAGCTTTGTCAGTAGAAGTCACTGGATAGACTCTGTAGGAGGAAAGAGTTTTGTTTCTGGAGTCCAGTGTGCTTGCTCAGCACATTCCTACAGTGTGCATGGTTTCTCCAGCACCTGGCTCCTGTAGCAAAGGAAATTCTCCACTGTCCTGCTCCTGACCTGCAGGTGGCCGGGAGCACTCAGCACTTAGCACCCAGCATCTTCCCCTAGCACACTCCCTCTGGTGGTATTATACCGGAGTGCCTTTAGTGAGACACCCTTATACAGCTTTCCTTGGCAGGGCACATTTCCAGCAAGTTCTGGAGAACAGATTTCCAGAAAGTTCTGCCAGTGTGGTATCACAGCAATTTCTCTGCCATTCCGTGAGTCATGGCCACGCTTTTTCCAACAAAGTCTGGATGTCAGCTAGGGGCTGGAGGGCACACTCTGATTTTGATAACTGTATGAGATATATGGAATGTCCTTGTTCTTAGGAAACAAATACTATAATATTTAGATTAAAGACATGGTGACACAACCTACTCTCAAATTATTCAGAAGAAAATACGTACATAGGCAATCACATGTTGACAATTGGTTAATCTGCATGAAGGAAACTGGTTTTTTAAACCATTCTTCAAACTTTGTATTTGCATTTCAAAATAAAAAGCTGAAAAATGAATGGAAGGAGAAAAACTGGAGAGAGCATTATAGACAACTCTTGAAGGGTTTGCTACAAAATGGAACAGAGAAACTGGAGGGGAAAGTGAAGTCAAAAATATCATGTTTGAATGCTGCTGGCAATAAATCAGAGAAGAAAAAACTAAAAGAGAAAAGAATTCCTGAAGCAATGTTCTTGAGTAGGCAAGTGTGGATATGACCTCATACGCAAATGGAAGAAATACCTTTCCATAAAACGCATAGTTCTACGTAACTGTCAGAGTATGTGGAAGCAAATGCTGGTAGCTGAGACTGTGGGATTCTACAGAAGTTCTCTTCAACTTTTTCAACAGAATAGGAAGAAAAATCATTAGCTGAGAAAAAGAATGGAAAGAATATTAGTAATGTGAAACGAGAAGGAAACGTGTGAAATAAATCACCCATTCTCCCACCACCTAGACTCAGGTTGTTTTTTTGTTTTGTTTTGGTTTGGTTTTTTTTTCCCCCACCAACCACATTCAGCTTCGTGGGTGCAGGCATGGAATACGTGGAAGGTCACATTTAACTAAGAATGTGGTTTTGGCACAGTAAGGACAATGAATAATCAAGAAAGAAGAAATGATGTCAAAGATATGTGCAAGGTACACTTATAACTGATTTAAGCTGAGTTAGGAAGGGAGAGAGGATTTGAAGAGGGTGAGACAGTGAAATGGCTGTATAATCAATGGATTAGAGGTTCTAGTGGGGTTAAAGGATTACTGGAGTCAGGATACTAGAAGGGGAAACATGGAAAGACAGCAAGTGGTGGTCAGAGAGTGGGATGCATGCAAGTGAAATTACAGAGACGTTGCACTTATTAGTCAAGATCTAGGGTATGACTTTGGTAATGAATGATTTAGGCAAGATGGAAGACAAGATCACTGAAGGAGATTCAAAGAACTGAAATTTCAAAGAACTGAAAAGATATCTATCTACAAGACTGAAATTACCAAGAACTGAAATCAGAAACAGTATTGGTGAGAGAGGAGGACCTTAATGAAAGGAGGGGATAATCCTGTGTAATAAAGAATGTGGTTGGCTTTTATTCCCAGTTCCTGGGAGGTAGTCTCAAATCCCAGGAATTTCTTGAGTGATAGGAGTGTCTTTGTTATTCCTGGGAGGCCCTGATTGTTTATGCTAATGATACGACGCAGAATGAGGGCTGGATACACCAAAAAGACCAACCACATGATTAGAGGGTTGGGCTGTGAGCCATGTGATAGCAACCTGACCTCCATGGAGGGGAAGGGAGTTGGAAATTGAGTTTAATTAGTGGCCGATGAGTCAATCAATTATGCCTACACAATGAAACCCAAATAAAAACTCTGGACAGCAAAGTTTGGGTGAGCTTCCCTGGTTGGCAAAAGTCTGTGTGTACTGTTACTATGATGTCCCAGGAAGGTGACATGTCCTAATTCCAGAGGGAGAAGACAGCAGAAGTTTCACATTTGAGAGCCTCCAAGACCTTGCCCTACATGGCTCTTCTTCTGACTGGTTCTGTTTTGTATCCTTTTTGCTACAATAAAACTGCAATCACAAGTGTGGATGTAAGAAACATTCGAACCTGTAAAGAACTGTTATAAGTTTATCTGAGTCAAAATGACGAAAATTGCTGGGAAGCAAAATCTCAGTGGACGGAGAAAATGCTACAGAGAATGGCATTTTTGCAGCTTATTTTATACATTATAATCAAAGGAGGAGACGTAAGGAGAGTTACACGAAATCCATTGGTGGTAGATTAAGGGGCAGGAGAAAGCAAAGTGGGGAAATCTCTAGGACTGAATAAAAAGACACATACTTCTTTTACATTGGTGGGTACAGAGTAGTTAATAATTAACATTTACAGCACACAGAGATGGTATGCAAGTATCAAGATAACAATGAGGGGTTCTGTGGTCTCGTGCTCTGGTACAGCGGTTGTGCCCTGAGGGGTCTGGAAAAGAAGACTGCTCTGACATGTCAAAGCTATGTTATCTTAGATGCACAAGACAATAGACAAGCTCACTTAAGGTAAAGATAGACCTTTGTCAAGGAAGCTAAAGGCCTAGCACATGACTATCCTCCTTGAATTTATTTAGTTAGGAATTTTTAGTTAGGAATTTTTATGTTCATAGTGGTTACTTACACGCTGGCCTCCCCTGAGCTTGTCAGGCGTAGTATGTGGCCCCATTTCTGTCCACATAGGTAACGCACGTTCCTGAGTTTTATGAATTGTTCTAGTGAATTATCAAACCTGAGGGAGTAGTGGGAACCCTTGAATTTACAGCCGGTTGGTCAGAAATGAGGATGATTCTGGTAACCCTCAAGCTAGTGACTGCTGTGTGAAGTGAGAGTAGTCTTGTGGAGGACTGTGCCTCTAACTTGTAAAATTTAGCCTGACTCCAGGTAGTAAGCATCAGGAGTCATTGTAGGGAACGAACCAGAGATACGATCAACAGCAATAATAAGGGGTTGTAGTAAATAAAATCTGATGATATGAGATTCAAAGCTAGAGAATTTTAGGGGAAGGGGAGAATTATTTGAATGCTGAAGAGAATAAAAAAAGATATCTACTCTAGCTCCGGGTTCAGTGGTATGTGGGTTATAGGAAGAAAAAAGGGAGGGAATATCCCGTGAGGGTAGAAGAGGAAGGAGTGAGTGCTAATGAACAACTGATGAGAATGAACTTCAAAAGAGGAAAAGTCACAATAATTGGTAAAGATGGGAAAACTGCTTCTATTTTCTTAGTAAAAGAGAAAGCATGGTCACCAGCTGAATGAGAGAACAGGAAATATTGAAAATTTGAGTTGAAGGGAAAGATATAATCATCTAAGCAAATGAGAGTGTGGAAGAACCAGAATAACACAGTAGGACAGCTTGGCGGCACTAAGCGATGAGTTTAAAGTCACTGAACACTAGCCAAGAATTTAAAGTCAATGTGGTTGTTCTGCTCCAGCCATATTCACCTATAACTGTACAGGTGTAAAATAGGTAGAGCTGGTTTTAACCAGGGCTGGGTTTTGCCAGGCAAGAACCACCAAGGAGAAAGGTCAAGGGGGTTGTGGGTAGATGCAGGAGAGCAACTGTAATTATGGACCATGGGAATTCAGCTAGTTAGAAAAGTAAGTGAGGACATGAATGTACTGAAGAAGAGTGAAAAGGTGGTAAATTAAAAAGTCCCAGTAAGGTCAAAGAATTAAGGTTGTTGGGTACGAGAAGTGAGCCAGAAAAACTAAAGGTGGTAGTTAGAAACTAAAATGCCAGAAATTGACATTATAGAATATTGCAGTTATTGGTAATAACAAATTTAAGGCAGTGACTCTCGATCCTGGCTGCACATTAAAGTCACCTTGGTAAACTGTTAAAAATAACATCCTGAACCACACCTCAGACTGACCAAATCAGAATCTCTAGGAGTGAGTCCTACACAACTGTAGTCTTTCAAAGTTCCCAGTTAATGCAGATGAACTGAGGGTTTAAAAACATCTGCATAGGATACACACTAGAAGTGAATGGCTGAGTTAGAAGACAAGATCAGTAGAGAAGTCAAGAGGCCAGAGTATTAGAAGGATCATCTGTTTGGATACTGAAATCACCAACTACAACAGGAGTAACAGGAGAGCAGCAGTGAGCACAGGAAATCTAGAATCAGCTAAGAAAGCAAAGAGAACACTTAACACGCCTCAACAGGAAGAGCCACCACTTAACTCTTCAGGGAAGAGTTAAGTCTCAGTTAGAGAAAGAAGGTAGTAATGTTTAGGGAAGAGGTTAAAGATAAAAAGGAGTTATGAAGATAACTGGCAGTGAGCCCCAGAGGGTACAGAGAAAGGGTGTCATGGTCATAAAGGGTGAAAATTGGGATCAGAGAAGAGAGATAAAGGGAAACAAAACTACTGGAGAACAAGGCCAGGAATCTCAAAAAGCAAGCTTCCATATTCTTTAACATTACACAAAAACAACAAAAGAAAAGGCTTGGTGAAGTCAGAAAAAGCTTTCCTGAATCTAGCCACATTCTAAGAGATTTCTGAAATTAATTTCAAATAAAAATGAATCACAGAGAAGTATCAATGTCAATCCCATACGAAGTTATTATAAGAAAAGAGAGAATAAGGAGCAGATTAACATCCTTACAATGAAAGCATGCCAGAAAGGCATGCCCACATAAAAGATCAAAACTGTAACATGCTATTTCAAAATGAGCTAAAAGACCTTAAGAAAATGACACGAGACACGAAAGAACAACAGATGTAAGAATTATACAAACTCAAAAGAGATGACATTAACTCAGGAAAAGATTAAAAATAAAAGGAATGAATCATTCCAGAAATGAAGACAAGAGTCAATAAAAACAGATAATCCCTTAAGAAAAATAGAAGGTAAAAAAGAGGAAAATTTTAAAACTCAAAAAGAGATAAAAAGAATTTGAGAAAAAGTGATAAACAATGAATAAGGCAAAGAAGAATGAACATAAGATTATACGAATCCCTGAAGGAAATCAAAACAAACAGTAAAAACAATAATTTTAAAAACTTTCCTAAAATAAAACATACACATATTTGAAATTACTTTTTGAAAGTGCACAATGTGTACCTGAGAATATCAACTGAGAATGACCAAAATGACTTTACTATTACTAAACATTAAAGAATAAGGCAAAAAAAAAAAAAAAAAAAAGGAAAAACTGGGGCCAGAAATGGGGAAATAAAGAACTACATGGACATGAATTAGAGTCCAAGAAATGAGACGTGAACTGGTAGTCTCGCGTTTCTCATGATATAAAAGGGATAAAGTACATAATGAGATTAGACCTAATAATTTCAGAGCACCAGAAAAGTGGCAAACTGTGCAGGAGATAAAGAACCAGTTACCTGTAGGTAAAGGAGAATCAAACTGGTATCAGACTCATCTATTACACAAAAAGCTTGAAGACAGTGGTATAAGATTTATATGCTATATAGGAAAAAAAAAAAGAATTATAATTCGAGAACACTACATCCTGCCAGGATATCATTCACCGATGAAGATAAAAGAAAGGCATCTTTACTCAAAGAAAGGATTCAAAAATTATACCGCAGATAATCTGAGAAAATTACTACAAAATCTTTATCAAATGCTTTTCTGGCATCTCTTAAGACAGTCATTGGTCTCTTTTTTCCAGTCTCCACCACTCCCAGAGTTGTACCTGGCAGTACATATACAGCCAAATCCAAGAACAATATCATATACAACCGGGCCTAAAAATGGCTTCGAGAAACTTAAGATCTCAAGGAATACAAATTTTGCCAACAAGAACAATAAGAAAGACCTCAAAAAGATTTAGGCCAACGTTTCCAAGGCAATGAGCACCTATACAGAGGCCAAAGAGGTGCTCATTAAGCTCAAAGTAATCAAATATAAGATTGTAAAAGGTGCCAGCCCTAAATTGGACATGCTCGCCCATATCATTCATTCTAGTCTCTGGAAGTACTCTTATTTCCATACTGTCAAGGTAACAGGCTTTGGCAACCAAAGGCCAGTAGTGAGGCTAAGGTCCAGGCCCCACAAAGTCCCCCCAAAAGACCCCAGAATAAAAGGCTTCTGTCCCTCAACTCTGAGGATCAAAGATTTGTACAACACTTGGATTACTGTTCACATGGGCAGGAATCTCCCCATGCTATTTTGTATAAATACAATACGAAGTCCCTCAACTCACCCCAAAATATAGAGATAATCGCATAGTCTTTACACCTTGTAATCTAATATAATAAATTATGTTAATATTTAACTGTCCTTGCCTTCCTAGAATAAACTCTACTTGATCATGATGTACTTTTAAATACACTGCTGGATTTATTTTGGTAATATTTTATTTAGAATGTTTGCTCTCTAGTCATTAGTAAGAGGTGACTAATGTTTATAGTAGCAAAAAATGAAAACAATCTTAACATCCATTAGTTGGTGAAAAACAGAATAAATTACAGTATAGTATGCTATGAAATGTTACTCAGCTTTTAAAAATTCATTAGAGTTCCATTTACTAAACTGGAGAGTTAGCCATGATATATTCTTAAATGAATAAAGCAAGTTACAAAAAGCCTGTATATATGCATATGTGTGCTTATATGTTTTTGAGCCAAGAGAAAGATTTTGAAAAATACTCAAAGTGTTGATGAATGTTGGCTACCCCAAGGAGTAAAAGTAGAGAAGGGAGAGACCTGAAGGGAGAGAAAATATTAACTTTTTCTTTATTCACCTCCGTTTTGATTATTTTAGTGGTTGCAAGTAGAGTATAATTTTTTTAAAAGGTAAAATAGGGGGGTATCAGGGGCAAACACCAGTTACCTATTATCATAAGTAATGACATTTGTTAACAACTAATGGCTACCGTTAGACATTTTTAGCCAAAGACAAAAAGAGAATTAAATTATCAAAAGCAAGGAATCATTATAAAGCTCATTTATTTAAAAATACAAAATCCAGTCTCAAGCCAAAGTTGCATATAAGCAATCTTTCCCAAGATGCCCTCAGGAGGAACTATAACTAGCACAATATAAGAAATGACATTTGCTGACAACTAATGGCTACCATTAGACATTTTTAGCCAAAGACAAAAAGAGAATTAAATTATCAAAAGCAAGGAATCATTATAAAGCTCATTTATTTAAAAATACAAAATCCAGTCTCAAGCCAAAGTTGCATATAAGCAATCTTTCCCAAGATGCCCTCAGGAGGAACTATAACTAGCACAAACATCAGTTCATGGCTATTATGACAACTAAGAATAAAACCAAGAGATAATGAGTCAAGTCCATTTAAAAAAACATATTCAATGACTAATTGTAAAGATGATACACAGATTAGCAGAAATGGACAAAATGTTACAGAAATAATGAAGTTTGGGGGGAAAATGAGATTTTGACTACTTAGCTTACCATACAAAAGAGGGTCAACTGCTTCTACTGTATTATTTTGTACTGTAAATAAACAAGTCCATTTTATTAAGTAAATCGCAAAAGAAAATCAACCACCTTGACTGTCACATACAAGATTTTTAAAAAGAAAAATTACAAAAAGCTATCAACATCAAGCATGGTGGGGCAGGGGATAAAGTTATTACACACAGACAGTTTCGGTTATTCACAAAAGCGAGAGATGTTTGTAAAAGTTGAAAACGTTTACATGAGATTGAAAAAAAAATCTGTCAAAGAGCTCACTGTCTCAAGAAATGTTGTGATTTGCTATCTTATAGAGGAGATTAAAAATTAATTTTTTGTCAAGTTTGTGGTGCTTTAAAAGAAACAGTCCAAAAAGAAATACATACTAAGAGTCTGCTCAACAGCATCTCTCCCCTATCAGATTTTATTAAGTCAAGAACTCTTTCTCTCAACTCTCTTCAAATCCATAAAAGAAAATTTCAGGACACAAATCAGTAGCTCAGTTACCATGAGTTTTTTAATGCCCTGCAAGGCTGAAAAGGAAAGCAAGACAACAAGGAAAAGCTGGACTGGCAATGCTAGTAAAAACAGTGGGGAGGAGCTATGCGAAGCACACACCAAAAAAAGAGAAATCCAGGACACTTTCCAAAGCGTTATAAAAATTACCACTTATTAAGTACTAGACACTGTCCTAAGGATTTTCACTGATACTATTTCATTTCGTCATCATCAAAACCCTGCAATATAGGTTTTAGATCCTTTTAAGTAACAGAGCAATAATTCGAACCTGTTTTCATAATTCAAAAACTCACGAATAAAAACTCACGAATTCATGTTCTATCTACTATAATACAATGTATCCCATGACTGTAGCATTTCAAAAGCTTCTTACAACTGAACAGTATGTCATCGTATAATATGGGAATATATCAATAACAACTTCCAAAGGCAGTCTCTCTTCCTCTTTAAAGCCCTAAAAAAGAAGAGCAATGATTCTCTGACGCTGAAGCAGAATTTGGGTGTGTAGTCTTCATCCCACATGCTTACCAAGCTAATTACCTTCATTCACACTAATTCACAATCCCGGGAAGCCCAGATTTCATGGAATTTGAACAGAAATAGAATTCCAGAGTACAACAAATACCCATCAAGCTTCAACAGCCTGACTAGCTTGAGCTTATCAAATTTCAGCAACTATAGCTAGAAATTGTAGGATCTCCACAACACAAGATTAGAAATAAAGGGCTAAGTAAAGACTTCATTTAGAGAGAGGGAAACTGAGGCAGATTGCCCATGACTAAAATGATTAAATCACAATATCTACATACCCACTCCCATTTCCAAGTTTAATAACTAACTAATCTACTTATAGAGCTAGAATCCAAAGGTAAGGAATGGGGGTTTCCATGGCAATAAAAAGCTGATGCCATATTTCTTCATGTTGTCAATTTCTATAATCAGATATGTCATCTGACATAATCAGATATGACCATGCAAGCATGGTTTTACAGACAAGGCAATAAGCACAGCTAACCTGGTCCAAAGATATCCGTTTGAAATAACAAAAGTTTTTCATTATTATTGCATATATAATTTTCTTTGTGAATTTTATGTCTGCAACACCTGCTAATATTTATAAAAAAGGGATACATAAATCACTATTTTCCTTTCATAATAACTTTGTCACCTAAATAAAACAGTAAGAACATTGGCCAATGAAACTTTAGGGAAGTGACAAACTTTAATATTATATTTTAAACTATATTTTCCCTAGAAGTAGAATGAGTATCTAGGACATAAAATTCTAAATTAAAATTTTAAATTTTATTTAAGAAAGACTATGAAATGTCCACCTTCAATCGAAAGACTACAGCAGTAAAAGTAACTACTTTATGTAGTAATCAATAGATACTTAAGTGAATGATTTAATGTTAATAATACACTGAATAAAAATGCAATTTTTCCAACTAATCTAACTTAACTCATATTCCTTTAACATAATGTATCTGCATAACAGACCAATATATAAAATCAAGGTGTTTTTTTTTCACATAACAATGATTTTTAGTGCAAAATATGTATGAAAGACTGAGACCTGAGTAAACTAGGAAAAATGTGCTCTTATTTGCTGTGTTCCAAATGTCTCTGCTTGGGAAATCTCTTCTAAGAAAAGGAACAAAACTGGATGAACACTTTGTCAGAAACTTCTTCAGAGTTAGACATAATATGGGTGTCATAAGGAGAAACAGTAAGAGCCCTGTCAGATAAATCACTACTAAAGCAAAGTGGCCAATCTCTTCTCAGTAGTAAATGGAAGAGGGCTTTAACAGGCATAGTTTGTTAGTCTCCAACTCATGACATTTAATGAACATTTAATGGGCACAGACTATATAACAGACTAAGAACTGGTAAACTATTGGCAAAAGGTCAAGACAGTACATACATATTTAGGCTTTGTGGGTCATATGGTCTCTATTGCAACTATCCAACTCTGCTGTTATACTCAGAAAATAGCCACAGCCAATATGTAAATAAATAAGCATGACTATATCCCAAAAGAACTTTCTTTACGGCCACTGAAATTTGAATTTCCTATAATTTTCACATGTCACAAAGCATTATTCTTCTTTTGATATTTTTTCAACCATTTAAAAATGTAAAAACCATTCTTAGCTAGCAGGCCATACAAAAACAGATGCTGGGCTGCATTTGGCCCATGGCTGTAGTTTACCGACCCCGGTAATACATACAATGAAAATAACTGAGCTAAAGTTCACACAGAGAACCCTCTAATCTGCCTCCCTACACCCTATGAAATATTAAAAAATAACAAAATCTACTTTATCTTTAGAGTTGGTTTCAATTATAGTTCGGGAGTTACTCTGAATAACATTCTAG
Source organism: Pteropus alecto (assembly GCF_000325575.1). Lineage (NCBI taxonomy): Eukaryota > Metazoa > Chordata > Mammalia > Chiroptera > Pteropodidae > Pteropus > Pteropus alecto. The sequence continues at coordinate 13,018,249 of NW_006436283.1, forward strand.
ATGGTGTGTGTATGTATGTATATCTCTCTACACATATCTCCTGATGTCTAGAATGTTTTCTGATTCCACAATAACAGTTGAGGTTTCAAAGGCATAACTCGGGTAGCTCAAACATCTTTATTCAGTAAGTTGATAATGAGCACCTACTATATACTAACTATGCTGATGCTGAAAATAAAAGATGAAAAGACATAGTGCCTGCTTTCAAGGAGCTCACAGACTAATGATAAGACATAAATAATTAAAATATGATGTAATGACTACCATAATGTTCATATTTAACAATACAATGGGTTAATAAATAGAAAACGGCATGCCCAAGCCCACTCAGGAGAGTAGGCAAAACCTACTTCACTCAAAAGACACTATTTGGGCCAAGACATAAAAGCTGAGGAGCAGCGGGACCAGAGCACAAAAGAGAGGGACGAAGTACTCCATGCAGAGAGAATTTCATATATAAAGGAATGAAGAGGTAAGAGAATTACATATAGAAAAAACCACAAGTAGTTTAGTACTGTTGAAGCATAACTCTGCAGGAGAGTGGTAGGCAATGAGTCTAAAGAGAAGGCAGGGACTGGATCATGAAAAACTTTAGATGGTTTGCTAAAGAGTTTCCATTTTATCTATTAAGCAATGAGGAGGGGCCACAGCAAGATTTAGAAGAAAAGTGACTTGATCAGATGATCATGTTAGAAAGATCATTCTGGCCACAAAGTACTGTGAAAATTAATTAATAAACAGAATCCTTATTTAAATTGGAGTCAGGAGGCTAGAAGGGAGAGCTTTCATTCAGGAGTCACTCAACACACACTAATGATGCCAATAAGAAGAGATATACTTTGTCTCTCCATCACTTTACTACCTCAGCTGGATGAAGAAAAGATTCCTTCTTGCCCACTTCAGCCAATGGGAGACTGCCATAACTCAGCCAATGAAAAGTCACTCACTATACTCCCAACTTTCAGTTTCCTCCAATGGACTCTTCATTTGCAACAGCCCTTCCCCAGTCCATATAAGAGCAGTCCTTCCCTTAGTTTCTCTGGATTTGCTTGTGGTCTGCCATTAGACCACAGTGTACCCAACTGCAATTCTTTGTTGTTCCCAAAACAAACCCTGTCTACTTGTTTAATGTCAACAGTATCTATGAAAGAAAGGAACATAAATTTGACATAAACAGCAAAGATGTCTACTGGGCAATTGGATTTTTAAAAAACATCCCAACAAGACTGTTCACTATAATGCGACTACTCAGTTTAAATGAGTGACGTAAGAATCTCTCAAGTTCAAGTTTTTATAAAAGGAGTTTGAGAGATAGGATATATACCATGAACTGAATAAAGGCAGAAATTGATATTATGGAGGGGGAGGGTTAAGAAAGGCCATGATTAAAACTAACACTAACAATTCTTTTGCCTCTTAAACTTACATTCAACTATTGTTTACCTTCAACTATACAAGGACTAACAGAAGCTGAACAACACATTTTTGTAATGTGAGGCCCATAAAAAAGCAACTAGTTGATACTTACAACATCCACAAACACAGCTTTTAAATGATTCATAAACATCTTTTTTAATAAAATAAACTGACCTAATAAAGAAATTTGTTTCCATAAATAATTATGGTATCATAATTACTTAGAACTTTCTGGAATAAAAAAGATCCCTATCAGAAACTTTTTTCACTTACTGCATCTTCAACCTGTTCTAGCCTTCTAAAACTCAGGCCCAAATTTCTTGTTCTCCATCTAGTATTACCTTAAATCTTAAACACTCAAGATAAAAAAAAAAAATCCTCTAAAAGAAAGAATAAGGACCATTGGGTGGAAAATCATAGCTGTCTTTAAGCTCTTCCTTTTAATCTATTTCTCATCACAGATTTTTAAAGAGATTCATCAAGGATATGTACTCTCCATCACCATATACAGATCTCCTTAACAATCTTTATCTACTACAAAAGAGGCTATTCAAATAAACCAAGTGATAGTTTTCATGGTATAACGAGGACTAAACTACATAGTATATTTAATAATAGATTGTGATGACTACAGGCACTCAGCAGATATGACAGTGCAGATATTTCAAATCAGCAGGTATTTCAATTCATTTGGAGGGGGAAAAAAAAAAGGTCCAAATAATTAAACTAGATTTCAAACTACTTTATAATATTTGTTTCCTTAACCAGTCTAGTACTAAAAAAGTAAACAGCATTCTGCAACAGCTTATTCTAGCTCCTTGAAATAAAATCTGGGTAACAGCAGTAAAAATATTCCAGCTAACATCGGTGATTTTGTGTAAATACAGTCCAACAAAATCCAACTAGTGTGCTCAATCAGTGTGTCTCAAAGATTCAATTTTAATTCTACTTTAAGAGGAAGAAATATGAGGAGAGAATTTTGATGCATTTCTTTTATGCATACTTGTTCTACCTTATCAACTACCCTAATACTCTCCTTTTGGAACTATATTGTTTTCTAGGCCTACTTTCTTCTCCATTCAAAATAATGCACAAAGAGTCAATTCATAAAATACTAAAAGAGCAAAGGCATTTATGGGGAAGAGGGGGAAAAAGCTAGAGAGCTAACATAGGATGGCCAAGAATCAATGATAGAAGAGGGAAATAATCTAATGTTTAACAATGTTTGAAAAACTTTATGATAAAGACGCAAACAACAAATTGGGTTTTACAAGTATAATAAAATGAACTATCAATCAATATAAATACAGAGCATGATCCGAGTCTATGACAATTTATTAATTATACTAAAATATATAAACATACATCCCAAATGCCTTAGCCATAATCAGTAGATTATATTTAACTTCCTTATCAACGAATGTATATAAAAATGAAGGAAGTGTTTGATTATATGAGATATGTGATTCACAGAATGGCAAGAAGTTTGGCTAAGAGAAAAAAATAGCTGTTACAAGTGTAGGAGATGACATTCACTTCTTACTCTTAATACTTTACACATTTAAAAATATTTCAAATGTAGTTGATATTTATAATACAATATTTAAGGGTGAGGAAAATCTGAATAATTGATGGAAGAAGTAAAATGTACATATTCATCCAATCCATTTTTATTAATTACTTTTAAAAATAAAATAGAGGCCAGAAAAATGTGAGCAGGTAGAAGAAAACAGATAATTTCTCCTTACTTTTCCTAGAGAAAATTAGCAGTAAAAGTTTACTGCTAATTAAAGAGAGAGTACGTACGTACGTACACACACACACACACACACACCCACCCCCCAAACTACTTGAAGGTAACTTTCTACCTGAAAAGTTTCTCCCACAGCCAATCCTGCATCACAAATATTTCCTTAACCACGAAGTGCTGATGACACTACCCCACTCATAATCCCAGAATTACAAAAACTCCTAAAAAGTTCATGCTGTATTTTTTGGTGTATTTGTAAGCTTAACATTTATGTGTCTTCCTACTTAGGTTTATACACATCTACAGTACTTGCTTTTATGATGGGCATTTGCATTTTAATGTGTGGCAATACTAATTTGATTGAGAGGGCCATATACTGATGAAGAGTACAGAGTGTGAAGCCAGAGTTCCTGAGTTGAAACTCAGCTTTCCACTTCCTAGCTGAATAATTTTAGGGAACTTATTTAATATCTCTGTGTTTGTTTCTCAACTGTAAAATGGAAATAACAGTACATACCTCATTGGGTCTTGAAATTGGCTAAAACATCTATAACAGAGCAGGGGCTGTGTAAGGGTGAGGTATTACCACCAGTACTACTTGTTAGCAATGGTACTGCACCATCTTCCCAAACATATTGAAAATATTTTTAGCAATTTGAATTATTGACTAAAATTAGATATTATTTTAAAAAGACACTAAATCTGAAGGCTGATTGATAGAAAGTTTAAAGCACTACAACTTTGAAGAGAATAGGTAATTAATAAATCTATATAACTGTTCTATCAAGAATCTGAGGAGAGTGGCTTCCCGGAGTGCAATTATCAATTTCTTCCCTTACACAAGGGGGCAGTGATAACAAGAAAAGAATGGGGCTCTGCAACACCTCTTCCTACAGACAGTAGGGGGTGGCAGCACATATGGCTTACAGTCAGAACAAAACAGGAAGACCCAACAGAACTGCTCTTTATTCTCTTCTGGCCCTCTCCTCTCTGCTTTAGCCCCAACATAGCCTCGAGGTGAAGGATATATCTACAGAAAAGACCAAAACCCGAAATTAATCACCAAGGAAAATCCAGTTTTGTCTTTGAAGCAAAGGATTCCTCAATGGCTGAATCTGGATCCAGGAGGAAGCCAATCAGTATGAATTTTCAGATTCTGGCAAATTACTTACTGTTCTTATTATAAGAACAACATTCAGGCAAGTGATACAATTTCTCTACAAGAATTATAACATAAAGCACTAAATTCTATCAATAATTAACTGTATGTTGATAAACATATTTCTCCTTTCATGGTGTATAGCCAGTAATTAAATGTATACATATAAGTTATATTAAATAGCTCGTGGAGCTGTCTTTTGTTACTTCTGAAATTCCAGCTATGTTCTGACAATCCTCTCAAAACACAAATGTTCTTTAATGGAAGTCACAATGTTTTGTAGCATGTTTTGCAGCATACATATATGGGGGGAGGGATATTTAATATATTTTTTGTGCTAACATTCTGAAGATGATCTACCTGGGAAATGCTGCAAGAAGCACTCCACTGACAGAATCCATGTTGTTGCTTTTTATGCCACATTTACTGTATTCATTTTTTTCCCTATTTTGCCACCCCAACACCAAGAACAAGCAAGAAGATATCAGTACTGTCATTGACTGTAATTAACCACTGCAACAGCTTTCGGCTCCAACCCCTCAGAAATGCCTGAAAATTTATCCCTTTTGTTCACCATATTGTTTTGTTTTCCTCATTCCAGATATTTTCACCTGTGTAAAAATGAAGGGGCACATACGAAAAAAATTTCCCTCTGCCTAGTGATCTCTAACTCAGAATTATGGTCAAGATGTTGGGGGGTTTGTATGTTTGTTTCTTTTCTTTTCCCGGAGAGGAGCAGAGAGCGAAAGACACCCAAAACACCAAATCTTCCCGTTAATTATCATTGTTTATGTTTTATGATAAACATTCTAAACATTCCACACCTGCAATAGGAGGCAGGGTACAATTGTATCAGTGCTCTGTGTGCTGATGTCAAAACCTGGAATTATTTTTCTTTCCCTAAAAAAATCTTTCCCATCTCACAACCCGACACAATTTGCTTTTTCTTTCACGTGGGTACTACATCTCAAAATTGCATATCATAACTCCTCTCGATTTCCTGTCATAAAATATCTAGCAATGAGCCTTATTAATCCTTTCTTATAATAAGCTTCCTTTCCCAGGGGAATTATCAGTATCACTAATAACACTTCTACGATGAATTTCATCGCCGCACAGGCCAACCCACCCTGTGCCTTACCTGGCACATTTCACTACTTTTATACTGCATTCTGAGGGCATATTTTGCAACTCGTTCTGCACCACATTCTCTGCCACGTTTAGCAATCTGCCTCGCATCTCATCCTGGGTCCCCGTCATCCGGAGACTCTCTCGGTACCAAATTCCATGACACCTTTGGTGACAGCGAAGTGCCCGATCCCGGACCCATCGGAAGCCGCCAGGAGTGCCACATCTGGAGCCAACCGTCCCCACGCCTTGGACACCGGAGGCACTTCGCTACTCATTTCGCTGTCTCCCCGCTGGCCCCCGCCCCTCTCCCTGGAGTCGAGGCGTCAGAGAACGCCCCTGTCACTGAAGCGACCTCTCCTTCCCTGGCTCCCCCGGGTCTCTTACCTGCCGTTCGGAGGGGCTCGCTGCACCTCGGGGTCAAGCCCGAGTCCCCGGGGTCT